>NC_091443.1:49480478-49824887 GCF_964237555.1 Oryctolagus cuniculus | reverse complement strand
CAGGAATTGGGAAGTCAACCCAGGTCTCCCACAGGAGTGCCAGGAACTCAAACACTTGAGCTTTTACTGCTGCCTCCCTTGATCTCCATTAGCAGAAGGCAGGAGTTGGATGCAGATCTGGGTATGAAACCCGGGCACCTTCCATTTGGCACAAAGGTGATTTAACTGCTAGGTCAAAACTTGCCCCGGTTTACAACATTCTTGACTCCTGCTGTGTTCCCAATTTCTTTGGCCTTAAATGCGTGGATGATGTCACAACTAGACAAACTAAACTTGGAGTTGCTTTTGTATGATTAGAAATTAGATTGGATATATCAATTGTGCTTGTTAACCCAATTAAAATTGTATAAAGAATACAGGAAATTCAATAAAAAAAATCTAATGCTGGGAAATTAGCTGATACTTATACCCCCAATAATGAGATCAGTCAACAAAATTATAAATCTGTAGTCATACAACAGATACCTTCTATGAGTTATCTCTTTTGGCAGGAGCATTATGGAGCTATTTAAGAACTTCACTCAGAGATATAATTTGTGAAAGTGTGGTATTTATTTTCATTGTATTCTGACAGCCTACCCATATGATTATGCATTATGATTATTCTCCTTTTCTGAACATTATCACATTTTGCAAAATTAATGTAGTGTGTCCACCATTTTCTAAAAATTGAGTATTTCCGATCAGTGGACCAAACCAAAAAAATAGCCTTATATTCTTTGACATTTTCTCTATCTTTGCAGAATTGAATGCTTTTATTATTTTTTCTTTAGATTTAAATCATCAAAAAACTGGAAAAAAAAACCTAACCTGTCAACAAAAGTAACTAGGATGTCAAAAATAAAAGCTTTCTGATACTCATAACCATTATGGAAATGCTGAAAGGTGTTTAATTTAGAAAGCAGGTATGTTGAAATGCGTTTTGTGGAGACTGCATTTGCTTTGTGGTTTTCCATTATGTCTCCTTCCCTTTTGCATTTGATTCACAGAACTCTGTGCTACCAGGCATTCCTTTCTTTCACTACAACTACTACTATGACGACGACTACCACGACGACTACTAAAACTACTACTAATTTATTTGCTCTTTTTTTGGGCAAATAGGTCTGAGAAATGAAAAGGTCTGCAAAAAGAAATGTTAGGTCCAAGAAAAATATTGTCAAAATCTGAATATTTGAAATGTATTGAAAGTACAATTTGGTATTGGTCTTAATCCTCCAGTTGTTAGCCCCATGTTCAGCTCTGCCTCAGCATGTTGGCCTTTGTTTGCTTAGAGGTTGGCATGATGGATGAGCTGGTACCAGATCAATGTGTTTAAGTAAAACCTAGAAGTTCCTGGATTAGCAGAACACAATTCATGTAAAGCCTTGGAACATCCAGCAGCTGTATTGCTATTTGCCCATGAAGGAGACTGATTGGTCCAAATCTCATCCCAGTTTTATTTTTGAAAGAGAAAAATAAATAATTTCAGGGCACTCTCCCAAAGTTTGAACTTGGTTCTCATTCAAGCAGAAAACTTTGAATTTCTTTCTAAAAAAAAAAAAATCAGTAACAGCAACACACAGAGAATTTATAGTGAAGAATACTCCAGGCTCCGAACTCATTACAGACTTTCCCATCTGGCCTGAGATGGCAAATAGAATTACCTTCATTTCACAGGCAAGAAAATGGAGGTAGAGAGTGAATAAATGATTTGGGTAAATTGGAAGAAGAGAAGAGAATTGAGTTCAGTTTCCTGACATTTATTTATCTACCCTAAACCTTCAGTTGTCGAAAAATGTTGTGTTTTTGTTTACACAGTTCAGGTGCCACAAAGAATGTGCAGTTCTCATCAGCCTCCTGTAGTCATCCAGCCAATGAATGAAAACCTATAGTAGGACAATCCACTTCATCTTTGTATACTTTTTACTATAAAAAGTTTTCCATTTAGATTAACCAAACTCTTTTTAACTTTTATTTAATAAATAAAAATTCACAAAGTACAGCTTTTGGGTTACAGTGGCTTTTTCCTTCCCATAACTTTCCTCCCACCTGCAACCTCCCCAAATCCCACTCCCTCTCCCATTCCATTCACATCAAGATTCATTTTCAAGTATCTTTATATACAGAAGATCAATTTAGTATATATTAAGTAAAGATTTCAACAGTTTGCACCCACACAGAAACACAAAGTGTAAAGTACTGTTTGAGTACTAGTTATAGCATTAATTCACATTGTACAACATATTAAGGACAAAGATCCTACACGAGGAGTAAGTGCACAGTGACTCCTGTTGTTGACTTAACAATTGACACTCTTGTTTATGGCATCAGTAATCACCCTAGGCTCTAGTCATGAGTTGCCAAGGCTATGGAAGCCTCTAGTTTGCCAACTCCAATCATATTTAGACAAGGTCATAGTCAAAGTGAAAGTTATCTCCTCCCTACAGAGAAAAGTACCTCCTTCTTTGATGGCCTGTTCTTTCCACTGGGATCTCACTCACAGACATCTTTTATTTAGGTCTTTTTTTTGCCAGAGTGTCTTGGCTTTCCATGCCTGTGAAACTCTGATGGGCTTTTCAGCCAGATCTGAATGCCTTAAGGGCTGATTCTGAGGCCAGAGTGCTGTTTAGGACATCTGCCACTCTATGAGTCTGCTGTGTATCCCGCTTCCCATGTTGGATCGTTCTCTCCTTTTTAATTCTATCAGTTAGTATTAGCAGACACTAGTCTTGTTTATGTGATCCCTTTGACTCTCAGACCTATCATTATGATCAATTGTGAACTTAAACTGATCACTTTGACTAGCGAGATGACAATGGTACATATCACCTTGATGAGATTGAATTAGAATCCCTGGGCGCATTTCTAACTCTACCGTTTGGGTCAAGTCCAATTGAGCATGTGCCAAACTGTATATCTCCTCCCTCTCTATCTTCCATTCTATAGTTCTACTCTTTGTAGTTATATGGAACACATTTAATATCTTTGTTACATCCAAACCATTTTGATACTTGATAACAGCATTCACGTTTTCCTTGGAACTGAATGTTGCAAGTCTTTCAGTGTTTCCTCAGTGAACATGGTCATGAGGCTTGCTCTTACTCTGGTATATCATCTTAAGCTAATGTCCTTTTAACTAAATTCTGCTAAAATTTACAAAGTCCAAAGGAAAAAATACAATTCTTTAGGAATTATGTGATCATGGAAGAGTTAGAACTTTAAGTTTCTTGATTCTGGATTATGTACCTCTTGGAATGAATGTAACCTAGGCTCATCTTTTCTTTTTTTTTTTTGTAGGATTGGGGGAGTAGTTATAATTCTTTCTTCAAACTCAGTTTATTGTCAGAATCCTCAAGATCCTCACACATAGTGCTAGTGATTTATCATTCATTTGTCTCTTCAGGTTTGTTTTCTTTTCCATTCTAAAATACACATATATTTATCTCTGAATTTTATCTTAATAACCCCAATTTTTTGGTCTAGTCTATAAAACATTTTGGGATTTGACCATAATATCTAACATGCTCTTCATCCATCTCAAGCTTTGTGTTATCTGAAAATGTATGACCAGGCCCTCTAAGTCACCATCCAAGATATTGAAAACCATTTTTGCATGATCCATAACTAAAGGGAAGATGCTCTCTCTTACTGACTTGTATCCATTGTTTTGTATCATTTGGATATTTAAAAATTTTACTTCTCTAAAAATATCCTTGTTTGCATTCCAAAACTCCCAATTTTTTGTTAAGACTATTGTTATTGATCCCATTAAGCCCCTTGCTAATGTCTAGGCATATCATATTTCTGTTTGCTAAGGTTTCTGCATCCTACAGCTATCTAATTTTTTTTAAAGAAAGAAATTGGATGCATCAACCAAAATGTGTTGATAATTAACCTACACTGAGTCTAGGAGTCCTAACTGTACTGAAAATTTATGGAGAGTGATATGTAGTGATGACTCAGTAAAATGTGTTGATTATGGCTAAAGTATGACCTGAATCTTTGAGTTTCCAAGGATTATTCAAACAACTATTGACATTCTATTTTATATATTTTGATATCAGAGAAAATTAAACTGATATATTACACCTATTTTAGATGTCCAATGAGGAGCTCACAAATTTTCTAACACTTAAAAAGTTGTATCTAGGAAATGTATGCCAATTATACAGAAATGTAAGCATTTGGATCAGAATTTGTTCATACTGTGGAACCGCCCATGCATTAACAGAATACACAGGTAAAATTTATAAAATCTACATGACCCACTGGAAGTTTGTCAGAGTCTACAGGAAAAAAAATTAAAGGGCCTACTTTAAGATAGGCAGAGAAAGATTCCTGTTATCAGTCTTCACATTTCTGGGGTCGGGGTGGGGAGTGCAGGTTCCTGGTTTTATTTTTTCCTACCTATTTTCTTCTGACTTGCAGATGATTGATTAGTTCTGGTGAGCATGCTCTGGAAGATAGAATAAGTCCTAGACTATGAATAACATAAACCAAAGAACTATTATGAGTGTTGGCGAAATCCTGGATATCATGAAGTCCAACTTTCAAACAAGGTTGTAACCCTTTCTGTGATACCCCTGACATATGTCCATCCATCCAGTCTACCCAAGTATCTCATGTAATGTGGCACTCATTAGTAACAAAGGAACTACTCTATTTTTAGGAAATTTTAAGTATGAAAAAAGTTTCTATTTATAATGAGTGGCATTTTCCTCCTGTGCCTTTTGCTTATGTTTGGTGCTGCCTTTTGTGTGAAGATAGAGTAATGTTAGCATGTGTTCTACCTGTCAAATCTTTAGATTTTTAAGGAGGCAATCTGTTTTTTTTTAAATAATTGAGCATTTCAGTATCAGCTATAGCTGTCTTTCCTCTGCTTAGTTAGGGCTAAGAAGAGGAGTGGGGAGGTTGGGGTGGTAAACAACTCTCATGGGAAGGCCTAGTGGTTAACATGATGGACTAGAAATTGAAGGATACACAGTCTCCCATATTTTTTCCAGGAAATGTGATCTAGAGAATAAATGTACAGATCTTTAAAAAGATTACGTAATTTGTAAATATACACACTTATGACCTCAGATAAAACAGCTGTGTCTACGTGTCTGACCCATCATGAGTGTTCTCTGTGCCAACTTTTCCCTTGAGTCCTCTCAAACCCAAGGCCAACCCCTTTTAATTGCTGTGCTCTACCTCACCTTCATCCCCAATCAGTTGTCACATTTATATTTAAAAAAATAAACTTTTTTTTAACTTCAAATCATGGCTGCTGTTTCATTCAGTCCCATTCTGTTTCATTATAATGTGTGTTTGAAACTTTTTAAATGTCTAAGTAAAATGAAATAAAATGCAAACTTCTTTTGAGTTTGCTATATGTCACCTTATTCTTTCTCTTCAAACTGCTTACTCCAACTCTGTAATCCTTGCTCCAAATCCTCCTTTTAGATTGAAAAAAAAAAATCAAATACCTATGCCTTCTCTTGCTAAGACCTTATTTCTAGTTTCTTTAGCTTCTGTAACTCGTCAATACCTAGTTCCATTTCCAATTTAAATCGTTCTTTCTATATGAATAACACTGCACTAGTCTTTTAATCTGCATACTGTGAATATAACCAAAGGGGCTTAAAAAAATAAAACCAAAAAGCTTTTAGAATTAGTAGAGGGGGAGTGTCTGTACTTTAAGGGATTCTGAATCGTTTTTGTTTAAAAAGTATCAAATGTGGCACCTGGGTGGAATCCTTGGGATAATCCCAAATTATCCAAGTCTTACTTACCATGATCCCTGTGAAGGAACAAATGAAGGCCAAACACAAAGGAAAATGTGTGTGTCCTAACAGACAATATGTTTTTCCTCCCATAATATTGTTACGGGTGGTGGTAATCACATTGCTCTTAAAAGAAAACAGAGTTCCATTTTATTTTCATGGTCCTAATGAATAGATCTCCATTTATGATACTACAAAGTCATTTCAGGGTATGAGCTCTTCTGTTTCAGAGTAGTTAGAATAATGGATGATCTTTTCTGCAATTACTCCGGTGTAATTAAGTCTGTGGATTTTGCTGACTACTCTAACAGTCAAGCAGTGAAGCTTGTTCCTGGAGGTTTATTATTTCAATTGAATGTCAGCTCTCCTGCCTTGCTCTGCCCCTGTAGATGGGTTTATGAATTTATGGTACACAATGCCATTTTCAGAACCTACTGGGTACAGCTAAGATGAATTAGGAGAAGGGAAGCGTATTTCTACTGGGATGTACACTAGTTGTACTTTTCTTATGTCTGAGAGAGCTGAAGAGGTTTCTGTGGATAAATCTGCTTAGATAGGCTGGAAACGGGTGCACATCTAAGGGGGAAAAGAACCCGTGAGCATAATCACAAGGTTGGCCAAAAGACACTTGTGGGGCAGGGACCATATCCTATTCACTGTTTTTTTTTTTTTTTTTTTTAAAGATTATTTCTTAGAGAGAGATCTTCCATCTGCTGATTTACTCCCCAAATAGCGGCAACAGCCAGGGTTAGAGCAGAACAAAGCCAGAAGCCAGGAGGTTCATCCAGGTCTCTCCCATGTGAGTGAAGGGGCCCAAGGACTTGGGCCATCTGCTGCTTTCCCAGGCACATTAGCATGGAGCTAGATTGGAAGTGGAGCACACAGGACTTGAACCAGTACCCATATGGAATGCGAGCACTGTAGACAGTGGCTTAACTCACTGCGCCACAGTGCCGGTCTCTGTATTCATTTTTGTTTCACTTGGCATGGTGATGAGCATATGAAGCATTTTTAATAAGCAGTTCCTGACCTGTGCAAGGGCTGGGACAAACCACTCTGAAACTAATAATCTTGGTGCCTAAGAAATCCAGAATCAAGGACAAGAAGTATAATTACCTTCTGACTTTGTTCTGATATCTGTTCTAATGGCCAGATGATAAAGGTACTTTTCTCACCGTGTTGATAGACCTTATGTAGTGTTAATTTGGGTAGCTTTAATACTCAATTTCTATTTTCATAGCACCATAGGATTAAAAGATGCCTTGACCCTTTCTGTTTGGATAGCAATATTCCTACATGGATACAGAAGAAGTTTTCTATCTTTAAAAAGCTTTTTGTATTGATAGTCTTAGTAGCAGTAAGTATTCTTAATAGTTGGATAATTATTCCAAATACCTAATATAAATATGTGAATGTATATCATTCTTTTTTATGTCTTCTCTCAGTAGGAAATCTTTTCCTTCAAATGTTGTACACGTGGGATTCCTATACTAGAAAATAACTACTGTCTAAATCTTCCTCGTTTCTTTCTGCAAGTTCTCAGAGAATGACAATCTAAAAGCAGGAGGGGTATAATTAGAATATAGGAAAGAGAGGAGAGGAGAAATTACAGCCTTCAGAGTACTTTCTCTCCCTTAGCATGAACAGAAAAGAAATGCCTTCTCAAATACTCAGCATGTGGTGCTTGGTCTCGTCTCTTATCCTGGTTCTATGCTTCTTAACACTGGTGATTGTTCCAGACTTCCTGTCTGTATTTCTGAGGCACCACATTATCAGTTCCATCTTTGAATCCCATCATTATCATTGATTCCGTCTTTACAAATTCTGAGTTCTGCACTTCTTACCTAAAGTATAACAGAGGTTGGTTGGTTTGGGCTTAGCAGTTAAGATGCCCATTTCCCATTCTGTAGTACTGGGGTTCAAGTCCAGGTCCCAGCTCCTGACTGTAGCTTCTTGCTAATACAAATACATAGCCCTCCCCCCCCCCAACCCCTTTAAGACTTATATATGGTATGGTGCTGTGACATACCTGGTAAAGCTGCCACCTGCTGTGGTGGCATCCCATATGGGCAAGTTCGAGTCCTGGCTGCTCCTCTTCTGATCCAGCTCTCTCCCATGGCCTGGGATGGCAGTAGAGGATGGTATAGGTCCTTGGGCCCCTGCACCCATGTGGGAGACACCAAAGAGCCTCCTGGCTTTGGATTGGCACAGCTCCAGCCATTGCAGCCATCTGGGGGAGGGGTGTAAACCAGTGGATGGAAGACTTGATCTATCTCCCTCTCTTATGCTCACTCTCTCTGCCTCTGCCTCTCTGCGGCTCTGCCTTTCAAATAAATAAAATCTTAAAGATTATTCATTAGAGAGGGAGAGATAGTAAAGGTCTTCCATCCACTGGTTCACTCCCAAAATGGCAACAATGGCCAGAGCTGGGCCAATTAATCCAAAGCCAGGAGCCAGGAGCTTCTTTCAAGTCTCCCATGTGGGTACAGGGCCCAAGCACTTTGACCATCTTCCACTGCCTTCTCAGGCCACAGCAGAGAGCTGTACTGGCAGAGGAGCAGCTGGAACATGAACCAGCACCCATATAGGATTCCAGCACTACAGGAGGAGGCTTAGCCCACTATGCCATAGCACCACCCCCAGCTAATGCATACCCTGAGAGGCAGAAGTTGATGGCTCAAGTAGTTGGGTCCCTGCCACTTGGGTGGAAATCTTTCACTGAGTTCTCAGCTCCTGGCTCTTGCTCCAGGCAGCTCTGGCTGTTGTGGGTATTTGGAGAGTGAACAAGTAGATAGGGACTCTTACTCTCCTCCTCCCTTTCTTCCTCTTCTCCCAGCCCCTCCTCCCCTTTCCAGCTCTTCTTCTCTCTTCCCTATCTTCCTCTCCATTTAGCACCCTCTCCCTCTCAAATATATTTTAAAAATAATAAAGCACAATAAAGAACACTAGATGTGCACTTCTGTATTACTACAACATATATACATCTTGACTTTCTGGCTTGTGTCCAAGTACATGTATTTTCTTGCCAATTTCCAGTCATGTGAGTGACTCCCCATTTGAGTGGGACTCAGTGGACATAGGTGACTCTCATTTAATTTGATTCATTATTAAGGAATAATTTTTATTTGACAGATAGTTAGACAGTGAGAGAGAGAAATGTCTTCCTTCCGTTGGTTCACCCCCCCAAATGGCTCTACGGCTGGCGCTGCGCCGATCCAAAGCCAGAAGCCAAGTGCTTCTTCCTGGTATCCCACGTGGGTGCAGGCACCCAAGCACTTGGGCCATCCTCCACTGCTTTCCCAGCCCACAGCAGAGAGCTGGACTGGAAGAGGAGCAGCCGGGACTAGAACCCGGCACCCATATGGGATGCCGGCACCACAGGCAGAGGATTAGCCAAGTGAGCCACGGTGCTGGCCCAAAGGAATAATTTTTAATTCCTTCCACCTTTTGCGCTAGTGAACTAAGAATTTCAGGCAATTGAGAAATAATTCTTAGACCCAAACTGGGTTCCACTTGTGAGAGCCATTTTGTTTTCTTTTCCTGGATTTGATACATATTTGAAAGAAGGGAAGAAGGGATGAAAGTGAGGAGTTTGGGCTAGATCACTCATTGGCTACTCTCAGGTTTTATCTTGGGTAAGTAGTTAGGAATCACTTAAGGAGAATATTAGAAAATTGAGCTTTAAGGTAAAGAACTTTTATTTAATATCAGTTAACAGCATCTTCTTGTTTGCTCATTTCTAGAAGGCATGGGTTTGAGCAGATGACTGACAAGGCTATTAAGATTGTTTTAGTTCTAAATGAACAAAAGTAATGAAAATTTCTGATTATCCCTTTATTACATGATGCTAAAGGAAAGATTAGAAAAGAAGTGCTATCAAAAGAACTATGACAAAGCAGAGTGAGGACATTCTAGGCTACTGAAGGATGGTCTTATGGGTGTGGATATTCTTGGTGGTGAAGCATGGTTTCAAGGGCCAAGGCTTTCAGTATGTAGCTCTTTGGGTCTGCAGTAATAACTGCAGGGAAATTACTTTTGAAATGAGAGTCTTGGACCAATCCTAGATGTACTGAATCAGAAACTCTGAGGGTAGAGTGACACTGAAGTGAACTCAAGTTTGTGTACAATGGATCTGATGCAAGAGCTATTGTATCATGTAGACAAGGATTTAAACAGCACTCACATTGCTTGAGATGTACATGACCTTGAGTAGATTATATCACTTACTGGAGCTTTATCCACCAATAAAAGATAATAACAACTCCTTTCCAGTGCTGCTGTGAAGATTAGACAGGTAAGTAAAACTAGCATGTTATCTAGTACTTATTGTATACCAAGCATTGTTCAAGAGACTTTATATGTAATGATTCATTTGCCTTTCACAAAATCCTGATGAGACATGGCATCCTACATGGGAGGAAATGGAGACAGAAAGAGGCTTCATAACCCGTCCAACCTCACACAACTAGTAACTGGTTGAGTCAAATTTGAACCAGTCAGAGTCTAGAGCCTTTGTCCTTAACCTCCTGCCATTATAAGGCACCTGACACACAGTAGGGACTTAATATTAATTCTCTGTTTTACTTCATCTTATTTGGATGACACTACATTAACTATGGAGAATTTCTTAATTACTGGTTCAGTCTGATTATATTAATAGCAAAAGATTAACTATAATTGAGTACAAATTGAAAGCCAGATCAATGGAGATTCAAATTAAAGCTTATGCTATGACTCATTCCTGGGCATTTGAGGGAGCCCCGTAATCTTGACTTTGTTTCTCTCTCCCTTTCCCTACTTCATGAGTTTAAAGCAGAAGAAAGAGATAGCAAGCCGAGTTACCTATTCTCAAACATTTTGGCTCAAGATCCCTTTATGTTCTTATAAATTACCTGAAGAACTATTATATCTGGACTTTATCAATCATTTACTAAAGTAGACATTAAAATTTGTTAAAATGCTTAATTTGTATAAGTTATCTATTAACATAAAATTTCTTATGAATATGACTATTTCTAAAACAAAAGCATTAATGAGAAGAGTGATGTTTTTCTAAATTATTATAACTGCCTTCATCATCTGGATTAGTAGAAGATGATGGAATATTCATATTTCTGCATCCTATCTATTGCAATATCACATTGGGTAGCTTCTGGAAAACTCAATTTTTTTTTTCAATTTCATTCTCATTTTCTCGTGAGTATATATATTATATATAAAAAGAGTGAAATGGGGCCAGCGCCGCGGCTCACTAGGCTAATCCTCCGCCTAGCGGCGCCGGCACACCGGGTTCTAGTCCCGGTCGGGGCGCCGGATTCTGTCCCGGTTGCCCCTCTTCCAGGCCAGCTCTCTGCTGTGGCCAGGGAGTGCAGTGGAGGATGGCCCAAGTGCTTGGGCCCTGCACCCCATGGGAGACCAGGAAAAGCACCTGGCTCCTGGCTCCTGCCATCAGATCAGCGCGGTGCGCCAGCCGCGGCGGCCATTGGAGGGTGAACCAATGGCAAAAGGAAGACCTTTCTCTCTGTCTCTCTCTCTCACTGTCCACTCTGCCTGTCAAAAAAAAAAAAAAAAAAAAAAAAAAAGTGAAATGGAAAATAATTTCTTAATATTGTTAAAAATATTTTATTCTTACATTCCCCGTGGAAGGGTCTTGGGAGGGGCAGGAGTCATCCAGATCACACTTAGAACCCTCTTGCAAGTGTACAGGAGAAGGAAGGAGCATAGATAGGCAAGAATACTGAGTAACTTACTACCTCCTCTTAGTAACTGTTTTTGGGCCCTGATATATCTGCTAAGAATTAATCAAAGTGAGTTCATTTACATAGAATTGTGCCAGAAACGCCAGAGTATGATGTACAACAATGTAGACAGCAATTCCAAAATAAGAACAAATTCTAATTAGCTTATCATTATTACCTTTGGCATCTGAGTAAAACCATTTGCAGCATTAATGGAAACAGAGCATAAATGAGGCAGCAAGAAAGAAGATAGGTGAGTTTCCATGGCAAGAAACAAGTCTGTGTGTGTGTGTACCCATTACTCACAATGATTTAGAATGCCTGGAAAATAGGGTGTGGCTAGAGACTGTGTCTCTTAATTTCAACAGTGTGTTCTTGAAATTGATCTGAAGGTATCTGAATTTTACTAAACAATGAGGTAGATCTACTCCAAAGAAGAGTCTTTATGCAAAGAAATGAATGGATAACTGATCCTTTTGGGAGCTTATATTTAGTAAATAGGGATCAAAGTGAGAATGGCATGATGGAGTGAAAGGGCTGTTGGTAACACCTGCTTTATCTATCCAGGCAGTTAACAAATCTAAAGCAGTGATTATTTATTCTTCTACCTCTGCATCAAATAATCAGGAATTGTATTGTGTTCAGGAAAAATTTAAATAATTGTACTGTGGAATCTCTGCTTTTGCATATGCTGAGTTCCTTAAACTTCATGTTTTACACGCAGATGTAATATGCTTATCAACCACAGTTTTGATGTTCTAAAGGAAGATAGACTACAGTTTGCTATATAAGTCAGAAAAATGTTCCAATATTCTGCACTACACATATATGTGATATCCCAATTCAATTTCAGTGCCACTATAGAGTGTGTGGTAAAATTACAATAGGTTAAGCAGGATGACTCATCCTATAATAATGCACAGTTTAGCTGGAATTGGTACATAAAATATATACAGTGAACATAATGTTTAGTACACTATAGATTATGTTTGGCATGTTTGGTAGATATTTTATAAGTATGTCTGAAATTTTATATCATCTCCAGCAGATGGGAAATAAACAGCAACAGGAGTTGTTAATTTTTTTTATTATACATTGGGAGAAAAGGAATAATAATGCTACAAAAAACATATTGAGGCTAAAAAACTATAAAAGTTTTTTAAACCCATATAAAAGTTTTTAAAATCCGTTTTAAAATCTTGGGGAAAAAAGAAATAAAAGGTGCATTGAAATGTTTCAACATCTGTTATCAGTAATGGCAGCTCCAAAAATCAGTCTGTTAGATAAGAGAAATCTTTGTGGTTAAAATACAACTGGCTGTTTTTGAGATTCTGAAACAGGTATATGCTGAGTAGACAAATTATAGTGGAAGAAAATTTTTAAAACTCAAGGGTGAGGCAAATTAGTCCAAATTCAAAACTCAAACATTAGTATAGATCTGAAAGCAATTGGTAACATACACCTGCTTGCAAACATACACATACAAGGTGTTCTGAGACGGCCCTGAGTGCTCCTGGGATCATGACTGAAGCATTTGAAGAAAACTCATCCTGTTACCTGTCACCTTTGCTCAAAGGTGTCTGTCATCTTTCCCAACTGTATACCAGAAACAAATCTTTGCCAACTTTGCTTAATCTTCCCTGTTTCCTCCATGATAATATTCTTAAAAATAGATATGGTCATGTCACCTCCAAGATGGAGAATTTGTTGGCCTAGGTTGCTCACGGTCCACACTCAAGCATGGCATGTATGACTTCCTGACTCAGCACATGTCTCAGCTTTTTCCACACACTGAACACTCCACATCTCTCTCTGCTCTGTACATGTCCTTCCTCCATCCTGGAGAAATGTGCTCTCCACGAACTGCTCTATTTGTGGAGAGTCTACTCCAACCATAAGTTACTGGTCAAATATTTCTCCTCTTGGAAATTATCAGCAGGCTTCTCAGGCAGAGTTATTCTGCCTCTGTGTCTTCACAAGAACACTCCACTTTGACCTTTATGGAGGTGTTTATTGCATTGAATGGTTATCACCTGTGTACAGTGCCCTTGCATGGATATATTCTTCTGGACAAAATCTTGTATTATTTCTGTATCTCTAAAAAGGCCACCATATTGGTGATCAAGACATATTCGCTGAATGAATGATTAACCAGTAAGAATCTCTGAAATGCCTTTTACAGTCCTGGAAGCCTATCATTCTACAATTGGAAATGAAGCTTGAAATGCAAATCTACAAGAAAGAATCATTGAGGTGGGTGTGGAGGTGGCTAGATTAAATTGAAAAAGAATGTCAGATACCCTCTTAGAATTTTAAGCAAGAAGGCCATGAAAGGCAAGGATACTAGAGAAATAACGTGACAGCAGAATGAGGGAAATTGCAGTTAATGGAGGTTGAACACAAGCACAGGAGGTGAAAGTCCTCTTTGCTTACACTAAATTTCCTTCTTGCCTGAGAGACTATCTGATAAAAGCATTTAGGATTAGAGGGGAAGCATTTCATTTGCAAATTGTGCTTAAAATTGTCAAGTGCTTCGCTTTTGTAAAAGGTGATAGAGATGGCAAGGTGCTGATGTCATTGTAGAGAAGGCTGATAAGAACAGGTAACTAATTTCTGGAGTGCTCCTCTCTTGGCTTGGTGAGTTGTTCCTTCCTGTCCCATGCTGCCATGATTAAAGAGAGTATTGATTTGCCATTTGGGACTACAGAAAGCAAAGGGTATGCATGGTAGTTTCAGGGATTTGAAAAGCCTCTCCATCTTGCTACTTTCAGAGCTACGTGGTCAAATTGCTGAATTAAAGGTTTGCCATGCCTTCAGCACCCTCGGTGCTTCTAGCTCACCCTCTTATCCTTTATCCTCCTGACTCTGCTGGTCACTTTCTTCCCCCAAGGTGAAAATGCTCAGCAATACCGGCAATTGACCAACCCAATCAATTGAGAGGGAGTATTTCAAAAAGTTGCTATAGAGTGAAATTAAAAGATAAGTTTGTTTTGGTGAAAAAAATTGAAATCCATGTATACAAGGGTTCTACAAGAAGTTAATGGAAACGTATTAATGCATGGATTTCAGAATTTTGGGGTACCAAAATAAACTTACCTTTTCATTCCATCTTGAACTTTTTGAAGTCTCCTAAGAGACCAAGCATGCTCAACCTCATTGCCCTCGAGCCAGGTAATCTTTCTCAAAGAAGATGGAAAGAAACTGTCAGCAGCTGGAAATGAAGAACTAATCATGGGCCTTCCCTTGGGGGAAGGATTTGCTCTTCAATTATGCAATGTGAGTAATGGCTTACATTGTGTGTATAAGACTGACCTTGCCCACTTTTACATTATCTTTGTGTATAGTTCACATGGGTGCTGAAATGAAGAAAAACATGTCCACATGTGGGGAAATACTGAGCAGATCCAGCAGAGGCAAAATGTAATCCAGTCTTATATATCCAGGCTAATGGGATTCTACTTAACTAGGGTGAAAAGCAAGAGCATTAGAATGATTCAGTCAACACAGGGGGTACAGAACTAGGCTGACCTTGGCATATGTAAGAGACTTTGGGAGCAGCCTGGGGGATAGAGAGGAGGTATCTGCTCTCACTGAAGCAGTAATGAAGCTCAGAGGAACTTTGCTCTCCACAACCAATTGAGCTGTGCCTCTCCCACCACTAATTCCTGTGAATCTAGGAAAGGTGACTGGGGAAGCAATTAGAGAAGAAAAAATTTTTTTAATTTTTTTTCTTCAGTCTTATTGCTTTCTACAAAGAATCAGAGTTTTGTTTCTTCTGTTGTTGTTTTTTAGTATAAAACTAAAGGAAATAAAGCAGTTCAGAGCTTTTACATCAAGGTTGTACTTTCAAATTGCCAGAAGAGAAAAAGTATAAATGAAAGAGCACACACATACACACCCAAAGCACATATATTTTAAATTCGTTTTCATGCCACATTAGTTCATTTTAATTTGACAAAAATTGACCACTTTATGTACAGGACACTTAGTTACAGGTAAGACAAGAAGAAATTAGCCTTGCTTTTCAGGAAATCAAAATCTAATAGAGAAAAAGCCATAGATAAGAATCTCTGATACAAGGATTTAGCAAGGATGCATAATAATAATTATGAAAATGAAGTAATTACCACATATTTTTGAGCTCAGCTTATACATTCCCACTCCCACTATTTCCCAGGCACCTTTGTAGGGACCCGTTCTGTGCTGCCTTGCAGAGGGCCAGTCTGACAATGCCTTGCCTTGACCTGTTCCTTTTGATTTTTTTGTCCTGGATCTTATCCTGAGCAATGTTGTAGGACACCCACAGGTAACCCCTTAACTTGTATTTCAGCAACCTGCAAATGTGCAGGAGTTAAGCTGACATGGTGTGTATGCGGATATATATCTTGGATCAATCAGGAACACGAGGTGACATGTTTCACCTTGTTCTAATCCAGGACACAGAATTCTGAGGCACATTTAGTTATTTGCAGTGGTGACCAGTGCTGGTATTGGCTTTCTAACCTTCCTGTATTCTTGATCCCTAGGATTACTTCCCAAAAAGCAAATGGATAGGGCTTAGCTTCAAGTAGTACTTTTGGGTGAACTTTAATCATAGAAAATGGAAGTAATTAATATTTTTGAGCATTTATTATGCATTACATTGAGCATTCTGTAAATAATAGCTCAGTTGACTCTGGATTTTTTTTAAGACAGCTAAATGCATAGTGACAGGGAGAGAGGGAAGTGTGGAGAGAGAAAGAGCGAGCTTCCACCTGCTGGTTCACTCCCAGAATGGCTGCAATGACTGGGACGAAGCTAGGCCAAAGCCAGGATCCACAAACTCCACCTGGGTCTCCCACATGGGTCGCAGGGGCCCAAGTACTTTGGCCTTCATTCACTGCTTTCGCAGGTGCATTAGCAGAGAGATGGATCAGAATTGGAGCACCTGGTACTTATATGGGAGGTAGATGTTGTAAGTTGTAGCTCAACATATTATACCATAGCACCAACACCTGGATATCTCTTAACTTGGGAAAAGCTATCATTATTGTAATTTTACAAATGAAAACACTTATTTAAACATTTAATGTTTAAAATGAAAACTCTCAGAGCAACAACAAAAAGCTTAAAAGTATATGGTTAGTATGGTGGGCATTGTGGTGCTCTGCCCCAAATCTCTTCCATTCTTATAAGTGTGTATGACCATGTGGCCTCTGATTGGCCTAGAAGTGATTAATCCCACCTTTATTCCCATAGTGACTGCTCGGGGCACAGTCCTTGTACAACTTCTCCATTTATACTCATTCACCTGCTGACTTCATTTAGTCTTGTGGTTTTAAATAGTGTTTAGACATTACAGCCTTTAAATGTTAATGTCTACTCTAGATCTCTTGGAATTCTAGACTTAGAAATAGAAGGGTTCATCACAAAGTGTGTGGCAAATGGAATTAAAAGGTAACTTTATTTTGCTATAAAGCATTTTGTGTGTTTTTTTTTTTTTAATTTATTTGACAGATAGAGTTAGACAGACAGACAGAAAGGTCTTCCTTCCACTGGTTCACCCCTCAAATGGCCTCTACGGCTGGTGCTGTGCTGATCTGAAGCCAGGAGCCAGGTGCTTCTTCCTGGTCTTTCACGTGGGTGCAGGCACCCAAGGACTTGGGCCATCCTCCACTGCCCTCCTGGGCCACAACAGAGAGCTGGACTGGAAGAGGAGCAACCAGGACTAGAACCCAGTGCCTGTATGCGATGCAGGTGCCGCAGGCGGAAGATTAACCAAGTGAGCCATGGCGCCTGCCACTATAAAGCATTTTGAAATCCATGCATGAGGGGATTTCAAAAAGTTAACAGAAAATACATATTACAAAAAAAACTGCATGGATTTCAAATTTTTTGCACTAAAATGAGATTTCTTTTGGAGCAGGGAATCTTGGTGCAGCAGATTAAGCTGCTGCTTGGGACACCTACCTCCCATATCAGATTGTCTGGCATTGAAATCTGGCTCCTCAGCTTCCTGCTAATATGCCTAATAGGCTGCAAATGATGGCCCAAGTATTTCAGTCCCTGCCACCCAAAATAGGTGCACTGAATGGAATTCCTGGCTTTGGTCTGGTCTAACTCTGGCTGTTGTGACTATTTGGAGAGTGAACCAGCAGACAAAAGATTCTCTCATTCTCATTCTCTCTCTCCCTCTCTCCCCCTCTCCCTCTCTCCCTCTCTCCCTCTCTCTCTCCCTCTCTCCCTCTCTTCCTTTTCAAATAAATAAATCATTTCTTAAAAATAAACACTTTCAATTCAAATTTTTGATAAACTTTTGAAGTATCCGTGTACTTGTTGCTTGATGATGGGAATATCCACTGGGCAATGCCTTATGCTAACACCAATGCCATAGAGTGTACTTACACAAAGCTAGATTGGATAGCCTGCTACACATCTAGATCATATGGTATATATCATTATATAGGTGGTCTTTCATTGACCAAAATATTGTTATGTGGTGCATGAGTGAACGCCAATTACTTCTTAGACATTTCTACTTGGGCATCTAATACATGTCTAAATCTTAGTATGTCCAAAAGTAACTCTGGATTCCCTTTTTGCTCCTTTCAGTTAATACCAAATCAACCTTTTAATTGTCCAAGTCAAAACTTGTGAGGACGTCCTTGACTTCTCCCTCTTGCTCACATATATCATTCTTCATCCACAATGGGTGGCTCTGTCTTTAAAATATGAGCAGAATCTGACCACAACTCTGGAGTCTATTATTACCACCCACTGATCTAAGCCTCCATCCCTATGTCTGGGTTCTTGTCAACCTGCTGGCTGCTCTGTATTCCCAAAGCCTACCTCCCACCCACTCCTATTATAGCATTTACCTGCCTTGACAGTTTGGAAAATGCTTCAGTCTTCCACACAGAATTAAATGTCTATCTGCAAATTCTCTCCCCAAACTGTACTCTATATATTGTGTGTGGGCGTGGGGGCAAATTGTTGAACTCTCTGATTAGCATAGAGGTGGTCCTCTATGTATAAAGTCATACTAAAAATGATGCATAATGAAGGATATGGGAGAGGGGATGGGAGGTGGGAAGGAAGCGGGGTGGGGGGCATGAGGGAAAGAACCACTGTATTCCTAAAGTTGTATCTATGTAAAAATGTGTTCATTAAATAAAAAGAATTAAATGTCTATGAATTCAAAGCTGATGGCCATGTGTATCCGTGATCAGCATCTCAATATTTTGGGGCAATGATTATTTTTGATGATTGTTAAGATTCATTAGAGGCTTACAGAACAGTATTTTAAATAACATCTGGGATAAGGAGGAGGGAAGCTGCCACTCTCTTGACTCTTGAGAGGGCAAATCATTTCTTGGGATCATTTTTATGCCTTTTTTGTATACCTATAACTTGGACACCTAGATGTTGGAAAAGAGATCCAAGCTAGTACTCAGGAGAAATGGCATTAATTTTGCCGAATAAACTTTTTCCCAATTATAATGTTTTCCCTTAGGTAAGCCATTTATGTTTTTGAGTTATTAATCTCAGAAAGTGTAAAACAGGATCATTAATCCTGTTTACCTGCCTCACAAAGCTGTTAATATGAAATGATGCAGTTTATCAATGATAGCTTTTTAACTGGTTTCCATGAAATCTTGGTAAAAGATGAATGGAAACTCCACCTTCTATCTCCCTTGACTAGTGTGAAAATTGTAACTGTGTATGTGCATAAGGCACTGATTGTTTTTTTGGAAATAAGATCCAGAATTGTCATCACCCTCTCAAAGGGATCCATGACTCAAAAAAGGTCAAAGTATTCTATTGGAGGTGCTTTATAAAGGATTATTCTAATGAAAGTGCCATCCATTGGACTCATCCTCATCTATAAATTTCCTCAATGTCTTCATTATATATGGAGACAGGGACTCTTGAATAAGAAATTATGACTTGGGCCTTTAAAAATCAACAGTGGGGGTGGGCATTTGGCACAGTGGTTAAAGCTCAGTTTGGGACACCCACATCTAATATTGGAGTATCAGGATTTGAGTCCTGGCTCCACTTCAGATTTCAGTTTCCTGCTAATGCATACCCTTTGAGGCAGCAGAAGATGAATCAAGAACTTGGGTCCCTGCTACCCACATGAGAGATCTGAACTGAATTCCCTACTCCAAGCTTCAGCCTGGCTGACATGGACAATTGGAGAGTGAGCCAAAAGGTACAAGATTCTCTCCCTCCCTCCCTCTCTCCCTCCCTCCCTCCCTTGCTCCCACCCACCCTCTCCCTCTCTCTCTCTCAATGCCTTTCAAATGAACAAAAATATGAATTAAAAATCAGATGCTGGCTGATTGACATCAATTTAAAAAGTGAGCTATGAATCAAGTTTTATGCACCTATGACTGCTTAGCAAGTTTGGTCAACCTGACTTCACAGAAAATTGTCTGGCATATACAGTTCAATGATGTTGACACTGTTTAAGCTAGACTTGATTATAAAGTTCTGAAGATGGTTGAAGTAACTGCTACTAAAATATCTGAATAGTTTCTCCCTGTAATCCTAGATATAATAGGTTTAAATTCTATTCTAATCTAGTCTTTTCATCCCTCTCTCCCTCCTTTTATTTATTTTTTAAAAAATGTTCATTTATCTGAAAGGCAAAGTTAGAGAGAAGGAGAGATCTTTCATCTGCTGATTCACTCCTTAAATAGCCACAACAGCCACTGCTGGTCCAGGCCAAAGCCAGGAGCCTGGAACTCCATCTAGATCTCCCACATGGTTGGCAGAGGCCCAAGTACCTGGGCCATCATCCACTGCTTTCCCAGGCACGTTAGCAGGGAGCTGGATTAGAAGTGGAGCAGTCATGATTTGAACTGGTGTTCTATCTGTGATGCTGTCATCAAAAGTATTGCCTTAACCTGATGAGCCACAATGCCTCCCCCTCTTTTCCTCCGTTTGTCCTTCCTTTCCAAGAACACTGTGCTGGCATCAGTTTGCTGAAGAGCCCTGGCTTATGAGTTTGCAGAGGGGACATCCAGGTTCCAGGAGGTAAGTGCAGGACTGGGAGTGGGAAGCATGGCTGGCCCAGCCTCACTATTGAAATCACTCTGTGACCCTCTGTCGGTCACTTAACCTGCTGTGCTGCTATTTGCTCATCTGTAAAATTGCTCTCCCTCTTGGGCTCGTTGTGAGGATAAAAGAAAATAATAGGTGGCAAAGTGCACTGAATGGTGAAAGTCTAATACTAAATCAAAGTATTATCATTTTAGAAGTTTATCCCTGAGTAGTGCTGACACAGACATATGGAAGTTAAAGCTTCAATTAGGGGCCTGCTTCATCTTTAATCCGCCAATAATAAAGCGTTCTCCAAGCAGTGACCCAATTTCAGGTGCCCCATGGTTATTTGCAACTTCTTTTTATTCTTGATATAAGTACCGTAACTCAGAATTTTTTGGGACAATTCCGATATCAACTGGTTTGCACTCTTGCTTCTTTAAGTGTGGTTTCAGAAACTATATCAGTGAAGCTATTAGAGCCTTATTAATGAGTATAGATCTGTGTGATGCTTTATTTCATTAAAAAATCTAATTTTTTAAAAGATTTTTTTTGAAAGGATTCGAGAGAGACACATAGAGTGAAATCTTCAATTCATTTGTGCAGTCCCCAGATGACCTCATCCGCCAGGGCTGAGCCAGGACAAAGCCTGTGCCTTCATCTGGGTCTCCATGGGTGGCAGAGGCCTAAACACTTGGGCCATGCTTCATTGCTTTTCCCACGCCATGAGAAGGAGCTGCATCAGAACTGGAGCAGCTGGGACATGAACCAGCCTCCATATGGGATGTCTGCATTGCAGGTGGTGACTTTACCTGATGCACCACAATGCTAGCCCCTCATTCAGCAAATCTTGAATAAGGCTTGCTGTGTGCCAGAGCACAGGGATTCAGAGGTACATAATGCACATCTTAGACCTGAAGGTGCTAACAGTCTAGGAACAGGAGACACATTAAGAAAATGTGTTCAAAGCAATGGGGGAATAGAAATGAAGCAGCTCTCCTTTAGTGAACCTACGCTACAAGTCAGGGGCAACACTAGAACTCAGTTGTGGTCCTTTCTAAGCACTGCAACAACATAATAAGGTAGATAATCTTGCACTCATTTTCAGACAAGGTTTCTGAGCCTCAGAAATATTTACTAACTTTGCTAAGATCAAGAGTTAATAGGTTTCTTCAAGGATGCAAAATTTAGTCTGACTTACAGATGCTATAAGGAAGCAGAAGACAGCTCAGAGAAAGAGCCAGAAAAACAATTAAGTGATTGCAGGGAAGGTGAAATTGAGCTGTGTTCTGGTTTAATGCTAGGGGTTGAGATATGTATCCTTTACTAGATACAGGTGTATTAAATCTTGGTTTTCTTAAAAAACAAGTTGTGGATCTGGTGTTTTGGCATAATGGATTAAGCTGCCCTCTGTGATGCTGGCATCCCCTGTGGACACCAATTTGAGTCTCAGCCATTCCACTTCCACTTCAGATTCATCTCTGCCAATGTGCTAGAGAGAGTAGCAGAAGATGGATTAAGGCCTAGGGCCCCTGCATCCATGTGGGAAACCCAGAAGAAGCTCCTGGCTTCAGACAGGCCCATCCCTGGCTGTTGCAAGCATTTGGGGGGTTTAACTGCTGGATAGAAAATCTCTTTCTGTGTATCTCTCTTTTTCTCTGTAATTCTGCCTTTTGAATAAACACAATAAATCTTCAAAAAATAAAGAGGTAATTGTTTATTTAAAAAAACCCTGAATAAAAACGCTGCTATACAGTTTTTATAACCAATGTTTGAAATCACTAAAAATTGACTTTCTGCATAAAAGCTATACATTTGATAAACCAGGCTAATCAAAGATTTGATGTATTAGTAAATGCTTATTCTATATTCTGTTCTGAAGATAAATTCAACAAATACCAGTTTAGACCAGGGCTTTCATTTGTGTATTTTTTGTGTTTACAGTATTATTGGATAATAATTTTGAGATTTGGGAAAAGCAGAGATATCTTATTATCCTATTAATTACTCTTTTCTAAAATTATACTATGAGAGCTTTATTCCTTTACCTGAGAACTTTAGACTTTGTTCAGTCATAATTTCATGCCAAGAATGATAACTTCTAAAACAATTAGCGAATGATGCTATATGGGCAAAATCTGGACTGTAAGCAATTTTTGTTTAGTCAACAAGGGCTAACAGTTTTAATATTTTTAACAAATTTTTAAATATTTTATTATTTAAAAGGCATAGTTAGGTGGGTGAGAGAATTAGTTTTTTATAACCTTTATTTAATAAATATAAATTTTCAAAGTACAACTTTTGGATTACAGTGGCTTCACCCCCCCCACCCATAACTTCCCACCTACCCGCAACCCTCCCATCTCCCACTCCCTCTCCTATCCCATTCACATCAAGATTCATTTTCAATTATCTTTATATTCAGAAGATCAATTTAGTATATATTAAGTAAAGATTTCAACAGTTTGCACCCACACAGAAACACAAAGTATAAAGTACTGTTTGAGTACTAGTTATAGCATTAATTCACATTGTACAACACATTAAGGACAAAGATCCTACATGGGGAGTATGTGCACAGTGACTCCTGTTTGTTGACTTAACAATTGACACTCTTGTTTATGGCATCAGTAATTACCCTAGGCTCTTGTCATGAGTTGCCAAGGCTATGGAAGCCTTTTGAGTTCGCCAACTCTGATCTTATTTAAACAAGGTCATAGTCAAAGTGGAAGTTCTTTCCTCTCTACAGAGAAAGGTACCTCCTTTGATCGTCCTTTCTTTCTGCTGGGATCTCACTCACAGAGATCTTTCATTTAGTTTTTTTTTTTTTTTTGCTGGAGTGTCTTGCCTTTCCATGCCTGTGAAACTCCCATGGGTTTTTTAGCAAGATCTGAATGCCTTAAGGGCTGATTCTGAGGCCAGAGTGCTGTTTAGGACATCTTCCACTCTATCAGTCTGCTGTGTATCCCACTTCCCATGTTGGATCATTCTCTCCCTTTTTGATTCTATCAGTTAGTATTAGCAGACATTAGTCTTGTTTATGTGATCCCTTTGATTTTTTTTAAAGTTTTTTTAAATTTTTTTTTTTTTTTTGGACAGGCAGAGTAGACAATGAGAGACAGAGAGAAAGGTCTTCCTTTTTTCCGTTGGTTCACCACCCAATGGCCTCTGTGGCCAGCACACTGCAGCCGGTGCACAGCGCTGATCCGAAGCCAGGAGCCAGGTGCTTCTGGTCTCCCATGCGGGTTCTACTCCTGTAGAACTGTGATCTTCCTACTTTTTACTTGTTGAATATTATGGTTAGTTGTGCAGTTAAGCCTGCAATTATTGAGTGGATCGAAATTATGCTTTTGCCAAAATAAAAAAAGAAATTTAAATTCATTAAAGTGAAAAAAGAAATCAATATGTAATGGGAAAAATCTATAACAGAGACAATATCTGGTCCACCATTCCTAAAATATTTACTCTCTGTCCCTTTAGTCCTTCTGACCCTGCTTTAAATTATGACTGGGGCCACTGTGGCATAGATGGCTAAACCTCTGCCTGCAAGTGCAGCATCCCATTTGGGCACCAATTCAAGTCCCAGCTGCTTCTCTTTTTTTTTAAGATTTTATTTTATTTATTTGAAAGAGTTACAGAGAGAGAGAGGTCTTCCATCTACTGATTCACTTCCGAAATGGCCGCAATGGCTGGAGCTGAGCTGATCTGAAGCCAGGAGCCTCTTCTGGGTCTCCCACATGGGTGCAGGGGCCTAAGCACTTGGGGCATCCTCCGCCGGTTTTCCAGGCACATTAACAGGGATCAGAAGAGGAGCACGGTTGGGGTGCCAGATTCTGTCCCGGTTGCCCCTCTTCCAGGCCAGCTCTCTGCTGTAGTCAGGGAGTGCAGTGGAGGATGGCCCAAGTACTTGGGCCCTGCACCCTATGGGAGACCAGGATAAGTACCTGGCTCCTACCATTGGATCAGCACGGTGCGCCAGCTGCAGTGCACCGGCCGCGGCAGCCATTGAGGGTGAACCAATGGCAAGGGAAGACCTTTCTCTCTGTCTCTCTCTCTCACTGTCCACTCTGCCTGTCACACACACACACACACAAAAAAGGCAGCAGAGAATCAAATCCGCACCCAAATGAGATGTGCCACAGGGCGGGGCTTTAACCCACTGCACCACAGTGCCAGCCCTTGCTACACTTTCAATCCAGCTCTCTCTGGAAAGGCAGTGAAAGATGGTCCCAGTACTTGGGCACCTGTACCTACAAGGGAGATCTGGAGGAAGCTCTTGGCTCCTGGCTTCAGTCTGGACCAGCCCTGTCCCGGCTTTTGCAGGCTTTTGGGGAGTGAACTAGTAGGTGGAAGATATCTCTCTCTCCTTCTCTCTTTGTATCTCTGCCTTTCCAATAAATAAATAAATAAATAAATAAATCTTAAAAATACTGTAATGAGAGTAGCCTTTTTCTCAGGGAAGGGCAAGAGAAGAGAGATAGGCCTATGGGCCCTCAGTATGTTTTCTACCCACTGAGGGCCTACAGGAGCCACGAAGGTACACTACTCAGCTCTCCATCCAAAAGAGAACTTGCCCTTGTAAGTGCAGTCTCTACAGGTCACTTCCCTGAAAGCCTCCCCAGCTTTTAAGTTGCAGCTATATACTCTTCTTGGGCTGCCTCTACCAGTGTCTACCATGACAGGTATCAACTGAGTTAACCTGGGATAAAACAGTGTTACTCAGAATTTAGTATCAGACTGGGCGTAGGAAGTTGAAAGGGAAAAAAGATACCAAGATAATTTGGAAATAGTGAAATATGATTTTACATGAACATTGTACAACAGTTAATTTGCCTAAACTCAGGATTATAGCCAGGGTTGCTGGACTGCAAATGAAAGTAAAGGATGCCCAGTTCAATGTGAAATTTCAGATAAACAAATTTTTAGTATCTATATATTCTGTATATATTCTGTACAGTTATTTCCCAAAGGGGAGTGCTGGAGTACAGATGGCCTGTTAGAGGAGTCCCATGCTGGAGGAAAATTGGCATAAATGTGTCCCCAATATTTTTTTTTCTAATTTCCATTAGCTTTTTTATTTTGTGTGTGTACTTTTATTATGAAGAAGTTCAGAGGTTGTATGTAATCAATTCTATCAATTTTTCTAGTCTTTGAAGTCATACTGGGAAAGTTATCCTGGGAAAGTTATGCCCTTCTTCATTAGCAAAATGTAACCACTCATTAGTGTTTTTCCACAGTTTTAAAAACAAACTAAGCTGTTTTCATGCAACTTTCTGAGCCAGGGTGAATTTACTTTGGTGTGTGGTTTTCATATTTTATGTTCTGAACATATTAAACATATTTAAAGAAAAATCTAATAAAAACAGTTTCCACAGATAGTCACTTCCTCCACTGCTGCACAGAAGTGCATATGCAAAGGATGTGTAAATGTTGTGACCCCGAGGGAGATCTCAGGAGAGAACATTCTTTAATGTCTTAATGCTTCAAAGGACCTGGGAACAAAGAAAGCTTTTCTTTTTCTATTGACCTGTTATATTTGCATAATCTTCTCTGATGTCACATAGAGGAAGAGAGTAGAATTGTTCTGGCATCAGAAGGCAGAACTGGGACAGATGGGTGAAAGTTAGACAGAGACAGAGTTCAGCTCAAAGTGGGGAAGACCATGCTGCCTGGAAGTCATTGCCCTGACCTTCGAGTGCAGTCTTCACTCAGAGGCGGTGTCTGCTACTCAGAGATGTCTTTATTAGGGTGCTTTGTGAAGACGGTTAATGGGAAGGCATCATCAAGGCTAGGGTTACAATAACCCCTTTCAGTTAGATAAACTGCACTGTTCTAGTCTGTGTTCAAAACCAAGGGCTTAAAACAACCATTTTATTTATCTCATGACTTTGGGGTCAGAAAGCAAAAGTAATTTTGGCTTGAGAGCTCTCACGAGGTTCTTGTTAGTTGTTGGCTGTTATAGTTAGCAGTCAACTGTTGGACAGTCGTCTGCATGCCTGATAGAGCTGTATGCTCTTGATCCTCCACTCAGATGGTTGGCAGTGGATGCTGGCTGTTGACCTGAGCTCCTGTATGTGGTTCAAACATGGTGGCTTCAGCAGAGCTTGGCTGGACTTCATCCATGGCACCTGGATTCTCCCAGAACAGTTTTTTCTAACCTAGTTTTGGAAGTCATATAATATCACTTCCAGCCTGTGATTGGCCACAGAAGTCACAAGTCCATCCAGGTTCAAGAAAAAGGAGAATATGAGGTATTGTCAAAGTTCATGGAAAATGGAATTAAAGGGTGTTTGTTTTGTGAGATTAAAAATGAAGGGTAATGTTTGGACTAATGGTTGAGACAAACTGGGAAAGCTTCACCCCATATCAGAGTGCCTGGGTTTGAGTTCCAACTCTGACCCTGATTCCAACTTCGTGTTAATGTAGACCCTCAGAGGCAGCAGGTGTTAGTTCATGTGATTGGATTCCTGCTGCCCATATGGGAAGCCTGGAGAGAGTCTCTGGCTCCTGGCTCCAGTCTGGCCCACCCCCCAGCCATTGAAGGCATTTGGGGGAGTAAAGTAGCTGAAAGGAGCTCTCTGTCTCTCTCTCCTCTGTCTCTGCCACTGAAATTAAAAAAAGAAATTGAAATCTATGCATAGGTTTTTCATAATATGCATTTTCTGTTAACTTTTTGAAGTACATTTTCTAATTTGGAGGAGTATAAAACATTTTGCGGGAGCAGCATTGTGGCATAGCATGCTAAATTGCTTCCTGTGATGCCAGCATTCCCATGCAGAGTGCAGGTTTGAGTCCGGATGCTGTGCTTCCAGTCTAGCTCCCTGGTAATGCACCTGGAAAAGCAGCAGAAGATGGCCCACATGGGAGGCCCACATGGAGTTCCAGGCACCTGGCTTTGGACTGGGCCAGCCCATGCCATTGAAACCATTTGGGGATTGAAATAGCAGTTGAAAGGTATTTCTCTCTCTCACTCTCCCTCTCCCTCTCCCTTTCCCTCTCCCTCTCTCTCTCCCTCCCTCTCTCTCATTTTGACTCTTCAGCTATGTGATTTAGCTCTGCTCTGTTCCAACACAGAGATACAGTTGGGCGTAGGCATTTGCCAAAGAAGATGGGATTTTTCTTTGTCTACAAGGCATTGCAAGCAAACTGTCAGGACAATTTTTTAATTTCAATTTCACATGAAATTACTATCTTTAGTTTTGTTGAACATCACACCCCATTCTCAGTATGTGTTCATTTGTTTGCAGACAAAATCCAATTTAGCTAGAGAGAGAGAGAGATTGTGACTA
This sequence comes from Oryctolagus cuniculus, assembly GCF_964237555.1. Taxonomy (NCBI): domain Eukaryota; kingdom Metazoa; phylum Chordata; class Mammalia; order Lagomorpha; family Leporidae; genus Oryctolagus; species Oryctolagus cuniculus. The sequence continues at coordinate 49,797,086 of NC_091443.1, read as the reverse complement.
CTTAACATTGCCACAGGCTTCATTTCGCTCCCGTGTGCTAGGTGTAAGGCAGATTTTATATATATAATTTTTTTTCTGGTCTGTAACCCTTCCGAATGACAGGCAGAATACACTGCCTCATTACAGATTTCTAGAATTGACCCTTTTGAAATCTCAGCCTTGGTTCAGCCTTTGGTTCAGCATCTCTGGTAGGCAGGCTCCACAATATGAGGAACGCTGTAAGTGATTCCTTCCCTGGGTGGGAGAATTAACTAAATGTTGTCTGAAGTTTTATGTTCCTTTCAGAGGATAGATGGGCAAAAGACCAATCATTTAAAGTGGAGAACACTGAATAGCAGATGCGTTTATTCAATTCAGGTAGGCATTGCCATAACCTGGAAGCTGAGGAATCAGGCAGGCAGCCCCTTCAATTTACTGTCTGGCTGCATCTGCAGGGATATTGTGTCTGCTTTAATCAGGGCACGTTTCCGGTTCCAGAAGGGTATGGATGCAGCATCTATTTGCTGGTTTATGTCTCAATAACATAACAATGGCTTAGGGTTTATTTGCATCAGCTGCTCTGGGGAGTGGATGGCATTTTGATTGTTACCTTGCTTGGTTCAGCCTGTCAGGGACCCATGGCAGAGGAGTGGGGAAGCAGTGCAGTTGAGTAACAGCAGCTGCATTGCTGCTCTGTGCTGCATATGGCAGCCAAGACCAAGGGATTTGGTCTAATGAGACAGTGAAAACTGGTTATCTGTGGTGAAGTGAATCCCCCTTCTTTGACCTGCTTTAATGGCCCCCTACTGTTCAACGTGTTTCTCTGTATTTTTAAAGAGTAAATGGGCTCTGGACCAAAAACTCTAGTAATAAAACACATTGTAGATTAAATGAACCATGCTCAAGGTCTATTTAATTCAAATGAAACACGTTTGCCAAATTTTATTTTTGGTGTATGATATACAGTCATCATCTAGGCATTGGAATTGGCTTTTGGGAAGGAAGACCTCTTCTATTTTTCTTTTGTTCCCTAATCTATATATATATTCTATTGTAGTATCCTTTGTGGCCCCCACACTATCGAAGTTAGGAGATTGATTCCTGCCCTAAACATGAAAGATATCTAAACTCTCTGGCATTTGCAAATGTTAGTCTAACATCATGGTCCTACCCCTGAGACTATTTCACAGCTTCCTGGATCATAGTTCCTCAAATGAACTCCTTAGTTTTAGATATTGATCCTGCATTGACACTTGAAAAATGCCCAGTGCTCTTGAATTTGTGTCTGTTGTCTTGGTGGTAGGCTCAGAGGCAGCCATTGATTATTGCTTGACTGTCAGGTGACATCTTTCAATGTGGAAACACTCAGGAATGCTTTCCTACCAAAGAAATAAAGAATCTAGTGTATTTCTACATAGAATACAGGGATTGGATAGGATTGTGTTTTATATCCTTTTAAGGTCTACAGTTCATTAATTCAACCAACAATATTTGTTGAGTGCCTAATATGTGCAGGATACTGGGAGACAGCAAGAAAATTTGACATCATGGAAAACACTGTGAAGAAAGCTTAGTGATTGGAGACCAGGGGTTGAAAAACAAATATAAATTTGGTGGCCAAGAAAGGCTTCTCAGAGAGCAGGGACCTGAATAACAATAAAGAAGCCATTCCAGGTGGATGGCTTGTGTTAAGGTCCTAATGGACAGGGTAAATGGGAAGAGGTAAAGTGAAATGAGATAGAGAAGCTGCAGAAAGATCTTAAGGTCTTGTCCTCTAGGGTGAAGAGTTCAGATCTTATCCTTAATTGTTATGCTAAGCCATTGGAGCACTTTAAAGAGGCAAATGGTACCATCTGAATGGGCTGAGATTAGAAGGACAGAAGCCAGCTAAAATGCTAGAACACCTTTTCAGGTAAGAAATAGTGAAATGCATGAGTATACCATGTATTTCTATTAACAAGGAGTGGTCAAATAATAGGACCAGAGGGATTTGGATGGTGAATGGTGAGAGAAAGGGCCATATCAAAGATGGTACCAGTTGTGAAATTTACTGAGCTGGTTAAGGCTCAAGGAGCAGCAAATGTAGAGGCAAAGGATACTGGCATTTGGAGTTTAGATTTGGAAATGTACCATTACAAATGGTTTTTAGGTCCAAGGGAACAGATAGAAATAATTCTTCAGTTGAGATGTTAGAAAAACTTGCGAGACTGAGGTAAAGAAAATGCTTCTCTAACATGAAAAAGAGGACTTTGAGAAACGGAAGACCAGGGTAAAAATGAACTTTACCTAAAGGAGAAGGGGTTTATTAGAGCCAAGTTAACACATGAGCCAAAGTGAATGTGTAAAGGAAAACTGCAAAAAACAAAACAGTCATTTCTTTAAAACTGCATATCATATGTTTTGAGTTTATTGGATTTTTAAAACATGAGCACATCTATGTACTTTTTTTAAAAATTTGGTTTGTGGGGCTGGCATTGTCTTAATGAATTATCCTGCCTCCTACAATGCCAGTATCCCATATGGACACCAATTTGAGTCATAGCTGCTCTACTTCTGATCCAGCTCTCTGCTAATGGGCCTGGGAAAGCAGCAGAAGATGGCTCAGGTTGTTGGGCTTTGTACCCACATTGGAGACCTAGAAGAAGCTCCTAGCTTTGGCCTGGCCCAACCTCAGCCATTGAAGCCATTTGGGGAGTAAAACAGAGATGGAAGATCTCTCTCTTTTTTTCTCTCTGTAACTCTGACATTCAAGTAAAGAAAATATATCTTTAAAAAAGTCTGATTGGGGAGGCCATTAGATTAGGGCAGCCTACCACTTTGAAATCCTTTGTGTAAAAACCAAAGCCCAGGGTCCAGTGCTGTGGCATAAAGCTGCAAAAAGCCACCACCTGCAGTGCCAGCATCCCATATGGATGCTGGTTTGAGTCCCAGCTGCTCCACTTCCCATCCAGCTCTCTGCCATGACCTGGGAAAGCAGTAGAAGATGGCCCAAATCCTTGGCCCATATGGGAGACCCGGAAGAAGCTCCTGGATTCAGATCAGTTCAGCTCTGGCAGTGGCAGCCAATTTGGGAGTGAACCAGAGGATGGACAACCTCTCTCTCTGCCTCTCCTTCTCTCTGTGTAACTCTGACTTCAATAAATAAATCTTAAAAAAAAAAATACAAATACTAAATTGAAAGTAGGAACTGCAGCAATCAAAACCACCAACTAACCTAACTAGGAACTTTTCACTTTAACCAATAAAAATTGTTTGTTTTCTGTTCCCAGAGTGCCAGCCTCCTGAGAGCTGGTGCCACCTTGATTTGTTAATTGCTAAATGCTCAAACTTTTTTTAAAAAGATTTATTTATTTGAAAGAGTTACGGCCGGAGCTGTGCCAGTTTGAAGCCAGGAGCCAGGAGCTTCCTCCAGGTCTCCCATGTGCGTGCAGGGACCCAAGGACTTGGGCCATCTTCTGCTGCCTTCCCAGGCCATGGCAGAGAGCTGGATTGAAGTGGAGAGTGGAGCAGCTGGGTCTTGAACTGGCGCCCATATGGGATACTGGTGCTTCAGGCCAGGGTGTTAACCTACTGCGCCACAGCACCAGCCCCTCAAGTAGACTTTTTTCAAATGAGCTTAGGTTTTATCAAAAACCTGCACCCAGATCAGTACTACAGAAGTTCTCCCATGTTCCTCACTATTAGAAATAGGGAAACTAATAGGAATAAAGAAATTATCTGAAATATTAAAATTGCTTTCAATAGCATAGATTAATTTTGCTTCTTTTTGAATTTTTCATGAAAGGAGTCATGCAATATATACTATACTTAGCATCTAGTTCATCAGATTCATTTGTGTTGTTGCATGTTCACTCAGATTATCAATAGAAGCCTATTGTATTAAAATACTATAATTTATCCATTCTACTGTTGTACATTTGGATAATTTCTGTTTTTCATCTAAGATAAATTAGGCTGTTATGAACATTCTAGGACATGTTTCTGGTGAGCATGTATACATATTTCTGCAAGGTACATAAGTAGGAATGGAATTGATCATTCACAGTGTAGGCCTGTGTTCATCTTTAGTAGGTACTGCCAAACATTGTCCAGAGTGATTGCCTCAATTTCCACTTGCAGCATGTGAGAGGTAAAGTTTTTGAAAGCCTTACCAACCAACACTTGATATTGCTGGTATTTTTTATGTTAATCATTTTGATGGAAATGTAAATAGTATCTCATTATAGATTTAATTTACATTTCCCTGGTAACTAATCAATTTGACCACCTTTGAAAAGCCTATTTTTCTAGGTTTATTTACTTAAATGGGAGAAAGAGAGACAGAAAGAAATATCTTCATCTGCTAGTTCATGAAAAATCTATTCTCTTTCCACTAAAGTAGAGTTTTTGACTTTGTCAAAAATCAGCCAACTCTAAATGTAAGTTCATAAAGGTTTTCTTCATTCTGCTGCAGCTACTCCTTTCCCCTACCACATGGTAACCATAAGAAACACATGCTGCAATCCAGATGTAGCTTAGATGTCTTCTAGTTCAGTGGGCCTCTACATGTGGTCCTGGACTGGCAGCAATAGCATTACTGTACTTTGACACAAAGGCAATTTCTTTGTCTCCATGCCAGACCCACTGCATAAGAAATGAAAAATGGGGCCCAGACTCTGTGTTTGAACAAACCCTCCAAGTGATTCTGACACACGTTCAACTTGCAGAAGAGCAATTCTAGCTTATCTTCTGTTTGCATACAGAGATACTGGGGGCAAACCATACAACAGATATTTTTTGTTTTGGATGATTAGTTAGAATTAATGCTGAAAATGTATCAATTTCATGAATAAGGAATGAATTTGAGAACTTCAAAGTATTTGACCTTTCTAGGCTGATAAAAATTTGTTTAGTTCCATATGCATTTCTTATGAATGGAGATTATTAGAGGAGTAGCTGAAGGGGTGTGGAATGTCTTTCCAGGAGATTTCCCTCATGCCAATTTAGTGTTCAGAGCAACTGGGGAAGTTACCCAAGGCGAAAGAATGCAGGCCTGGGAACATTCTCAAGGATATTTCAGTTTTTTTTTTAAGTCTCTCTTGTTTTTAAAAGATTTTATTTTATTTTATTTGAAAGCCAGAGTTAGAGAGAGAGAGAGAGATCTTGCATCTTCTGCTTCACTCCTAAAATGTCTGCAAAGACTGGGGCTGGGCGAGGTGGAAGCCAGGAGCCTGGATCTCTGTCTAGGTCTCTCTCGTGGGGACAGGCCTGAGCAGCAGGGCCATTTTCTGCTGCTTTCCCGTCATTAGTGGGAGCTGGGTTGTAGGCAGAGCTGCTGGGACTTGAGCTGGCACTCATCTAGGAGACCAGCACTGCAGACGGCAACTTAACCCACTGTGCCACAATGCTGGCCCCTATTTCAATCTTTGGTTTTTAAAATGTATCAGTCTCTTTTGAAAGCTTTCAGACCTCTTTTAGGTAAGCTAATTATTCTTCCCTGCATATGAGGGATCTTCAAAAAGTCTGTGGAAAATGCGTAGTATGAAAAACCTGTGCATAGATTTCAGAATGTTTTTCACTAAAATTATCTCTTAATTCCATTCCATTTTTTCCATGAGCTTTGGAAGGTACCCTCATATGCTACTATTAAATGAGCACAGATTGTGGGGCACTCCAAGGATCTATAGGAATGTGAGGTCTGGTACCTTCAGTGCTCCACCTCTGTGCCCAGCACAGTGCCTGACTAGGGAAATACATTCTGTTGCAGCATGGACAGATAAACCAATGAGTCACTTCAGTGCCTTGTAGAACTCCTGAAACTCAGAAATGGAAGCAGCTCCCCTGTGCCAGCCTCTCTGAGTGGTTGTAGTCTCTTCTGAGCAAGCCCTTGATGAATTGTGTATCGAGGGATTCTGCTCTGGCTTGCCTCCTGCTCCGACAACTTTCTCAGGTCCTGAAATGAGCCATCATCTCATAGTCATCTTCTCATTAGGAGAGATTCAGCAGATGTCCTGGAAAGGTTAAATGTTTTGTTGCCCATTTCTCCATCTGTTCTTGAAATCGCACAGAAAACCAGGTGTAGTCTGCAAAGAGGCTGTGTTCTAGAAGGTATATAAGGTGGTCTGGGAATTGTTTCCAAAATGTTTCTAAACTTCCCTGGATTAGAACAGACAGATAGAAGAGCAGAGTGAGGCACTCAAGACTTTCTGAAACTCAACTCAACTTCTGCTCCTTTGTTTGCTAGTCAACTAATATTTTGCTACTCATTTACCTTTCTCTTAGGCTCTATCTTCAGGAAAGACAATCTAGGAAATATGCTAATTTATTCAAAAGTGTTAGATTCTCTCTTCCTCCCTCTGTTCTGAGAATTTAGGACAAACATTCAAATATGCTTACTTTTTTGGGCAACTGTAGTTATTTCTTCATACATAGCTTGTCAGACTTTTTAAGATAAATGGGTCAATATTTCCACGACTGCAAATGAAAAGGAGATCCTAACCCATCAAATGTTATTAGTACTGTTGTATTACATTTTTTCTTTTGGAAATTGCCTTTTCCCCATTCGCTTCTGTTTTAATGTCAGCTTTTCATGACTTTCAAAATATTTGTTTGCAGAGTAAGTAGAGTTAATGCTTCACACTTAACATAGGACTTTTCATTTCAAAGAACTCTTCAAATAAGCTAATTGAAGGGAAGCTAGCAGAAGAGTACAAACATTAAAAAAAAGCATAAGTTAGCAAACATTAAAAATGGACATGGAAAGATAATAACAAAAGGCAAGTGAATAAAACTGTACTTTTGAGAATGAATTGGGCAGGGCTGTAGGAAAAGGACAGCAGTGTTTGGATGAGGGTTCAGTGCTAATAAGGACAGGGCACACTTCTCTCTCTCTGTGAGTGTGTGTGTGTGTGTGTGTTTGTGTGTGCACGCATTCTCTTGTTTTCTGTAAAAGCCAGCTTAGAAAAAATTCTGCCTGTGGTACCTATTCTAAGTTGTAAGACAAACCACTGTCACTTTCTCATCCTCCTGCTACTGGAGTGGAAGTTCGTGTCAAGGATAGAGGTAGGTTTTTGAGGAATCTCTGAACACAAGTTGCATAGAAAGTTGAGGCTGTGTGTGAGTGAGCAATTGGTCTAGCTTATGTAGTCACACTTAACCATTTTAATGTGCTAACTTGATTCTGTTGGCACCACTCACAGGTGTTTTCCAGCTTAATGGAGGGAAATAGCATATTTGAGTCTGAAGGTAATGTGAGGCCAGGTATGTTTACTGCTCCTTCCCCAGGCCTAGCATGGGGCCTGGATTGTGGAAATACTCAATTAACATTGGCATACTGAACACATAAATGAGTGACTCACAGTCCTTGCTTGGCCTTCTCTTTTTATGGGTAGTGTTTAGAAATGTAACCTGTTCAGTAAGCAGCTTTCTTCCTGTGCATCATAACACCTGGGCATCATGAATAACTATGAATAATATCTAGAGTTCATTAAAATTGTTCATTGCTGTGCTGCCCTCTCACAAATATGTGCACTATTTCTCCATCATGAGCTATGGGATGAAGACTTGCATTTGACCTCAGTCATTTATTTCACACCAGAAAAAAATATTCAAATCGCCAAAGAAGAATATAGTGTCCAGGTGTCTGTGAGTTCATATGGAATAATAACCTTTTATCAGGGTCTCTTCTCCACCTGCAAGCCATAAAATTGGTCACAATGCCTCCTATGAGGAAAATAATAATATATTAACAACTCTCAACAATTAGTAATGGAGGATTATAGGAAATATCTTCTAGGCTCTAATTCTTCTGAATTTCGCTTGACTCTTGGGAGATATCCAGTCAGTTATTCCTGCTTTCTGCATCTTGGCCTTGTATATGTTTCTAAATAACATTCTGGTCAAGTGTTGAAACCTGATGCCTTAGAATTCTATAACAGAGCCGAGAGGAAGCAAACATGGAAGGGTCTGCTGCTTCTCATGCAATAAGTTACGTAGCAAGACTGAAGTTACTCTTATGCTGATTTTTGGCCATTTGATTGCTGCAGGTTGCTTTACCCCTGAGTCACATTTTCTTCAACTACAGAATATGGATGCATAGAATATCCATTTTCTGATACTGTTGTGTACACCTAATTAGATAATTGCAAGAGATTTTTGCATAGTCTCTTGCACATAGTAAGTGTTCAGTAAATGTTAGCTATTTTTTTTATTGCAAATTATATCAGGAGGTGGTAAAAGAGACATAAACACTGAAAGGAATATGGATCCACATAATTGGGTTTCAAGAACACACTTAGTTCCTGGGCTCCAGGATTCAAACCACTCTAACTCTGGGTATGCCTCTTTGACATTTGAGTACCTGGGCCTAGAATCAAGCGAGTTGGACCAGAGAATGACAAGACTTTCTTCTTCCTCCAAAGACTCTTTCCTAGTTTTAATTTCCTGACTGAGAGGCTGACGCTCCCAAAATAATAGACACTAGAACTGACTTGCTCTCTGAGGGAATGGCCATGCTAATGGAGAGGAATGGGTAGCCCCAGCAGGAAAATAATAGGATATAGCAGAAGAAGCCTAACATATATAAGAGATAGACGTAAATAGCAACAAAGGGAACATTTCATTATGTATAAAAGTTTTTCTCATTATTCTGTGATTTTCCCTATTACCTTCAAATGTGCTCTCCCACACACAATTAAGAGTTATTTTATGTTCCATTCTCTTCAAATTCCATCTGGGCAGCTCCTTCTCTAGTAGGATAGCTCCTACCTCTCTAGCAGGAGTAGGCATCGGTAAGTCATAGAAAGGGGACCTCCCTGGCATGCCAGATGGAAGGAGGAGGACTGCAGGGAACTACGGGCAGCCCCTACTCCAGGACCAGCTCTGACGCTCGGGAGCCCTGATAACAGTGCGTCGTGGTGATAAATCCTCATGCCTCTGTCCCACGCAAGGAAAGGCCAGGGTTTTCACAGGCTCTCCTTCATTTGGAGACTTATTTTGTGCCTGCCTCAGGGTCTGTCATGGAAATGAGAAATTAAAAAAATGCATATGTGAACTCTCGGGACGTTCTCTCTACAGCAACGTCTCTAGGAAAAGAGAGCTTATAAATGATAGTAAATTCTGTATTAGTGAATACTAAGACTTCACCTTGCAGTGGCCTGGGTTCAGATCACAGCCGTGCCTCTTACCAGCTGTATAATCTTAGGAATATTCCTTAATCTCTATAAGCAGTAGTCTTTAAAAATATTAACATTTATCTAAAGCCATGAATAGTATTTACTTTCTAGTTATTGATTGAGTAAAATAATGTACATAAAATATTTCATTAATATTACTAATTCCTCTTTCTGGAACCCAAGAAAGCTCCTGGTGGGGAGAAGGGGCCTGAAGAAGCTCAGACAGCTGCCAAGAAGTTCATGCAACAGTTTTAACTAGGAAATAATAGGTCTAGTGAGTGATGGCTGCTGCCTCTTTGAATCTACCTCAAAGCTGAGGACAAAGACAGGTAACTTTTGCTTCCCAAAGCATCCTCTCTTTGGTGTAGTAGTATTTTAAATGACTTAGAAACTTCAATCAGGGGCATGTTTTCACAGGCAGAAATAAATAAAACTAGGCAGATTCACATGGCTCTATCTAGTCAGAGAAACCCGGGAATAATTACTTTAGTTAGAACTTTGGGGGCTGGCGCCCTGGCTCACTTGGTTAATCCTCCGCATGTGGTGCCGGCATCCCATATGGACACCGGGTTCTAGTCCCCGCTGCTCCTCTTCCAGTCCAGCTCTCTGCTGTGGCCCGGGAAGTCAGTGGAGGATGGCCCAGGTGCTTCGGCTCCTGCACCCGCATGAGAGACCAGGAGGAAGCACCTGGCTCCTGGCTTCGGATTGGCGAAGCGCGCCGGCCATAGCAGCCATTTGGGGGGTGAACCAACGGAAGGAAGACCTTTCTCTCTGTCTCTCTCTCTCTCACTGTCTAACTCTGCCTGTCAAAAAAAATATAAGAACTTCTGGCAATGTTTATTGCAGCAGCATGGCTTGAACCCAGGTATAAAATGAGTCGAATATAGGAGAGCTGCTTCTGTAATACCAGCACTCACGCTTTGTACTTGTGACTTTGAAAGTTCAGACTGTGGGGGCCTTGCCTGCTTGGGTCAGTGGAACATTTTGTTCCTCTAGATAATTCTGTCCTATATGGGGTTAAATTCTCATCTTCTAAATTCTTTGACTATATCATCCCTTGACCCCACCCTACTTTCCCATAGATTCTGACCCCCTAGTTGTGGTACCAGCCAGAGTCCATTTTGGGAAGCTGAAGCCAAACTATTTTTAAAAAAGATTTATTTATTTGAAAGGGAGAGTGGGAGGGAGGGAGGGAGGGAGGGAGATCATACATCTGCTTTTTCACTCCCCAAATGGCCACAACCAATGGGCTGGGATGATCTGAAGCCAGAAGCTTCTTCCGGTTCTTCCACTTGGGTGCAGGGACCCAAGGACTAACTGCTCTAACTGCTTTCCCAGGCCCCAGTGGAGAGCTGGATCGGAAGTGGAGCAGCTGGGTCTTGAACTGGCACCCATATGGGATCGTTGGCACTGTAGGCGGCAGCTTTACCTGCTGTGCCACAGCACCAGCCCCATAAACTATATATTTTTAAGGCAGAGATTATTTAATATAGGGAGTTAGATGCTTTTCAAACTATTGGGAAGCTTATGAAAGAGGTTTTAAACTTGCTGTCCAGTGATGATTTGCAGAACATTTGTATTGCCTCTGAAGCTTTCCCTAGAATAACTGATTCGAGAATGCACTGATGGAATTGCAATCTAGGGTAGGGCAGCTTCCACTACTACCACGAAATAGTCCCTTAAACAGCTGGTGATGGAGTCTGGCCACTGCTTCCCCTGAAATTGCGTCTTACATCTAGTACCCTGGAGACGGGACTTTGGACCACTGTTGCTGAAAAATGTGTTATTTCCATGAGTTTGCTTGCCTGTTCTACAGGGCTCTATTCTGTCTTATCAGATCTCATCCAAGTGCATCTAATAAGTATACTCTAATTCACATTCAGCACCTTTCCCAGACGATTGGGAAATATATTTTCTGGCTTTTTGTTTTGCAATACTGGAAGACACACTGAGGGAATTCCAAAAAGTAGTACCAGCAAAGGAAGATGAGAAATTTGAGAAGACTAGAGATTGTGTTCAGGTTCAGTAGCTAAAGAGATAGACTAGTCACCAGGGATTCATAGGTCAGAGAATCAACAGGGAAAGAAAACTAGCTTTGGGAAACTGAATAATAGAGGTTGTGTGTGAGATTAGGCAAAGAGTATGGTCAAAATTTGTTACAATTCAAGAAAGGCAGAGAATTAAAAGTATAGGTCCAGGGACAGCAAGAAAAATGCATTAAAGTTAGCAACGTTTGCAGCTTTAGCTTCTGCTACCTTCCTCATTCAGATGCTCAGCTTACTCAGATTTAGGCATATTTGAACTTTGAGGCAGTAGGACACAGGCTCATTTAGCTGGAGCAGAGTAGGAGAAAGACAGAGAAGAGCAGTCTGGATTTCAAATTCCAGATCCCATTTAACCGCCAGGACTTGTCTGCCTACCCTATTGGCTAGAATAAGTTGCTCCCTGAAGCTATATTCAGCTCTCCTACTTTCTGAAGTGTTTTTTTCGTGTTATAAACTTAAATAAATGTACTAAAGTCTGTAAGATTAACATATGCATTGTTAACTACTGGGAGAAGTTTCTAAAACTGGGTCATATGTGGACCTGACACAGTGAGAAGATATATATATATATATATATATATATATATATATGTATATATATACATATACATTTCTTCTCATATGTGTGTGTATATATATATGCATATACACACACACACATATATATATTTGACAAATAGAGTTAGACAGTGAGAGACAGAAAGGTCCTCCTTCCCTTGGTTCACTCTCCAAATGGCCGCCACAGCCAGTGCTGCACCGATCTGAAGCCAGGAGCCAGGTGCTTCCTCGTGGTCTCCCATGTGGGTGCAGGAGCCCAAGCACTTGGGCCATCCTCCACTGCCTTCCTGGTCCACAGCAGAGAGCTGGACTGGAAGAGGAGCAGCGGGGACTAGAACCCGGTGCCCATATGGGATGCCGGTGCCACAGGCGGAGGGTTAGCGAAGTGAGCCACAGAGCTGGCCTCATGAGAAGATACATTAACTACTACCTTTTCAACAAAACTAAGCACCTCTATGAAGCTTTATTACGAAAAAAATTCTAAAGCACAGGAGGTAATTGATACCAACTGCCAAACAATAACACATTGAAATGAAATGTAGGTGATTAATTAAAAATAAATTGATATATATCACATGCACATGAATATCCATACATACATTTATATGCATGTGTAAATGAATTCATATTTTATGCTTACACAGGAAAATCATTTTAAATTGGGACAAAGATCAGCAATAACAAAAATCCTATGATTAGAACTCTCGGGACTTAACAGGTAAAAAGTAAGAAGCAGTACTAACACACTAAAAATTATTTCCTTGGCAAAATAATGTCTTTTGTGAAAGGAGTTTTTCAGCAAACAGATCTTGACAATTGACACCCCATGAGCACCATTGTGAAAAACACTTTTTTGCTATAATTTGATGAAGCAGGAAGTGGAAATCAATAGGATGTTGCCAAATGTGTTCTTTGCCGATGCTCGTCTTTCTCTTCTTTGCTCCTGTTCTGTAGTAGATAAGAGATAGGAGGAGCCCAGAACACAATATATGGATTTTTTACAAAAAATACTAGCACAACAAAGGAAGCCACAGAATACTTTCAGCTCCAAAACTGTTTTCAGCACCATGTTGTACATTTGTTACAGAGCAAAATGGGCTGATTTCAGGCCCAAGGGTAGGCTGAGAGTGTATGTGATCCCCTAGAAGTTCAGGGAGATTCTTCCTCACTGGAGCTCTCCTCTCTACCTTTCAGCACTGCTAGTTTCCATGACAACCAGACCAATGTCTCATTCAGTTTTGCAAATACTTTCCAAAGCCCATTAGACCTCAAATCTTCTTTTTAGACTTTCAATCTGCCTTACTCCATCCAACTTCCTACTGCATCCTCTTCTTTTAATCTTCCTCAACTTGTATGATGAGCAAATGCAAGATTTTGTAATAGTAAATACAGGTGTACTTCAAAAAGTTCACGGAAAATGGAATTATAAGATAGTTTTTGCTCCAAAATAAACTTATTTTTGAAATCTATGCATGTGAAGAGTAGTCAGAAAGTTCATGAAAAATATATAATGAAAAAAATGGATTTCCATTTTTTTGCATAAAATACTTTTTAGTTTTTTAAAATTTAATTTTATCTATTTGAATGAGAGAGGGAGAGGGGAAAAGAGGAGGGGAGGGGGGGGAGAATTCTCCCATCTACTGATTCACTCCCCAAATGCCTGTAACAGCCAGCACTGGGCCAGGCTGAAGCCAAAAGCTGGGAACTCAGTTTGGGTCTCCCACAAGGATGGCAGGGACCCAACTACGTGAGTCATCACCTGCTGCCTCCCAGGCAGAGCATTAGCAGGAGGCTGAAAACAGGAGCAGAGCTGAGCATCAAGTGCAGGCACTCCCGTGGGGGATGAGGCATTCCAAGCAGGGTTGTAACTGCTGTGCCAAATGTCTCGCCCAGATTACTCTTCTGAGTTTTCAATGAACGTTTTGAAATACCCTTGTTTATGTAATACTTATATAAACACAAATTATAAAGGAATCACAAGGAAAAGTGAGTAGGATAGTCTCCAGATTGCTTTCAGGTTTTTGACTGTCACTCAGTGTATCTTCTTTTAGACCCAGGGGTGCTTGGCTTTTCTGAGTGGATATCCTTTAAGTGGGTAAGGTAAAAAATGAAGAAATGATGCAGTAGGAAGAACACTGCTCTAAGGAGCAGAGACCTCAGCACTGTCTCTGCCCTTCTGTCTCTGTGACCTTGAGCTACCATAAAAGGAGAAATAGGGTAAAGGGTGTCTGGAGGCAGTTACCAGCTTCATCATTCCTTCTAAGCAAAATGAGATCTTTATAAAATAAAATGACCTAAAGGCTCAGTCACTAATCAGTTTTGAAACAACCCCACTAATCTAAGAACAAAGCCCTTTTATTCTTCATGCTCCCAAAGGACAAGAGATGTTGAACATTCTGTTGCCATCTTGTAGACCTTTGCCTTGGAAGATCTTGCACACAATTGCTCAGTGCATTTGGAGAAAATTCAAAGAGAGGCTTATACATCAAAGTGCAAGAAATCCAACTTAAGCTTTAGAATAAATACCTAAATCTCTTATCTTTTCATATCAGTTATTTGCTGTAATCCTTGCAAAGTAACCTCTAATAATTGGGAGGGGCTGGGAAAATGAGGAGGAAGGAATATCTGATTAAAATAAAGTTTCAACTTTTTTAACAAAGATTTATTTATTTGAAAGGTACAATTAGAGTGAGAGAGAGAGATCTTCATCCGCTTGTTTACTCCCTAGTTGGCCACAATGGCCAGAGGTGGGCAAGGTCAAAAACCAGGAGCCACAAGCTTCTTTCAGGTCTCCCACATGCGTGCAGGGGTCCTAGGACTTAGGCCAGCCTCCACTGCTTTCACAGGTGCATTAGCAAGGAATGGATTGAAAGTGAAGCAGGTAGGACTTGAACCAGCACCCATATGGGATACTGACATTGCAGGTGGTGGCCTAACCTGCTACGTCACAACATGGGTCACATTCATAAAATATGATTTGGAAAGTGATGATGGGTACAGAGAAGAAGGAAAGAGAGTTCAAAGTTTACATAGCATCTTATAATATGCCTCTGAAAGAAAATAATTTTCCAAAGATTTATGGTAATCTGGCTAATAGGTTCCAATTGCCATGCAGGACAAAGACTCGATCCTCTTCATTCACCCTTTGTGTTTGTAAGATACACCGCATCATCCAAAATAGTGTCTACTTCTTAGTTATCTATAATGACTAGACTTGGTTTATCTGTATTTTATACATATATGGTTATATATAATATAGTGATTAGAATAGTACATGCTGAATTATAAATCTTATATAAGAGCTTGATATGTGATTGTTAATTCTGATAAATATAGCAATGAGCATTTAATGATCACTTAATAGAAGGATTCTCAACCTCAGCAAAATTGGTGCTTTGGGACATTTGGGGTAAGGGGGCTATCACTTGCACAGTAGGATACTTAGAAGCATCCCTGACCTCTGTTCTCATTAGATGAAAGTACCCCTAGCTCCATCCTGTTGTAACCAAAAGATGTTTCCAGACATGGTTGAATGTCACCTGCAGGGGCAAAGTCACCCTCAGTTGAGAAACACTGCCTTAATGTATCCTTGGCAAAACTTCAAGTGTTTTGCATAGGTTAGCTATTTGATAGGTACTATTTCCTATTCTTTTTTAAAGAGTTATTTTATTTATTTGAAAGACAGAGTTACAGAGAGAGGTAGAGCCAGAGAGAGGTCTTCCATCCTCTGGTTCACTCCCCAGATGGCCACAACGGCTGGAGCTGTGCCAATCCAAAGCCAGGAGCCAGGAGCTTCTTCTGGGTATCCCACGTGGGTGCAGGGGCCCAAGGACTTGGGCCATCTTCTTCTGCTTTCCAAGGCCATAGCAGAGAGCTGGATTGGAAGAGGAGCAGCCAGGACTAGAACTGGCGCCCATATGGGATGCCAGTGCTTCAGGCCAGGGCTTTAGCCCGCAGCACCACAGTGCCGGCCCCGATAGGTACTATTTTCATCCTCATTTTAAAGATGTGGTACCAAAGTAGAGAAAGAATGGCTAATTTTCCGAAGTCACTGGTAAAAATGGTAGAGTCGGGACTCAGATTTACAGAGTCTACCTTATATATTAGCAAGAATGAACTTCTGGCAGAGCAAACAGGAATGATTGTTTATTTCCAAAGGAGTTTTAATTTTAATATTTTTGATATTGATAAAGCAAAAGGTGAGTTTGAAAAACAGAACAATTTTCATTCCCTGCCCCAGGTAAGAGGCTCAGCTAAAATACTTTAAATACATTAAGATAGTGATATGGATATGTTAGAGTTCCTTGATTTTTCTTTTTACCTTTTTTTCTTTTTACTTTCTGTTCACTTCAGCTGTCAATGTCATTTTGTTACAGTTAAATAGTTATTAAGCATCTATGATATTTGGGAGACTTAGTCCATCCTTGTCTTTGCAAATCTCTCCTTTCTCCCTCATCTTTGTCTTTAACAAGGGAGCCTAGATCACTACAATGTGAACCTACCTCTTGGGAGCCCATTTAAGAGCTAGTGCGGAAGTTCAGGGAGAAATGGCATTTTGTAGTACAGGTAAGATCAGTAAGAACGGAGATAAAGGGCAGTAGAATATGCAAAATGTGATTTTTTTTAGTATGTGATATAGAATAGGGTTCAGGTAGTCAATGTTAAAGCTGTGATTTTGGGGGAACTTGGAGTAATTCTTCAGGAAATAAAGTTCAGCCTGGCTGTAAGAAATTTGGGAGATTTTGTTGTCCATGGACAGATAGAAAAGCATGCTGGAGGTGAGTAATATGTTTATTCATCTACCAAATAGTTATTAAGAGCCTAGCCCCATGCTGATACTCTCATAATAATTTGAATAAATTGGAGGACACAGAAGATATTTATGTTTTGTTGGTTTTGTCATCTAAAGGAGAAGAGATAGATGATATTTGGAGAATTGAAAGGAGTCAGGGGAAATTTGCAATTTGAAGTCAGGTAGGGTCCCTTGGAAAATATACCATTTGTTTATCTCAAAGATATGTTTTTAGCCTAGATTTATGTAGGTATCAGGAATTCTCTTTTCTCAGAATAGCAGTTAGTTTTCTCATGGTTTTATCCCTCCCTAAATATAGCAGCAGCACCCATTTGTAATGGCTAAAGAGAGGATAGGCATGACGCAGAGATGGAATCAGCTCACTGCTGCATTTTCCCTTTGTCCAGATGGCATCTCCATCTTCTCCAGGCAACTTCGTGTCAGTTCCCATAAGCACTGGAGATGTCTTCCCGTATCTCCTGTCCTGGAAGAAGAGGCCCTTCCCAGATTTAGGGTTCTGTAGATACACATAACTAGAATTATACAAATACTGCATAAGTAGTAAGAGAAAGGGAGAAGGCATAAAGGAAATACTGGAACTCAGCCTATCACCCAGTGTGTTGGCTTAATGTGTGTGGAATGCAGGCAAGGGCTGGGGCTTTCTGTAGAACAGCATCATACAACAGGGCTCTCTGCCATGATGCAAATGTTCTCTGTGCTGTCCAATTTGTTAGCCACCTGTCATAGGTAGCTCTTGAGCACTTGAAATATGGCTAGTGTGACTAAGAGACCACAGTTAAATTTTGTTTAATTAAAATTGCCAGATCAGCCTGAACTCTTCATCTTTACATGAGGAATTCAGAATATTCCCTAATCCTAACTCAAGTTACTGTAGTATCATTTACCATTTATTTTCAGGTGTAACTTTTGGAGCTGAATTATATTTTGAAGCAACTAGAAACATCTTTCAGCAGAAATGAGATGTACGATTGGCCTTCTGAAATGAATGCCAAGAGAGAATGGTCTCAGTTGTATCCCTTGTTTTATGTATGTGCTAGATAAAGGAGCCATGTCTGCGATTTTACTAACAAAGTTTCACTCTCCAGAACCCAGTGCGGGAAGAAGCAGTTTCTTGGTGCCACTTCTAGTAAGGCCAAGCTATGCCCCTTCTGGGGGTTCCTATCTGGAGAGTCACCGATTGCGAGGGATTTCTGTGAATAACTGAAAAACAGGATTTATCTTGTCTTCCCCTGTTCAGTTGCCAAAGGCATATCCCTGTGTTTACAATATTCTCCTGCCGCCTCTATCCTTTCTCCTCTTCCCCTGGGAGAGATAATTGGACTGTGTGATTTCCATTAAATGTAATGTACCACATGCAGATAAAACACAATAGCAAAATGCATTAAGACAAAATCCCTTGGAAAGAATGGTGTGGGTGCTTTTCCATTTGTTAAAATTAGCTACCAAATTATTTTTGTTTTTGCACAATTAAATGCAAAGGTTTCATTTACTCTTTTTAAAGGTTATTTTCATTTCATACTCTTATGAAAAAAATAATCTTTTTTATGAAACAATCACTTTCTGTTTGTCATTTAAGTGTGTACGTGTGTGTGTGTGTGTATGTGTGTGTATGTATGTGTCAGAACTATACAGACATTTCACATCCTCTCCAACAGACCACATCGTGGTGCTCTAAACCTGCCAAAATTGCACAGAGGAGCCTAGCAGTTGATAGATGAAAATGCAGGCAAGCCTGAGTGCAGTAGAATTCTCTCCGAAATGGACTACTGATAAGTTTCCTTTAAAAACATGTCTTCTAGCATTCATCATTTTGCAATATAGGTCCTTTGTACATACTCAAAAATGATGAGTTGAACAAATAGCACGGAAGGAGAAAGCCATTTGAGGAAGTGCTGCCTCATCCATAAACCTGAAATAACAGTTTCTTTTTTCTTCTATAACTATCATATTATTAGGTTTTAATTAAGTTCATGCCACAGCTCAGTGGTTAGGTTTAGGAATCACATGCTCTGGGCAAAAGGCAAAATGAACTCAACGGTATCTATTTCAAATTCCTCTGGTAATCAGTCTCCTTGTTCCAACCCCAAGCCGTCTTACTGATGATTTGTACTATGGTGGACTATGAAACAGTTCAGAATGTCAGGCCAGAGGATTCTGGTACCAACAAACAGCATCCGGAATGAAGCAATCTGCATTATTCTTTGAAAGTGGGTTTTATATATACATAAAAAATAGACAGTGAGCTTTTAAAACACACACATGTAAAAGCACAGTGCAATAAAAACAACTGTATTGTGATGAAAACCATACTGCTTATTCAGCCAGTCTGACTTTTCCTGAGGACTAACTTGTGCTCCAGGCCCACTGCCCTTTTCTCTCATGACTGGCTTTAGCTATTACTGATCTATCCCTGCGAGGTACTGTAATTCACATGTAATTGAATTTTGTTTATAATCGTGGAGGTTTACAACTGGAAATGATAAATGTAAAATCACTTATTTTCTGGAGATTCAGAATATCTATGGAAATAGTACTTTGATAGGCTTTGTACTTTGGAAAAGTCTTTGTCTTTTTAAAAATATTTTGATATTTACAAATCAAATGTTCTCTATTTCAATAGAATATTATAAAATAATAACAAAACCAAGTGGCTTACATAAGAAGCAGTTATCTTGTGAATATGCATGTCTGCTGGGTGAGTCTTTTCTCCTTAGGTCTGAGTAATCTCAGCTAGGCGATTCTATACAAAGCAGTTAGAAACAAATCAGCTGGCTGAGGGCTGTTTTAGGATGGCTAGCTAAGTTTTCCTCCACACATTCTCACATCCTCTGGCAGTCTAGTCCAGGCTTAAAAAATTATGGTGGTAACTGAGTTTCTAGACAGTTAAAGAACAAAAGCATAACTGGTCCCTTGAAGTATAGACTCAGAACTTAAAAGCTGTCACTTCTGCCACACTGTATTCACTAGAACAAGTCACGGACAATCCTAGGCTCAAGCAGGAAAATAGACTCCATTTCCTGATAGAAAGAGAATCAGAGCCATTTGTACAAAGAATCTACCATAACCTGTGTGTCCTCACAAAAGTGAAATAGTTTGGTACCATTGGGGAAGAAATATAATTGCTCAATACTCATAAGTTTGTAGTTGAGATAGATTGTTTAAACAAAATAATAAGATAAAAGTAAGCAAGTTTATGAACATATGCAGGGCATATCATGAAGAAAACCTGAATAAAGTTGACAAAGCAGTGACTTAGAACTCTGCCTTAAATAGCATATCCAACAAAGAAAAGTTCAGAGAAGTGTAAAGATAAAGGAAAATGATTTCTAATTTCTACAGGCAGCAACTTGGCTGATAATTAATAAAGCCTGTTTAAAAATGTTTTTTAAACTATATTTATTTGAGAGACAAATCAATGGAGAGACAGATTTTCCATCTACTGGTTCCCTCTCTAATGATGGCCATAATCTTGGGACTGGGGTGGGCTATAAATGGGGAGCTGGGATCTCAATTCAAGTTTCTGACATGAGTGGTGGGAACCCAAGCACTGGAGCCATTACCACTGTCTGCAGGATGAGCATTTGCAAGAAGCTGGAGTTAACAGCCACAGTGAAGAGTTGCACTCAAGTACTCTGATATGGGATGTGGGCACCCTAACCAAGATCTTAACCACTAATCACCCAACCCAGTAAAGCTTATTAATTTAATGACTCTGTATCATCTCAAGGATGTTGAAGATTTAAAGCTGTTACCAGTGGTTAACCTTTGTTGCAGGAGGGAGAATATCTTTTGTCTTTCTGAATCTTTGTCCTGTTTTTAGGCAAACAGGAAGAACAGAGAGATTTCCTATATCTTTTGCTTCTTGTTTACAGTTCAACTATTTAATTCATTTGGGGAAAGCATATTCTAATCTCCCACAGAACTATGTTGGGAGATATTTAAGTATTACATTTAAATCCTACCCCTTGCTCCATTAGCATGTAGAATACTTAAGAAATAAAGATGAGAATTTCAAATGAAAACAATAGTAAAATTTGACCTGTATCAGTCACTCTGATTACTGAACTAGAACAATGCTTGTTCATATCTGTATTGTATATGATAATATTCAGAGACTAGCTAAAAGTGCCAATGAATTCAAAGTATTACCAATTGAAGATAAGAATCTACATAGCCAATTAAAATTGTATAGTCATAATAATGGTAATTTATTGTGGAATGGCTAAATCAAATAGGAAAACATTAGGCTAGATATTTACAATGAAAACCCTTTGAAGAAATTTTGGGAATCCTGTTGTGTTAAGCTTTATATAATGTGGAGAGGCATATCACAACCTAAGTATTTAACTGTCATAAATTGAGTGATCTTAATAAAGAACAAGGGAAGTCTATGAGGCAGGTGTTAGTCCTGTTTGCCCGTGCATAGGATAT
Source organism: Oryctolagus cuniculus (assembly GCF_964237555.1). Taxonomy (NCBI): domain Eukaryota; kingdom Metazoa; phylum Chordata; class Mammalia; order Lagomorpha; family Leporidae; genus Oryctolagus; species Oryctolagus cuniculus. The sequence goes on along the minus strand of NC_091443.1, from coordinate 49,776,108 downwards.
ATTATTATATTCATTTCCCTCTGTTCTTAACATAAAACTATCTGAACTGTAATACAGGAGCCAAAACAAAATGAACAGCCATGGCTCTAACAACACTTCCTTCTTGTTATTACTTAGTGTCCAATCTGTGGGAGACTGTAGATACCTGTGTAATCTACTTTTTTTGCTATAATTTCTCATTGTCTGAAGTGAACACTAACTGTATGATGATCCCTTTAGACGTTGGTTTGCAAATTCGGTAGCATATTAGATTGACCTGGGGAAATTCTCAAATACTAGTATTTGTACCTTGCTCAAGATCAATTAAATCTGAACTCTGGTGACGTAAGCCCAAAGAGTAGTTTTTTAAAAAATTTCCCTGGTGATCTTCATGCTTAGCTGAGATTGAGAAACACACTTTAGGTGAATGATCAAAGGGCACCATATTAATATGATTTCAGAATCAAGTCCACTCATGTACTTACTACCTTTTAATTTTCATTTATATGCGTAATTTTGTTAGAATATCTAGATCAGTTGTGTTTATAGTACAATTGACCTCTTTTTTCCCAAGCAAATGGAGAACAATTCGCATTCATTGTTCAGGTGTGGTAGTGAGTGAGCCAGACAGTGACTTCTTGCAGCCTCATTGTCTAATAGATTTCTTCAGACACTTCAGTCTCATACACAGAATGCTGCCCATTCCCAGCTACAGGCATTTCTGGATTGTTCAATATTTTGCTATATATGAATTAAAATAGAGGTTCTGAGTGATTATTGTGTACCGAGTACTACCACTATGTAAAAATGTAAAAACACTTTTTCATGAAGTATTTTATTTAGTTTGTACAGATCCATGTTTGGGACGTAGAGGAATAAATAATTAGATAAAGTAATTTTTCTGAGGTTATCTAATCTTTCAGCTGGTGAATCTATTGGATGCTTGAACCCAGTGTTTTAAATTGTTATACAATATTTTAAATTGTTATACAATAACAACTATGCAATTAGAAATCTGACTCCACTTAAAGTCAAAGAAAATGCTGGCTGATGTGTGATATCTTTAATGTGATTTTTGGACATGGATGCACACATGCACTGACACATCTAATAGGCGCTCACTGAAGAAGAATCTATTCTTTCCGGCACTCATAATTACGAAGTAAAATTTGCATAAAGAAATAGATATCTTTCTCAACATACACACTTGCACACACACACACATAATTATACCACCTCTGTCTTTTGGTTTATTGTTTCCTTCCTTATGACAAGAAAATTAAGTGAAAATGCTTTTAAATGCATTTCCAGCCTCTCCATTATCTTTGTTCTCTCTAGCAACACAATATGTTTCTCTTCAGTTGCCTTCCTCTTACTGTCTTTGACTTTCGGAACTTGGAAGTTTGAGATAAGTTGCTTTAAATATGTGATACAAAACTTCAAAGTCTCCTGAACGCTGAAGAAATTTGGGTAATTAATTTGGTTTGGTATCCTCCTTTTTTCTTTAAACAAAACCTGCCCCCAGTGAAAAGCCCTTACTGTTTCCCCCTGTTCTGATACACCAAGGATTTCCTTCCAGAGAGTCATACTTTGTCTCAAGTTCTGAAGAAAACTCTGAATTTCAGATCTCCCTCATGGTTTTTCTTGGGCCAATTTGAATGGACCACCATGCTAACTCAAACCTCCTGGAACAAAATTCGAGCTGTGAGCTGTCAGCACTCTGAAATTTGGATGTGTTTGCAAAACAGCAAATGTGTATTTTGTGTGCCAATTTTTGAAAAGGTCAATACATTGCAATTCAAAACCTGGACTAGATCTTTGTTTCCACACACGTGCTCTTGCACATTTAGTTATCTGTAAGGAAAAGTGAAAGAGTTTAGCCCTCCCACCTTTTGAATATGAGTGACATTTCTAAAATGCGATGCAAAAATTCTTTAGAAGGAAAAACATGGTACCAAATTGTGCAATAGCCAAGCTTTATTTACAGTTGGAATACAACTAACCTCAACTTACGAGAAATTTTTGGTACACATAACTCGGTGGAATAGGAAATAGGCTTAGTAGCTATGAACAGCTGTTGGATTGGCTGCATATCATGCCAAGTTTGATTCTCTTCAATGATCAGAATGTAGTTCCTCTGTTGTACTGTAAGCTACTTTAACTTGTACCACTCTAAGATCTACTAAAGAAAATGGTTGTATAAGCATGAGTCATTTGGTACAACAGAAATGAAGCTGCTATATTAGTACATTTTCTTTTTTTAATTTATTTGACATAGTTAGACAGTAAGAGAGACAGAGAGAAAGGTCTTCCTTCTGTTGGTTCAACCCCCAAATGGCTGCAAAGGCCAGAGCTACGCTGATCCAAACCACGGCGCCGACCCAGGACATTTTCTTATAATCAATGTTTCTCACTTTGTCTCAACACAAACTTTAAATAAACATCTAGCTTTACTTTGGCATTTATCCAACAACAGGGGACCATTATCTTGTGACAGTGTTCCAATCCAGAGACATTAGCTCTCATATGTATATTTAGGGGAAAAAATGAGTAATATATCAGGTAAGAGGCAAAAAGTGAAATAGCTAAATAAATGATAGTATTATTCAGATCAATATCTGGTAAGATAAGCACAAAGTAAAAACATATGTTCTAAAATTTACAACAATTTTGCCAAATGTCCCCCAACATTTATTTTGGTCACACATTTTCTTGGATCATTTCTTTTTTGTCCTGGCCACCTGTGATGTCAGCTATGTAAATTTTTATAAGAATCTTCAAATATTTAAGGAAGAAATCCTGAGAATGCATGTATTATCTCATGTCAGATAGACTGTTGAGGATTGTAAACTCATAGGGCTGTTTTTGTATGTCTTCTTGTAGAGAAAAGAGTAAGTGTTGGTTTGTTTCAAATGAGCAAATCTATGATAGCTTCAGGGTCAGTCAACTGGAAGGGGGACTCTAGCCTCTGCTCATGGATGGAGAAGCCTACAGGCTACCAATAATGGATTTGCTGTTGCTTGTTCCATCCATCTGGCCAATTTTGTCTTTTTAAAATGATTTTTCTGTTTGACTACATTTCCTTCTTTGAAGGTGGTAAGTTTCCCTTAGCATAAACACAGTACATGCACAGAAGATATGTGATATTTGTGTCTCCAAACAAATAAAGCAGCTTAGAGGAATAGATTCTAACGTGATACGTGTTGTTAACCACACTCTACTACTGCGTATTACCTGCGCAACTTTCAGATAAAACGCTGCAACTCTTTGAGTTTCATTTTTCTTGTAAATAAAATAGAGATCTCTAGTCTATTTGATATCTAAATTTTTCCAAATTTTGTCCATCTACAAGTCTATTACACTTTTGTAAGGCACTAAAATTTCAAAGTTATAGTGTGTTCACAACACTGATATTCTGATAAAGTTGTTATCTGAATGATCTTCCTTACATCTTTCTAAATATAAATCTTTATATTTACTCTTGCAGTGCTGCCTTTGGATTCAGACCAAGGCATTGATATCCTAAGATTTAATTTACCATTTTGTAAATGGGCCATGTGTCACTCTTTATACAGTATTTTTTAAGGGTCATATCCCATGTTGAGATGGTCAGGTTGCTATATTCCTTAGCTTGTGGCTTTAATAGGCCAGATGTGTCACCTCTTGAAGAGTAGAACTTATTTTGATATGTAAGTGGCCCTGCATATTTGAGGAATAGAATGACACCAAAGGCTTTTGAAACCTCATACTTTACATAGATGCTTGATCATTGCTATTGCTTGAGATCATCTGCCACATTGAAATAACAGTACAGGTAATATTGATGGGGTTAGGATATGATTAATATCAAAGTATAGGACATCATAGAATAAAGAGGAAGAAACATGCTGATTTAAGGCAAGCATTTCATACACATTTCTTCTAGAGGATTATACTTTGAACCTCAGGCATCTATGATTAGACAGGACTCAAATATCAGATGACTTAACCATGACTTGGCAATATACAACTTTGGAAGAAATATTGTTAAAGTAAACTAGTTTAGTAAGAGTTTTGCCTTCTTAAATTGACATATTTTATTAACCAAGAAATATTTCAAGAGAATTCTAGGGTTCTGAATTTTTTTTTTAGAGATTTGTAAGTGATAAAGATAACTTAAGCAGGTTGAATAGAATCAATTAATTCTAATTTTATTAAAACGAAGTAATACATCATTCTGTGCTACTATCTCTAGCATATACAATTATATTGTATTTATATAACCATATTTATTGAATTATATATCTTTATAGTTTTACAATTTATTAGATACAAAACAGTATATTAATTATGGGTAGAGAGTAAAGGAATGTCTAATTATAAAGGAAGACTGAATTTGCTCTGGTTTCAGATCTCCTTCTGTTTGCTTTATAATCACCAACAGAACAATTCTGGAAAATGATTTTGTGGTTCATGATTTGGAGGAAATTTAAGGTGAATCATCCAATAGCCTCATTAGCTCAAATCATTGGTAAAAGCTACATTCAGATCACAAGTCTTTCAGGATCTTACACAATAGTCTTAAAAATAGCCATGGTTTCCCTTAAGTCCCCCAAGTAGTTTTGAAATTGATTTGATTCAAGATTTTAGATAACTGGTTATCCATGGTCAGATCAGGAACTGGCTCTCTTGATTAAGTGGTGCTATTAAGTTCCAAGAAAGAAACAAGCTGTTGTGCTGACCCATTAACTGGTCTGTGGTGTGATGTGTTATCCTCCGGGGTCTGATTGTTGAGAGGAGAGTATAAGTAAATGGGTAGTAAATAATTCAATTCTATTTGACTCAACTTGGCAACTCTTTATAATAAAGTTTCTACTGGTTTCCAAGCTTGTCAGAGGTCAAAAATACATAAATTCTATAACCTATACTCCAAGAACCTGAAATTCTTAAGGGGAAATATGATAATAAAAGTGTTAACTGAAAGTAAAATACCAGTGCTTTAGGTGATAAAAAATTAAACTAGATTTCAAAAGGAGGCAATGGTGACGTTTATTCGGCCAGGTCAGAAACATTTCAAGAACTATTAGGACATGATTGGTAAAAATGGAGGCATAGCCATTAGGAACAGAATTGTGTGGATCAGGTTATAATTCTGGCTTGGCAGAACTCTAGAACAGGAGTCATCAAACATTTTCCATAAAGGTCCAAATTGTAAATATTTTGGGACTTGTGGAGCATGTGATCCCTGTCATAACTACTAAACTCTGCTTTCGTTGTGTGAAAACAATCACAGACAGTACATACAGATAACAGTTGTATGTTGTCTAGTAGGAGACAAATGTGTTAGTAGGAGACAAAAACAATTAGATGGAAAAATAGATTTGAAGGTAACAATACATAAATGAATATAGGTGCATATCAATAAAGCTTTATTTACAAAAATGGTGTCAGAGGGGAGGGCATTTGTTGCAGTAGTTAAGATACTACTTAGCATGTTCACATCCCATATTGAAGTACATAGGTTTGGGTTTTGGGACTGCTCCTAATTCCAACATCTGCTATTGCATACCTTGGAGGCAACTGGTGATGGCTCAAGTAATTGGTCCCTGTCACACACATTGAAAATCTGTATTGAGTTATGGACTTCTGGCTTCAGTCTGATCCGTTCATGGTTATTGTGGGCATTTGGGGCATAAAGCAGCAAATGGAAGATCTCTCTGTCCTACTACCTTTCAAAAAAAGTGGTGTGAGTTTAGTCCACTCTTTGGGATGGGCCACAGTTGACCAAATCCTGTGTTAGAAGCTAAATATATGAATCAGTATGAGAAAAAATACTTTGGGCTATATTAATAAATTTCTCAAATATCCTACTGAAGACTTTATGCTTAGGTCAGTGGTAGAAAGCCATCACTAGTTAGTAATAGGACAAAAAATTAAAGTTAATATTTATTTCATGTTTATTTCAGATACTGTGGTATGTAGTTTCTAAATATAGAATTGGTAACCTAATTGGGTAATGTGGGTATTTTCCTTGAGTTGCCATCTTTCTAATTACACCTGAACACAAAGTGAACAAAAGTGTTACATACTGAAATGAAAGACTACTTCTAAATCTACTTGGAAAATCTTGGATTTCATGAACACAAAATGAATCAGTTAAATAAGAATTTATGAATTTATTGTGTACCAGGTAATGTGTTGGAGTCTGAGATGCATCTGATGTAAGCCATGTTTCTATGAAGCTCCTAGTTTAGCATGAAGATAGTCCATAAATATAGTCTTAAGTGGCATATAGCAGTAGATACAAACTGAGATTGTACTAATCATGAGGGAGTGATCCTGTTTAAGAAAGTCGCAAAAAGCATTATAGAGGAAGAAATATTTAAGATGAGCATTGAAGAACATTTAAGCTTCTGTCTCCAGAGAACACTGGGAGTATTCCAGGAGAGGGTACAGAAACTACAAGGTGTCAAAGTAGATTAAACACGACTGCTACTTGAGTATATCAGTCTGAATGTAATCTAAAGAATTTTAACTAGACATAAAGTTACCAACTAGATAACAGAAAAAGAGAAAACCAGTAATCTATTATAGAGGCAGTAATTGCATGAATCTGGGCCGAGGAGCAAAGGAAGGACATTGGAATTACTAAAACCTGGAAGACTTCAGGTGAGGCCTATGGATCTGGGACTCAGGCATATGAGAATGGGGAGTGGTCTGGCTATTGCTTCTCTAGTATGCAACCTACATCTGTTATCCCCTACTGGCTGAACTTAACAGAGAATACTAGAAATATAATTTGTGAATTTCTATTGTGTATTTCTATTGTGTAGAAATACTATTTGCAGAGTATCAGCCATAGCCTCAGAAAGCTGAATAGGTTGAAGAGTAAGTTTAGAACTCAGAAGCAAAGGCTTAGTCACTGACAGCTTCCATATATGTAACACAAAAGAGATTGATTGAAAAAGTAGGCCAGATATGTACCAGGTGAGGAATATAGACTTTGGCATATAGGGTAACCAGAGGCCACTTGCTATGGATTGAACAGGACTTGGCAGCTCATACTTATGTAGACATTTAAACCCCAAACTCATCAGTTGACAGTTACAGGATTAATGCTAATAGGTAAGATAAGGTGGAAAATTGATCTAATTGTGGCATTCAGGAGGTAGGCCCGGTGGGATTTCTTTAGTTTACTGGGGACTTGCCTTCAGAAGGTAGTTCTCAGGAAAGAGTTGGTTATGTAAGTAGAGTGTGACATAATTTCTCTCTCTACTTCCTGGCTCATCACATGATTGTTCATCTATACATGCTCCACTAGACTGATGAACTGTGAATCTCCAATCATGAGCCAAATTAATCATTTCCTTCCCAAGAAGCTACTCTGGGGCATTCTAGTTAAAATAATAAAATGTTAGGGGCTGATGCAGTGGTATAGCGGGTAAAACCACCCCTGCAGTGCCAGCATCCCATATGGGCACCGGTTTGAGTCCTGGATGCTCCACTTCTAATCTAGCTCTCTGCTATGGCTTGGGAAAAAAGTAGATGACCCAAGTCTTTGGGCCCCTACACCCACATAGGGGACCCAAAAGAAGCTCCTGGCTTCAGATCAGCCCAGCTCCTGCCGTTGCTGCCACTGGGGGAGTGAACCAACTAATAGAAGACCACTCTCTGCCTCTGCCTCTCTGTAACTCTGCCTTTCAAATAAGTAAGTAAGTAAATAATGAAACCTGGCCTACTACACTTCCCAGTAGTGGATGGGAAAATCGGTATACAGCATCCCTCCTGGTTTCATAACACAGGGTATTTTCAGTACTGCCATAAACTTCCTCCATGTCTTGTCTTCAGAATGATTTGGTAATAGTAACAAAAGCTTTTTATGTCCTTAAGCAGTAATCACTAGTTAACGGATGCCAGTGTTTGGCATAACAATGGCTTACTCATATGTTTGGGAGCTATTAGTGACTGGTATTAAATTTGTTTATATGGAGGGGAGATCCACTGCTGACTCATTGATTTAGCTGCACAAAGTTTCTTCCTAATCCACCGCTTGTCTTTCTATTTGTAAACTGAATTTATTTTCAGTTTGTCAGTATTTTAGAAAATTAAGCATAGCATTCCCTATCTAGGATACTCAATGCTCAGGTTAGGCTGTGCTTTTTCTATCCAAGACAGATAAACTATAAAAAACAAAGGGCAGTAGGGAAGAGCAAATGATTGCAGGAAAGCTGGGAGGAACAGAGAAGTATGGTCCATGCATGCCAGAAAAGAGTTTCACCTTTGTGTATCTTTAGAAATGCTATGCTTGCCGGCGCCACGGCTCACTAGGCTAATCCTCCACCTATGGCGCCATTACTCCGGGTTCTAGTCTCGGTTGGGGCGCTGGTCCTGTCCCGGTTGCTCCTCTTCCAATCCAGCTCTCTGCTGTAGCCCAGGAAGGCAGTGGAGGATGGCCCAAGTGCTTGGGCCCTGTACCTGCGTGGGAGACCAGGAGGAAGCACCGGAAACACCCGGCTCCTTGCTTCAGATAGGCGCAATGCACCGGCAGTAGCGGCCATTCGGGGAGTGAACCAACAGAAGACCTTTCTCTCTGTCTCTCTCTCACAGTCTACCTCTGCCTTAAAAAAAAAAAAAAAAAAAAAAAAGAAAGAAAGAAAGAAAGAAAGAAAGAAACAAAAGAAATACTATGCTGCCCCAAGGGAAACAAACAAACAACACGCTTAAATGCACCAAGAATTGAAGGGGGTATTCAAAGAAGGCTTCTACAAAACTCAGTAGGGATAAATCCTCTTCTCGTTCATCAACTTGATGTTTTAATACATTCAGGACTTTGTGTAACATTAATAGGGGCATTTAAACTGTGATGGGTTAGACAAAGATTGAAGCTAATAAATAAATATGGAATTATTAACAGATACTGAAGTGCTATTCTTTCCCATGACAATTCTTCTAAAATAATGATTAATGCTTGTAAGTAATTTTAAAATAACTAAAAAGTTCTGCAGTAGAATGATTTCTTCGGTATGGAATATTTTTCTTTGCCCAGGGTGTCATCATTTAATGGACTTGAAATTAATAAATTATTGCAATAGAATCTAATAACAGTAGATTCCTATGTGACAAGAGCAAATTTTCATTGAGAGTGAGAACATATATTATGATCAGAGACAGGGTGCTTGAATTGAAGATCACCACTCTATTAAAATAAAAAATAATGAAAATGATATTTGAAAAGAAAAACATGTCAAGTAGAGGCCTGCAATAAAGTATAGATTAATGTGTAATTTTTTTTATTAACTCTTCATGCTACTGGAGATTTAATATTCTAACACTGAGTCCTAAATTTTATGCCATAGCTTGTTAGATGGCTTGCCTTGGAATCACCACAAGCAGTCTGGTTTGCTTTGACTTGAAACCTATACTTCAAGGAATAAATAGAAACCCCATACACTGTAATTAGAATACACAGCTAATAACCACAATGCGAAGTCCTCGTATGTGGGTGGGCGAGTAAGACACTACTGGTCTCTGGAATCAGGAGCAGAGTGACTGGACCCCAGGAAGTATTTGTCTATAATGTTGACCTTCTCTTTGAGAGATAAAAGCTGAGGCCAGAGGGGGCAGTGAAGTAGAAGCCTCTTGGGAATGATGCATGTGGTGGCAGGATTAGAACATCTGTAATTGAGTAAGTGAGTGGGCCTGCATTTCCATGGGGTCTTCACGGATGCACTGTAAGCATCCCCATTCCTGGGGCTTTTTCCTTGGGTTTACTGCTGGGCAGCATGAGAGGCAGATAATCCCCCAGTGTCAGTCACCTGCACTGGTAGCAAGATTGGGTCAGTAATTGTTGGGTCAGTATAAAATGAAAATGTGACTCCTGTGCTCAAAAATGGATAAGAATATCAAGATGATGAACACATTGCATTACATCAAGCATGGGGTCCTTGTAAGTGGAGCCTTGGACAGCTGGATGGCTCATGGACCCATGAAGCTGGCCCTACTGAGGATGGTGTTAAGATTTGTTCTTCATTTATTTCACTCATTTTACAAGCATATAATGAGCATCTATAATGTCACAATTAGTTTTCAAGATACAGTAGTGAAAAAAAAGACACGCATTCTCCTCTTAGAAAAATTAAATTTCATGTATGTGGTTGGCAGGATTTCATAGTAAGGTTATGATCATTCTCTGAACACTTTGAAGTTATATGGAAGAAAGTTTGAGACCATTACAGGCAACTCAGTGTCAAATATAGATGGCATGGTTATGTATGTGACGAATACTGTGTAATTCACCATTTATTCCTCTACGTTCATCCTAGGAATCTGTATTCCTACGAGAAAAAAAAAAAAATCCCAGTTTTTTCTTGAGATCATCTGAGACTATCTACTTACTTACTCATTTGATATCCAATCAGAAATTCCTTTTGTTCATCCAGAACATAATAATAAATGCAAGACATTCATTTGATTTTAGTTCTTCAGTTCCCAAGAGTATTTATAGGAGTCAGTGCTGTGGCATAGCAGGTTAAACTGACTTTTGCAGTGCCAGCATCCCATGTGGACACTGGTTCGAGTCCCAGCTGCTCCGCTTTGGATCCGGCTCCCTGCTAATGCACCTGGGAAGCAACTTAGGATGGCCCAAGTTACTTGGGCTCCTGTACTCACATAGGAAAACTGGGAGAAGCTCCTGGCTCCTGAATTTGGTCTGGTCCAGCCCCAGCCGTGGTGGCCATTTGGGCATTGGACCAGCAGATGGAAAAACTCCTTCTGTTTTTCTGTATCTCTGCCTTTAAAATAAATCAATCATAAAAAGTATTTATAAAATTAACAGGAATTTTCTAAGCACCTGCTCCGTTTGTGGCTCTGGGCTAGCTAGGAGGTTGTGGGGGCACTCTGCTAGCATAGTATCTTCTAAAAGATCAGGCACACATTAAAGAGAGAACCCTAAAGAGGGCAACAGTCCCTTACTGAACACTGACCCTGTGGCAAGCTCAGTCATAATTACTGTCACCTATATTCACAGATTCAATCTTTAATTCAGTGAGCTACTTCCTATCACTAAAAATCAGAGAAAAAATAACTTTCTCAAGGTCACACAGCTAAAAGGCCAAAGTATAAATGGCATGAACTTTAGTGCTAAGCAGAACATCTTTTTGCATTAGTTTAATTAGGAAAGTCTTCATGAACACGGTCCCACTGGCATTGAAGGATGTTTCTATTCATTCTCCTCTGTGTCAGCACTGTCCCTGCCCCCCTCCAACCCAAAATGTGACCCTGAGACCACATTTGCATTAGGAGACACCATGTGCCTTTTTGTAGCCTCTGTTGTTTGAACTAAATGTATATACTTGATCCAACCTCTTGGGAACCTAAAAATCTAGATTCAATTTAATTAGCCTTTGTTCTCTGGGATGTAATGTAAACAAGGCCTCCGGCTTTCTTGTTTGCTTTTGCTCATTTGGAAGCAGAAAAGTCAGAGAAGGAGAGGAAAGCTAGAGCCTTGCTAACAGAGGAATAATGGGGAAAGTGAGAAAGACACATAAACACATGCACACACTAACATAGACAAAGACATAGAGACACAAAGAGAGAGACTCATGAAAAGCACACATGGAGCAATTGAGACAGGCATGGACATACACAGAGTGAGAGAGTGAGACTGAGAGCCGGAGAGAACAGAGAAGTAGAAATAACCTTTTCACGTAATCCTATGTGACTCTACTACCAACCATTTGTATAATGAATAGGAGGACAAGATTCTAGCAGGGAACAAGAAGTTGCTTACTTCCATGTCCCCTTGACATCATAACCCATTGTCCGTCATTTGCAATCTTTTCAATCCATTTTGCACTAATGATATAGCTGTGCATTCTTTTTCTTTTCATATTTTTTGGTTCCTAGACAAACCTGCACAGCTGGTATTTATTTGGGTTTCCTTTTATAGCTTGAAAAATATTTAGGCATGTTTACCACAAGTGGGAATCTGGAGCAGCAGTTTATGTATACATACTTATTGGCACATTTCCTTTCTGAACCTGGTTTATAATAAACACATTGATTTAATTTTTAAAATATCAGCTGATTAATACACCCTAACAGTTGAGTAACTCATTTCTTTTCATCAGTCTCTTTCTGCTCCCAGTTTTTAGTCCTTGAAAACCAATGCTGTTTTTTGAATAACATTTAGGAATATGTGATTAAGAAATCAAATGCTAAATGTCTTTGCAAACTCTAGTTTCTATGGAAATAAGTAAGTAAAATTCAATTCTCTTATCAGGCACTAAAACCTTAACATGATTAATATTAAATTGACAAATGCAGCCCTGGATGCCCCTTATCAGAAGGGAGCATCAACTAGCTTTGTCATTCCATTGTCAGACTTGCTCTGCTTTTATTATGGATGCATTCCCTTCAATTTAGAGGATAGCACTCTTCCTCAGTTGGGAGGGGAACAGGACTCCTCATGGCAAGGGGTATGGGAAGGCTTTTACAAAGCTTCATCTCTAGTAGAGTGTTGCCAGTACAGTTTCCGTTTGGACTGATATATTAATCTCGTAGATCTCAGGATGGTAGTGAGTGAGTCGAGACTATCCTTTGGCATCATCATGTGCCATTTCCGGACACTTCATGTTTCCCCCTTACTTGGGAAGTATCTTGCTTGTGGCTGAGAGGAAAGTTGCCACATCTTGCAATAGACTGAAGTTATTGCCTGTTGGTAATGACTCCACAAGGCAGGTGAACAGTTTTGAAGTAGGTAATCAAAGGATAAATCCAAGTAGCTACAAGGAGACTTGGAGGGCAGAATGTTATGTATGTCTTTGATCAGCAGATTCAAGAGTTTTAGAAGAGTTCTTGGCTCCTAATCCCCAGCAGCCCTTATGGAACCATTCTTGTCTGTTAGGCTATAGTCTATGGATTTCAAGAGTTGACAATACTCTTTGGGTAACCTTGAACACATTCTACATTTGGGTCCTGTTTCACTGCTGCCTAGTGCTATTGTTAGCATTTGTCCATCCTTTTTGATTTTTAGAACTAGTATATTTTAGGATAAACGTAAGTTTGGTCACTTATATCCTCCTTTCCAATTTTATATGAAATATTTACATATTTACTTAAAGTTTTTAAAATCCACCTGTTTCTGGTGATTTTTTTTTTTCTTTCTCCATTTTGACACCATGTCATGGTTTGGTCATACTCAGAAAGAACGAGAAGCATAAATAAAACCAGGATTTGTTTTTTTTTTTTTTTTAAATAAAAGTTTTTAAAGTCAGATGTGAATAAGAGAGAAGGTTCTACTTATCTGATAAAGCTCAGTCTTTTTTATTCTTTCTTGTGGGCCAACCCTATCATTCACTTCCTGTCTCCATGTTTTTATACACACTCTTCCCTTTCTCCAAAATTCTCCTCTCCACTTGAATGCTCTGTGAACTTCTGTTAACCAATGACATATGCATCAATTGCTACTAGCTATGTGAAGTCCTTTCTGAACTCTCTAGAAAGTGGGAGTTACTTTTCTCTGGGACCAGCAACAAATTGCATATAGTGTGGTACTAATTACTAAGTATCTGGCCGGCGCCGTGGCTCAATAGGCTAATCCTCCACCTTGCGGCACCTGCACACCAGGTTCTAGTCCCGGTTGGGGCGCCGGATTCTGTCCCGGTTGCCCCTCTTCCAGGCCAGCTCTCTGCTATGGCCAGGGAGTGCAGTGGAGGATGGCCCAGGTGCTTGGGCCCTGCACCCCATGGGAGACCAGGAAAAGCACCTGGATCCTGGCTCCTGCCATCGGATCAGCGCGGTGCGCCGGCTGCAGCGGCGGCCATTGGAGGGTGAACCAACGGCAAAAGGAAGACCTTTCTCTCTGTCTCTCTCTCTCACTGTCCACTCTGCCTGTCAGAAAAAAAAAAAAAAATTAAAAAAAATAAAAATAAAAATAAAAAAACTAAGTATCATGGGTATCACTTTACTCCTCAACGTCAGGAAATATTTATTCATTTTTCCACATGAGCACGTACAACATAGGACACACAGTGGCTGCTTAGTACATACCTGTTAGATGAATAAGCAAAAGGATTCATTAAATAAATGATGGCTTAGCCAGTTAATAGAAAACTTTATTAAGAAAGACCTAGGAAATATTTCTAATACATTAAATGATGACTGCAAATTATAAGACAATATTAATGGCATGATCAGAAATGTTTACATATATATATATATAGACAGAAAAAGTTACTAGAAAAATACTTAAAATATTACAATATTTATTTCTTTGTGGTGGTATTGCAGATGGTTTATTTCCATTTTAAACACTAAGAATGTGTTTGTGATTTAGGGAAATTAATTATAAGTAGGAAAATGGCCCATTTGACAGCTTCAGCTGGCCTTCTTGACAGAATATTCCTTCAATGCTCTCGATTGTTGATCATTTTTAATCTCATGGCCGTTTTCTCTTCTTCCTGGGCTGGTACATAGGTGTGTGACTGCCACTCCTGGCCTAGGAATCTGTGATTATAAATGAATATCCACTCTGATTCTCTCTGGTTTATGAGTGGTTCTGAATGTAAACATAAATCACAACAGAACATAAGGATACCTCCCCGAGTGCAGACCAATTGGGAAGATGAGAGAGAGATAGTGGAGAACAGAGGGAGATCCTCAAATCCTCCGAGGATTTGAGGCTTCTTGATATTTTAATTTTTAATTTCTCCAATTTAGAAAAAAAAGTACTAGATTAGCCATCTTCATCTTTCTATTTTATGCTATTTTTCAGACTTTTTTATATATATAAAAATTGTATTCTCACCATTCAGAGAAGGATTAATACCCTCAAATCTCATTATTGTGCAATTGTCCCCTGGTGGCTTCTCTGTTTGCACATTGTAATTATGGATAGCATTAATTGCTCACAAAACTACCATTTTTCCTTTTTATTTTTGCATTTATTTCAAATACCCTTTGTAATTTCTCCTTCTGTAGTGAATCTATATCATTGTAGTAGGACAATGCATATGTCTTCTGCACTGCACCGTGTAGTTAGAACAATTTGTAAAGATTCCACATTATTATTTTGAAGCAGAGCTCTGAGTGTGGGTTTCAATGTAAATCTCTTCAAAGTACTTCTTGCCATAATAGCACCCCCCCACCCCACCCCAGAGGTACCATAATTCTGGGTTGTATTTGTTGCTTCCTTTGGCAACCAAATGTCCCATCATTGCAAATTGATGGCTGTAAAATTGACCTTTATTATGGCCTTTTTATTCGCTTAACTCAGAAGGATTTACAGCATTATATTTTGTTGCCACATTGACTGTTAATGGGAGCTATAAAAGAATGACTGAATTGTACATATCCTTTTTGTTTTCTAACGGCATTGGCATTATTTACCAACTAGACTTTCAGATTTTAAGATTTTTCTCTTGGACAAATCAGGAAGGGTTTTGAGAAACCAAACCTTTCTTGTGTGAGATTATACATCTTGCCGTACACTGTCAAAATAATTAAATGCCTGTTGTAAATTTGAACTCTTAAAATGACAAAACTATTGCATGTAGAATAATGGCAGAAACAAAAAAATCTGGAAAAACAAAAATACCATGAGAACTACATGGTAATTCAAACTGCTTCATCTGTAAATAATGCAAATTTAATGAGGCTCATATTCCAAGGTCTTTCATTTTAATTGTGCAAAGGATTTATTTTCGTATTAATTGTCTTTCTTGGTTCAATGCTGGGATAGTGTTCACGGAGAACATGTTACATTTCCCAGTTTGGAAGTGAAGGCTGAGTGGGCCCAACCTAGAGCTGCCTACAGGACTCTTTCATCATGGAAGGAAAATACTCTGGCTTTGTGAACCTGAATTGTAGGAGCTGAGGCTCTCGTGTGTAGATACTGGACAAAAGCAGAATTATTTCTGGGGGAATAAGTGAACAAAACTGAGGGAAATTTGTTTGAGGGACTGGGAAGTTTGTTCTATCTCATCTCCATACACCCTCCACGGTGACCATCAGAACAGCTGGTTAGGGGTGGGCATTTGGCATAGTGGTTAGGATTCCAATTAGAATGCTCACATCTCACATAGGAGTACCTGGCTTCGACTCTGGCTCCCTGCTCCAGCTTCTTGCTAAGGCAGACACCAGGAGGCAACAGGTGATGACTCAAGTCACTAGGTCTCTGCCACTCAAGTGGGAGACCTGGATTGAGTTCTTGACTCTCAGCTTTAGCTTGGCCCAGCCCCAGCCATTGCAGGAATTTGGAAAGTGAACCAGCAGATGGGAGCTTTCTCTATTTGTCTCCCAAATAAATTTTTTTTTTTTTGACAGGCAGAGTGGACAGTGAGAGAGAGAGACAGAGAGAAAGGTTTTCCTTTTTGCCGTTGGTTCACCCTCCAATGGCTGCCGCCGGCGTGCTGCGGCCAGTGCACCGCGCTGATCCGAAGGCAGGAGCCAGGTGCTTCTCCTGGTCTCCCATGGGGTGCACGGCCCAAGCGCCTGGGCCATCCTCTACTGCACTCCCTGGCCACAGCAGAGAGCTGGCCTGGAAGAGGGGCAACTGGGACAGAATCCGGAGCCCCAACCGGGACTAGAACCCCGTGTGCCGGCGCCGCTAGGTGGAGGATTAGCATATTGAGCTGTGGCGCCGGCCCAAATAAATTTTAAAAGTTAAAAAGGAAAGAAATAAAAAAGGCTGGATAGAGAGGCCTGAGTGAGAGTGGTGGTGATCACAGGGAGGAACACTGTGCCTATTTCAGTCCTCAGGCTTTCTCTCTGCTGATGACTGAGATCCCTGAGCACCTGCTGCCATTTTAGCCAATGGTATTATCCTAACTATCCACATTTCTCACCAGTTTCCTAAAATTATTTTTTAAAAATGTATTCTCTTTTTCTATACATAATGACATTTTATGAATCTTGTAGTTTTAAAATATAGTTATAAATCTCCCTTGATTAATGTTTGTTTTTGCCTTTGAATTGGTCTTATCATGCTCTTAATTGAATTTTTTAGTTTTGAAAAATAGATTTACATAGTTTAAAAGAAACTGGCCTGGATGCTTCAAAAAGTTACAGAAAAAAAGCAGAAATCTCAACATTTTTAAACAAATACAAAATTCTAAACACACTAATAAAAATTATCAAAACAAAATAGAAAAGACATTGAGAAGCATTACTCTCACCTCCACTTCTTGTAAGTTCACAGGCTCTGCATAACCTAGAAATAATCAGTAGCTTGCATGTGTTCATCTGTATGCCTCATTATTAATTCAGCTCTCTCCATAATGAAAACCATTTGGAGAATTTTCACATTTTTTATGAATACCATCAGTAGTGCAATGGTCAGGTTTGTGTATATAGTATAATCCTGTGTGCTGTTTTATCTGTGAGGTAAATTCCCACAATTAGGATCGCTGGGTCAAACACCAAATACATTTGCCACTTTGTTAAATGTGCACCCCCAACAAAAACAATGCTCTCTACTGACTCCATGTGTCATTTCGTGAAATATGTAAGAATACTGCCTTCTGCAGGGCACACCCAGCAGCAATGCACAGGCGTGCTCTTTTGCATCAGCCTTGACAATGGAGTAGCTTGACAAATGTTAGTTTTGTAAAATCAGTGGGTAAACATGGTATGTGAGGACAGTTTTAATTTGTATTCTCATTATGAATAAAGTTGGACATTTTTCATATATGTAAGGATTGTTTATATTGTCTCTTATAATGAGTTGTTCAAGACCTTTATCCGTATGTCTATTAGTTTTTTATCCTCTCCTTACTGATTTCCAGAATTTCGTTTTTTTTAAGCTTTATTTTTTTTTTATTTTATTATTTTTATTTTTTGCCAGGCAGAGTTAGTGTGGGAGAGAGACAGAGAGAATTACAGACAGTGAGAGAAAGACAGAGAGAAAGGTCTTCCTTCTGTTGGTTCACCCCCCAAATGGCTGCTACGGTGGGTGTGCTGTGCAGATCTGAAGCCAGGAGCTGGGTACTTCTCCCGGTCTCCCATGCAGGTGCAGGGACCCAAGCATTTGGGCCATCCTCCACTGCCCTCCCGGGCCACAGCAGAGAGCTAGACTGGAAGAGGAGCAACCGGGACTAGGACCTGGGGTGCCAGCGCCGCAGGCGGAGGATTAACCAAGTGAGCCACGGTGCTGGCTCAGAATTTCTTTTAATCTCAGGATTTTTACCCCTTTGGCTGTAATATGAGTTTTCAACATTATCCCAAGTTTATCCTTTAACATTTGTCTTTGCTTACATTGTTTTGATGTTTTCTTATAAGGCAGAACTTTTTTTTTTTTTTTTTTTTTTTTTTTTTTGACAAGCAGAGTGGACAGTGAGAGAGAGAGACAGAGAGAAAGGTCCTCCTTTGCCGCTGGTTCACCCTCCAATGGCCGCCGCGGTCAGGAGCCAGGTACTTATCCTGGTCTCCCATGGGGTGAAGGGCCCAAGCACTTGGGCCATCCTCTACTGCCTTCCCGGGCCACAGCAGAGAGCTGGCCTGGAAGAGGGGCAACCGGGACAAAATCCGGCGCCCCGACCGGGACTAGAACCCGGTGTGCAGGTGCCACAAGGCGGAGGATTAGCCTAGTGAGCTGCGGCGCTGGCCAAGGCAAAACTTTAATTTCAATGAATTCAAAGTTATTCCTCTCTGCTAGTGTGATTTCTAGGTTTTGATATACATTTAACTGATTTTCCTTATAGTTTAGACTTAATACTCCTTTTTTTGGGGTATGTCTCCTGTTGGAAGTTTATTTTCTGATATTTTTGTATTCCCTCATAATTCCAATGACTCTCTTATGATTTTTTCTTAATTCTTTTTTTTAAAAGATTTTTAAAAAAATTTTATTTGAGAGGTAGAGTTATAGACAGTGAGAGAGAGAGAGAGAGAGAGAGAGAGAGAGAAAGCCTTCTGTTGGTTCACTCCCCAAGTGGCCGCAACAGCCGGAGCTGTGCCGATCTGAAGCCAAGAGCCAGGTGCTTCTTCCCGGTCTCCCATGTGGGTGCAGGGGCCCAAGTACTTGGGCCATCCTCTACTGCCTTCCCGGGCCACAGCAGAGAGCTGGACTGGAAGAGGAGCAGCCGGGATTAGAACCAGTGCCCATATGGGACGCCGGCACCGCAGGTGGAGGATTAACCTACCGCACCACGGCACCTGCCCCTTAATTCAAGTTTTAAAAGTAGGCTACTTTTTGAAAAGAAGGTGGAGGGAGAGGAGAATGAGGTTTTTTCATTATGTACTTAAAATTGTACATGTGAAGTACATGAAATCTGTTCTTTACATATTTAAATATATATATTTGTATATAAGTTCACAATATATATTGTATATAAATATATATGTATATATGGAAAAAAATTAGGCTACAAATTTCACCTATTCCTTGGAACATTTTTCTAGAGATATTTCACTTATAGAAATATTGTGTTGTTCCTTTCTATATTTTTATGTATATAGAATATATTCCTATTTTGGTTTACAGATTGTTTTTATAGAGGAGGGTTTTGTAGTGTGAGTGCCAAAGTAGCTTGAGTCACCTCAAGTATCCCCAAGTCTTGCTACAGAGAATATGGAAAGGCTCTCCTTAGTACATGCACAACCAGCTAACCCTCCAACTTTTGGGGGCTGTGCAGTGTAAGGAACCAGAGCGTAGACTTTACAGCCAGATTGTATGGGTTGAGTTCTGGCCAGTCCTTTATTAGCTGATGGTCTAGGGGAAGTTTTTACCTCAGTATCCTCTTTAGTTAAATGGTGAAAAAAAGACCTGTTTCTAGAGTTGTTGAGATTAAATGAGTTAATATGAGGGCCCTTCAACATTTGTGGAGGGGCAAGCATTTGGAGTAGTGGTTGAGGTGCCACATCCCATCTTGTAGTGCTTCGGTTTGAATCCTGGTTCCACTCTTCATTCCAGTTTCCTGCTAGTGGGCACCTGAGGAGCAGCAGATGATGGATAAGCATTTGGGTGCCTGCCACTCACTGGGGAGCTCCAGCCTGTGTTCTGGGCTCCTGAATTTGGCCTCACCCAGCCCTTGCTGGGTATGAACCAGGGGGATAGAAGTTTCTCTCTCTCTGTCTCTGTCTTTCAAATAAAAATAACTAAATAAAAACTACAAAATTTTTGGAAAGTAGAATTAAAGGACAGGTTTATTTGTGTGCAAAAAATTTTTGAAACCCTTATGGTGGTGTTTTATAATATGCATTCTTCCATGAACTTATTGAAGAACTCTTAAAAACGTGATTATTTAGAACAGTGCTTGCTTAGCACATAGTGTTTGCTCTTCTGCTATGGTGAGCAGAAGTGCACCAGCCTAAAGGTTCCCACCAGCCCAGCATCTGCTCTGCCCCAGCCATGACAACCCTGCTGGCTCACAGGAGTCTTGGGGTCCCTTGCTTCTTCCCCAACTGTCCCAGGACACTGCCCTTGCCTACCGCAGGAAGCACATGCTCTTAGAGGGCAGTGTTGGAGTTTCTCTGAGATTTGCTCTCAGTGGGCCTGCCTGAGCATTTTCTGGAACTTTTTGCTGTCTCCCACACTACTGGTGGCGCCCACCCCCCGGAACCTCAGTTCTGTTCTTGGCAGCTCCTTTCCTCGAGAACCCTCTCCTTTCAAGAGAATTTTCTGAACTCTGTCATCACTAACCACCTCCAAACCCCCTGTTCTTCACTGGAGCATGTCTTGACTTCTGGCAACAGTTAGTTTGTCCAATAAAGCTTAAGTAACACCAGCTTACCAAATAGGTAAGTATCATCTGAACCCCAGCTTCGTTGACAATTTCTGGTTTCCCCCATTATCTTTTATTTCTCTGGATGGTTTCTAAACAACCTGGGAGATTCTAGTATAGACTCCCACTGTGCTCCCCACTAGGTATCATCCTGTGATTTTTTTTTTAATGTCCCTTAAGGACCTATATTGAAATTTAAATATTTTTGGCATCTCTCATGGCAAATGACATAGTATAAAACAAAGGGTGGGTGAATCAAGGAACTCCCATGGGGTTTTCTGACCGAGGGCAGACTCAGCCTCTGAGTTCAGATCCGCTGCTCCTTCAGTGTATCATGCTGCCAGAGGCTTCCCCCTGGGTAGCGCGGGGTCCCACGGCTCAGAGGAGGAGTCCATGACCCAGAAATGATGAGAACTGTTCCATCTCCGGTTTATTCAGTTTTTGAAAGAGGAACTCTAGGACTTCAGCGAGTCTGGGAATTCACAGGATTCCACAGCAGGCTTTGTATTTTTCATTTGCCTTTTCCCCTCCATCTACAATTTTTGATGATTTACATGGTGTGCTGGGCACCAGGCTACAGTGCTAAATGCTTTCCAAAAAAGCTAACGTTCTCTTCATAACAATATTCTGAGAGGTGGCTATAATATGCCTGTTTTATAGAAAAGGAAACTTGGATCAAGAAAATTCATAGACATTTCTAAAAGACTATATGGCTAATAAATGGCAAAACTGGGATTTTAAACTTAGGCAGTGTAATTCTACAGGCCTGCTGCTAGCAAGTGCTTTATTCTTTTCCATCATTGTTTTGACACTTAAGAGACCCTGGAACTGCAGGAACAGCTCAGCTGGTTGCCCTGAAATTTCACTTTCAAGTAGACAGGTAGACAGGAGAGCAAGTAGGACTCTGGAAATCCTGAGAAGGCTCTGCTTGGGTTAGGAGTATCCATGACACATATCACTTGGTGTGTGTTCAGGAAAGCTGTGTTGGTAGTAGATCGAGTTGGTGATAATAGCTAAGAGTTCAGAAGGGCTGACTATATGCCAGGCGGTTTTCTAAGCGCTTCATGCATTTACTAATTTGACCCTGACAAAACCTGTGTGGGGAGGGCAGCATTGTCTCTTACTTGTCAGATGAGAAATCTGAGGTCAGAGAGAATAAGTATTCTGCCTGCAGGTACAAGACTTTTAAGTGGCAGAGCTCACAGCATTTCCCAGGCAGTGGGGCTCCGGAATGTACTTCTTCATTCTCTGTACTTTCACCTTGTCCTCTGATGGGGAGCAAATGTGAGTGAACCCTTCGACTTGGTTGTTTGCATCTGTCCGTACTGAATTGTCATTCATAAGAGATTTGATTCATAGCCTTGACTGAAACAAAACCATTCTCTTTGTCTTAGAATAATAAGCATTTAGAAAATCACAACATAGAAATTATTGTATTTTTAAACATGAAGTAACCTTCCATGGAATGTAAGACCACAGTTTTAAGTAGAGATATTTAGAAACTGCTTTCAATAAAGAGCATCTTCACCTTCCAAAGAGTTATATATACAAATGGTAGGGATGCAGACACTGAGGGCATGATACACTATACAAATATTTTTATGAGCCCCAAAAGACCATCACCTTTGCCTCTATAGCACGTTCTCAGGCTGTCAAGCAATAATGATTTTCTGTTTCTACAGTAATCATTTCAAAAGACAATCAACTTCCAGTAGGTGAGGTCAGGAATATTAGTTTATTTTCAGTTCAGTGTTTTATTCTTTGTTGGTTTAGTTTTTAGTGATTTATCTACAGTAACAACACGTGTGACTCAGAGAATATAGGAGGAGGATAAAAAGAACCAGGAGATAGGTAATTACTAAAACAACCTGTTTTTTTCTACACTGAAGAAAGAATTGTTGCCTAGTGCAGGATGGCAAAGATTAAAAAAAAATGTAAGAAGGCTGAACGCATCTGCTTCTTTGTTTGCTTTAAGGATAGAGGTCTCTTATTTTTTTTTTCTTTTGATTTCACAAGGTGAAGCATTGAAGGAATCTACCCAGAGAGGCTTCATAAAGTAATTCAAAAGAACAACATGTTTTCTCCTCCTCCTTTATTGTCCTACTCTCTATTCACTGTGAAACAATTAGAAAGAGCCTTTTGTGTGATGAGCGTTCAACTTGGCCTTGATGGATCTACAAGAGATGTGGACTCTGTCCTAGGAACTTATAGTCTAAAGCTGTCCATATTATACTTAATGAGTTTAGCTGTAAAAAAAATTCCATAATTTTAGTTTGCAAAACAATCATCTTGACATGAAACTAAATTGGCTGGTTTAAGTATGACAGGTATGCATATGTATGCATGTCTTTATGTATATACATAGTTATTTGTTACTGAGTTGTTTCGGGCATTATAAAACCATGTATCAACTGTGGATACCAAGCAAGTCAGCTTTATGAAAATATGATAACAACCACATCTCCATGTTAAATTTATTCAATGATATTAATCTCAATAATGGTAAAATTGTTCTTTTTGAATTTGGCTGATATAGAGTGTAAATGAGGGAACATTTAATCATTCATAGTTCAAATAAACAAAACAGAATAATTTAAATGCTTAATTTTAAATATATTTCAAAGTGTTCTCTATAAATTACCCTCTTTTTATATGTGGCCCTGACATGAATTTAAGATTTTGTTTATTTATTTGAGAGAGAGAGTTACATTTAGAAAGAGGGAGAAATAGAAAGGTCTTCCAAGGGCTGGTTTACTCCCCAAGTGGCTGCAACGGCTAAAGCTAAGCTGATCTGATGCCAAGAGCTTCATTTGGGTCTCCCACCAGGGTGCAGGGGCCCAAGAACTTGGGCCATCCTCTACTGCCTTCCCAGGTCGCAGCAGAGAGCTACATCAGAAGAGGAGCAGCTGGGAAACAAACTGGTGCTCATATAGGATGTTGGCACTGCAGGCAGAGGCTTAGCCTACTGTGTAACAGTGCCATTCCTGGCATGTTGTTTATGTAGGTATTAATAAGCCTTTCCAACTTGTTTTAATCATGTGGAAAATGTAAAAAATTGCTGGAAGATACCATTTGCCTACTGCATAGTACAACCCTCTGTTTACACCTCTGGCTCATAACTACATAGTTTATACATGAACAAATGTAGCCTTTGCCCTCCTCCTTTCTAGTATGTTTATTCTCATGCCGATCCAATGTACCCATCCAAGGAACAACTAACAAAAAGATTTGGTAGAGAATCTAATCAACAAACCAACCTTATAATTATTCAGATCGTAGGGGGACTACAGAGAACTACAAGGGGACTGCAGAGAAATGTTTGTGTAGTTTTTTCCCACTATAATACAACCACACTAGTGGGGAAACGGTAATTTTAGCAGATGAACAGGAACCAGCAATTCAAGTTGACACTACTACACTAGCCATGTAGTATAAACAAAGTGCGGGTTAGAGCTGTTCAAAGGAGGCCGTTGCACTGTGGCCAATGGACAGTAGGCCAGGGAGACCTCTCAGCGGAAGAGGTGCTGCTGGATTCTGAAGGAAGAATGGGAT
This sequence comes from Oryctolagus cuniculus, assembly GCF_964237555.1. Classification (NCBI taxonomy): domain Eukaryota; kingdom Metazoa; phylum Chordata; class Mammalia; order Lagomorpha; family Leporidae; genus Oryctolagus; species Oryctolagus cuniculus. The sequence continues at coordinate 49,751,881 of NC_091443.1, read as the reverse complement.
TTGGATGAGGACAGAAGTTGGATTTATACTTACAGACCATTCCATCTAAATAAAATTTTCATTTTTAAATTTATTTGACAGAGAGACAGAGAAAGGTCCTCCCTCCCTCCATTGGCTCACCCCCCAAAATGGCTGCCATGGCTGCAGCTGTGCCAGTCCGAAGCCAGGAGCCAGGTGTCTCCTCCTGGTCTCCCATGTGGGTGCAGGGACCCAAGCACCTGGGCCATCCTCCACTGCCCTCCTGGGCCACAGCAGAGAGCTAGACTGGAAGGGGAGCAACCAGGACTAGAACTTGGCGCCCACATGGGATGCCGGTGCCACAGGTGGAGGATTAACCAAGTGAGCCACGGCACCGGCCCCAAATTTTTAGTTCTTTAAAAGTTCATGTTCATTCCCTGTCCAGCCACAACAGATCCCAAACAGTATCGAATGAAAAAAAAAAGTTTCAATCCTTCTGCTTTTGCATTATTGAACACTGAATATTCCCCAGGCCTACACTTTCTGAAAACACTTTCCTACCATATGCAACTGTCTGAGAAAATCTACTTGTATGCAGTAGATTGCTGTTATTCATTATTCATTACAACATTATTTAGTTGAACAACTTACTAAAGAAAACTTGGTTCTGTAGGGGGAAATGTACAAACTCAGAGAACTAAATTATTTTACTATCAATGCTTTAAAAAGAGCAAGCTTTATATTGCTCATTATTTGGTCTACGCTGAGGAAACAAGTTTTCTCCCATGGAAAATAAGCCAGAAAGGACAGAAGCTATGCAAATCCAGTGTCTTTGATAAAAGTTGGAGATGTAGATTCTGCCTGCAATACATTAAATGAATAAGGAAAGATTCCTAAAAGCTTTATAGTTTTTGATCAAATAATAAGCATGCATTCAGTAGCCACATATGTACCTGGGACCATTTTAGTTTCAAGAAAGAAATATTTTACTGGTCATAAAACATAATATCACATGTGTTGCCTCTGACTCCTTAGCATTTTGCATAGATTTTCTCGTGGCTGTCTCTACAAACCTGCTTGCTTGCTTGCTTTTCATCATTCCAAGTGGTAACAGTGAGCAGACCCCTTAGCTTCTCTGAGCACTCTCGTGTAATATGGTGTCCAATCCCATCTAATATGAAGATTCCAAGCCATCACCCAACATAACATACCTCCTCTCTCTCTGCTGCCATCTCTCTTTCCTCACCCCCCTTCCTCTCTCCTTTCCTGTTGTTTCCCTGAGTTGGTGTATGGAAAATCCATGATTTTCTCAAAATGACCTAGTCTGATCCATGGGAAAGGCATTGTCTTGACGACTCCTGATGAGCAGGTCACCAGAAGGCAGCCACCTCTCTTTGCTCTAATATCAGAATATCTTGAATAGCTCAGCACTGCATCTTGGACTCCTGCAAGTTCAGGGAGATCCATGCGAAATGCACTGAATAATTTGAAACATCTTTCACTTGGCTTAAGAGCACACTCTTTCCCTTGTCCTGTGGTAAGGGACAGGACCTCACAAAACACCAAGAGTTCCTTCTGTAGACACCTCTTCTACCAGCCTTTTAGCTTAGCCTAACAATTTTTCATTTTCCATTAGAGTCTGACTGCAGATAAGGAACAAATAGTTTCTTCCAAATTTTTGAGCATAGGTTTATGAAGCTTTATAGAACCTCAGTTTAGCATCTGGGGTATCTGGAACGTACTTTATGGTTCTTGCTCTTGGGCCCAAAGCAACAAAAAGACATTGCACTTAGCATTCTGCTACACAATTTGTATTTGCCCTGTTAGATTGGCGGGTGCTATCTTAATAAGTTAAGCAATTGTTATAATTCCTTTTTAATGAGACAGAAAATGACCATGAAAATATTTTGTATCTAAGTTCACAGTTTATCTTGCAACCAGGAATGAAGTGTTGTCTAACCTAAATCTGTTGGGCAATTTTCTATTACAAAGGAACAAATGTGCCATATTGATGTTTGTCTGTGAAAAATTGTCTGTCAGTAATTTATTACCCAGGGGATATTTCTGAAAAAATCATCAGACTTGATGTGTCACTTCAAGTTAAATGTGACAGGTTCACAATTAGTAAGAAATTAACACTTTTGAATGAAAGTGATGCTGTTGAGACTATATGTGAATTTTTCATTTATGTTTTCATGTTTACATTCATATTATATAATACTTGATTAAAGTAATCTGTGCTATATATAAAATTCTTATATCTGTAAATACTTCAGAGATGAAATTTTCTCACTTGTTCTGAAGATCTTCTAAAGAAATGAAATTGTTTTTAGTCTAAACACTTTGCTAAAAATATACAAATGGGGCAGGTATTTGGTGCAGTGGTTAAATGGCCACCTGGGTTGTGTACACTTCACTCCAGTTTCCTGCCAGTGTGCATCCTGGGAAGTAGCACAGATGGTAGCAGATGATGGTTCAAGTACTTTATCCCTGCCACCCCTACAAAATCCTAGGTGGAGTTATAGGCTCCTGGCTTCTGTATGGCACAGTCCTGGCTGCTGTGGTTATTTGGAGAGTGAATCAACAGATGGAAGATCTCTCTCTCTCTCTCGTTTCAAGTAAAATTAAAATTAATTAAAAATATATAAATGCTTTCCCCAGTTTTCTTGTACTCATGAGAATATACCACACTGTGATATTTTACAAGTTTGCAAACTGGTACTATTGGAATAAACTAGACGGAAGATCTCTTTATTTCCTGTAACTGCATGAGAATATCTATTTCATTAACAATAAATAATACAAAAGAAAAAATAGAAACTGACGTCGTGGCAGAGCAGACAGCCTCCGCTTGTGATGCTTGTACCCATGTCAGAGTTCTGGTCCGAATCCTGGATCCCACTCGGAGTACCAGCTTGAGTCCAGGCTATTCCACTTTTCATCTAGTTTTCTTCTAATGTGCCTGTGAAGGCAGTGGAAGATGGCCCATGTGCTTGGGCCCTTGCCACCCGTGTGGGAGACCAGAATAGAGTTTCTGACTCTTGGTTACTGCTTGGCCAAGACCTGGCGGCCATTTGGGGAGTGAACTAGCAGATGGAAGATTGATTGACCTCTCCCTCTCTATTTCTTCCTACCTACCTCTCTCTCACACAGTCTGCCTTTTAAACAAACCTGTTTTTTTTTTTAAGGAACAATATATGCAAATGCTATATCTTCCAGTTCATTCCTCAGTACAGTTGAGTGATGGTAGGGAAGATAAAACTTAAGATGAGTATCACAAATACGAAACTGGCAATTAAGATAGAAAAGTGAGTGTTAGGAGTCAGTAAGCACAGCCCTGTGGGGCTTCTCTCCTGACTCCAGATGTGTCTGACAGGTGTGATTTTCAACCAAGCAGCCATTGTAACTAAATATCCAAATGGAATTTTTGATCAGATCTTTGAATCACTGTCTTCTAAAATGTTAAATTAGCATTTTCAACTGAATAAAATATAAAATTTTGTTCCTGTCACTATGTATTATTAAATAACTTTTTAAATGACTGGGAAAAAGTTTAAAAATTTTATCTTTTATTTATTTTAAAGTAAGAATAAGAGATCATCCATCCACTAGTTCACAATAGCCTAAAATGGACCAGGCAGAGCCAGGAGCTGGGAACTCGGTCCAGGTAGCCCATGTAGGTAGGAGGGACCCAAGTACTTGACCATCATCTGCTGCTTCCCAGGGTATACATTAGCTGGAAACTGGAATCAAAATTGGAGCTTGGATTTGAACCCATGTACTATGATATGGGATGTGTCCTGAGTTACAACCTTTTTTTTTAAGAATTTTTTTTTTTAAGATTTATTTATTTGAAAGGCAGAGGAGAGAGGGAGAGATATATTCATCTTCTGGTTTACTTCCTAAATGTTTGCAAAAGCCAGGGCTGGGCCAGCCCAAAGCCAGGAGCTTCTTCCAGGTCTTCCACATGGGTTCAGGGGCCCAAGCGCTTAGGTCATCTTCCACTGCTTTCCCAGGCACATTAGGAGGGAGCTGAATAGGAAATGGAGCAGCCAGGATTTGAACCAGAGCCCATAAGGGATGCTAGTGCTGCAGATGGTGGCTTAACTTGCTTGTACCACAACGCTGGCCCCCTCCAAGTGACATCTTAACCACTGTGCCAAATGCCTGCCCCTCACTTCTGCCAAACATTTTTTGAGTTAACGAAAGCTTGTGTTGAATTATGATTAACTATGAAATTTATGTTAAAGCTTTTAAAGCTTTTGTGTTGGTTTAATATCAGTGTAGTTATTCCTGGATAAGATAAATGCACAGATAAATGAAATTATGTGCAAGCACTGGCATATTTTCCCTGATGTAGCGCATGTAAGAACCATTTGGAGGCCTGTTCTCAGGCTGGAGAGACTGCTTTGTAAGCACCTTCTCTGCATGTCACTCTTTGCTTCTGGTTCTTGGTGGCTTTCTGTTCTTTCTAGGATAGATGCAGATTCCTTAGCCTGACACACACAGTCTTTCCTGGCCTGATTCCTGCTCTTTCTCCACCATTGCTTCTGGCCAGTGTCTTCCTTCTCTTAGCATCTCCTTCCTTCCTGGTATATTGGAAAAATTGTAGAGCCTTAAACTGAAAATATTCTCTCCTACCTACTTCTGTCTCTGTTTTGTGAGTGCTGCTGGCTTGGCCTGGACTTCACAGCTGCCCTTCATCTCCACTGCTACCCTCACACCCTCAGTGTCCTCCTGATGGACTTGTGTATGTTCCTTGAGATGGGCTTCAGCTTACTTCTGACTCCATCATGGCCCCTCTGAGTCTACAGAGATGAAACCTCTTTGTTATGTCCTTTGCTCATCAGATTGCAAATTTCTTGTGGAAACCATGTATGTGGTTTCTCTCTCTACCAGTGGAAACTTGGCTGCCTGTATTACTATTTTATAATATAAACATCTCTGGAGTATTGACTACAGGCCACTCCCTGCTAAGTACTTACAGCTTGTGTAGATTGATTCATGTAATGCTCACAACTGCTGTAGGATACTCATATCTTTATTTCTCCCCTTTTACAGGTGATGGAACTGAGGCAAAGAGGGAATCAATAATTTAGCCAAAGAAAGCCTGACATTAGTGGCAGGAGTGGAGCTTAGACTGGGAAGTTTATAGTTGGCTAATTAGTGGTTCCAAAAAGAATATCCCAGTTCTAACTTCTGGTACTTGTGAATGTGACTTTATTTGGAAATAGGTTCTGTACAGATAAAATTATTATAAGGTCCTTGAGATGAGATCATTCAGGTAATCAGCGTAGATCATAAACCCAATGAAGAGTATTTTTGAAGAGAAAGAAAAATGAAGATAGATACTCAAGGAAGAGTCATATGAATAGGAGTTCGGCTGCCACAAGCGAATGGATGCGAGGGGCCACCAGAATCTGGAAAAAGCAAGGAAGGATTCTCCTCTGGAGCCTTTGCAGGGAGCATGGCCTTGATGACACCTTGATTTCCGACTCTGACCTCCATCACTGTGAGGGAATAGATTTGTTGGTGAAAGGCGCCAAGTTTGTGGTACTTTATTATGGTAGCCCTGGGAAACTGATTATGCCAATCTGTTTTGGCTTTTAAAGCCATTTAGTCTATAGTTTTCAATGACTAAATGAATGTTTTTATTGAAGATCTCATATTTTAGGCACTGTGGTAGACACAGGGAATAAAATGATTCTTGAAATTATTCTGGGGGCTGGCACTGTGTTTTATGGGTAAAGCCGCTGCCTGCAGTGCTGGCATCCCATGTGGGCACTGGTTCGAGTCCCGGCTGTTTCACTTCTGATCCTACTCTACCCTATGGCCAGGGAAAGCTGTAGAAGATGGGCCAAATCCTTGGCCCTGAACCTGCATGGGAGACCTGGAAGAAGGTCTTGGCTTCAGACTGGTATAGCTCCAGATGTTGGGGCCAATTGGGTTTAAACCAGAGGATGGAAGACCTCTCTCTCTCTTCCTCTCCTTCTCTCTATGTGTGACTCTGACTTTCAAATATATAAATAAATCTTTTAAAAAATCTATTCTGTTGCCTATAAAAATCTCATTGACCACTTTCCTTGAAGTCTTTCTCTTACATTGCTGTTCTCTTGATTGAACTCTATATTCTCTTTCACTGAAATCAACACAGAAGTTTGCAAATGCCCCTCTATTTTCTTTAAGTTGCATTCAGTGTTTATGGAAGAATTATTTTCTTCTTTAAAGATTTATTTATTTTTGAAAGTGTTACAAGGAGGATGGGAGAGAGAGAGAGAAAGAAAATATCTTCCATCTGCTGGTTCACTCCCCAAATGGCAAGGCTGGGCCAAGCTGAAGCCAGGAGCTTCATTTGGTCTCCTGTACTCATGCAAGGGTCCATGTGCTTGGGCCATCTTCTTCTGTTTCCTCAGGTCATAAGCAGGGAGCTGGATTGGAAATGGAGCAGCTGAGGCATGAAACAGCACCCCTATGGGATGCGAGTGTTGCAGGAAGCAATGCCCAGAGTTATTTTCTTAAAAATCCTTTCTTACATTTAAACCCTGCAGTTTCTTTTCACAATTTAGAAAATAAAGTCTGAACTTGCTAACCTATCATTCAAGGCCTCTTTATTTCTTTTTTTTTTTTTAAATAAGCATCTCTTCTAGCTTTTTTTTTTAAGATTTAATTATTTGAAAGGCAGAGTTACAGAGAAGCATAGGCAGAAAGAAAGAGATCTTCCATCGGCTGGTTCACTCGTCAAATGGCCTCAATGGCTGGGGCTTGGCTGATCTGAATCCAGGAGCCAGGAGCCTCTTCCCAGTCTCCTATGTGGGTGCAGGTGCCCAAGTATTTGGGCCATCCTCCATTGATTTCTCAGGCCCATTAGCAGGGAGCTGGATTGAAAGTAGAACATTCAGGACTCAAACTATGCCCATATGGGATGCTGTTGCTGCAGGTGGAGTCTTTACCCACTATGCCACAGCACTGGTCCCTTGAGGCTTCTTTCATCTGGATATTTCCATAATGTGTCTTCCTACTTCTTTTCAGACAGTCTTGGCAAGGGCTACATAAATCCAGTGCCTGTTTGGTCCAAGCCACTTCCTATTGGACCTGCATCACAATTTCCTCCTGGTCAGTCTTGTGTATAGACATTGAGTCAGACTATGTTACTTTTCTGTTGAAACTCCAAAGTCTTCCCGTCTCTTTCAGAGTAAAACCCCAGTCTTTTTATGAACTATCAGACCCTACTCCTACATGGCCCTTAGTACCCTTGCTCTAACACCCTAGCCTCTAAGGAGGTAATGAGACTAGCCAGACACAGTCCTACCTCAGAGACTTTCCACTTGCTATTTGTTTGCCCATAACAATTTTCCCAAGGCAGCCCCCTCGCACTTCCTCATGTCCTTTGCATGATTACTTAAAGTTTACCCTCTGAGATGTCCATGGCCTGCTTCTCTAATATTTCAGTACTCCAATTTATGTACCTCTTCTGATTATTCTTTTGCTTCTTAGCACATATCACTATCTGCCATACTGCATACTTTCTTTGCTAATTGCTTATTGTCTGTCTGCTCTACAAAAACGTTAGCTCCGCAAAGGGCAGAAGTTTGTGTCTGGTGTGTTTATGGCCATATCCACAAAGCTAGAAGAGGACCTGACACATGACACATAAAATAAATATTTACTATGCGAATCACCAACTGGAGGTTTTGAAAAGAGGAAGTTTCATCATGCCCTGGAAAACACTTCAACAAAGCTTTGTGAACAAGATGAGAATGGGTGTACAGAGAGAGGGAAGGGCTGAGTCCTGGAATCACATGTCCGGAGCAGGCTTGGCCTTCTGCTAGCATGGACTGGGCAGAGGAAGTTGAATCAGAGAGAGTTGTGTTACCCCTGGACCTGCTAACACATTTGAGGGTGGTCCCGGTCAGTGGCCTTGGAAAGTTCTGAGAATATGGGCATCTTGAAGTCAGTTGAAATATAATCTCAGAAACCCAGCACTGGGAGGTGGTGCTCAGAGATGGAGATTCACAGGCATTTGTCTTCAGGGAAATCTGTCAGCAGGTGGCAGCATTCACTTTACTGGGCTGGGACTTGGGGCAGAAGCTCAGCCTCTGGGTAGAGAAGAAGCTACAGAAATGAATGCTAATTTTGCAGTGACTGGATGACTATCTGGTTATAACACAAGGGATCCAAACATTAGGAATATGTTAAGGATTCTGTTACAACAGCTAGGATACCTTGAGGGGGGATTGGATACAGTTCTGTTCTTATCCCTAAGGGGAAGGAGGCCGTAGACAATTGGAAAGGAATTTGAATGATAGGTTCCAGTGTGTGGGACTCAGTTCTCTAATCTAAATCCCAGAAGTCTCAGGATTAAGATTGAAAGTGGGCTCAGAGAGGAAGAATGACAGGGAGCAGACAGTCTCTGGCACTTGGCAGGCTCTGCGTCTTCATCATTCAGTGCTTTCTTGATCATTCTGTTTCTCGTGGAATAAAGTACCTATGACCAAGGAAGGCCAGATCAGATCCCATAGTTATAATTTAATTTGCCATGAAATAATTTTTAAAACCGACTTCCAAATCCTTTTGGTAAGGCATTGATGCTACAGTTCACTCCGGGCTCTGCCTCTCTCCAGCTTCTCATATTTATGTCATACGACTGGCCCTGAAGGCATTTCATTTTGCTACCCCTCATTATTTTTCTCACCTGCAAGGCCCAACCCAAGCTATTTCCTTTTCTCTCCCAGAATTAAAGGCTTTCATTACTTACTATTGCAACTTTATTGAGCACGTTATATTGTCTTTGCAGTGCAAATACCTGTTTACTTACTTATTACTTGTCTTGTGTTGCAGTTGCAGCCCTTGGTTGGCAACTCGGTCTGAGTCATCTTTGTGCTTCTTTAGTGTTGAATGAGGCATCTTGAGCTTAGAAGTGCTTAATAAATTTTTCAATTGGATTTATTACTCAGTGTAATCTTTGTTCATCCTGAAAAACAGGGATTCTGTAGAAAGTCACCAGTTCATCCAATTTTGCATCACATTTGTTATTTATGTCATCATTAAAGTTAATCACAGAGAAACAAAGATCAATTTGAAAATGCTCAATCCAATCTGGCTGCTTCATGATTCAAATAACTGAATCACACTGGTTAAGGTCAAATGATTAAGCTAATTGGATTGGATGACCACTTCTTAAAGAGAGCAATTCCTTTCTCACCCACAACCTGCGAATCAGTGATGCAGTCAATTATGTGGATTTAAAAATAATTGCTGCATAAAGTGACTTGAAAATTAGATGAACTATATTTTGAGATTTGTGTATATACTGTCCTAGACTTATTTTCTATTTTTAAAGCAGACTTGGGCAGTGGGTAGGGTGTAAAAAGGGTATAGAATGTAAAACTTGGAAACTGTGCTTTGTCCTGAGTGTCTGCCAGCTTGGTCCTGGAGTGAGTATGAGAGGTATTAACCGAAAGAAAAAAAAAGAGTAGAAAAAGAAAAGTCTGTCTGTACTAATTACAAGGTAAACCTACCTCCAAATCAGAATGCCTAGGGTGCTGCTTTGAGCTGCTCAGTACTCTATGACAAGGTGGAGATGAGGTGGTTGTGCAGCTGAGTCTTGTACTTACTGTGGCCCTGTTCTCTAAATCTAGTCTTTTCACTTACATTGTTCTAATGACAACTAAATGAGCTACCTTATTAACTGTAAGGGTTACATGAAGGGAATGACTGACATAGCAGTTAATAGAATAGGGAACAATGGAAAGTGTCACCATCACCCAGATCATTCAACTTTCATTGAACCAGTAGTGACTGCCAACCACATTTTGGTTGCTTTAAACCAAGGAAGAAATTAAAACCCTTTATAAAAGTGAAGTCCGAAGTGGCAGCACCTGATACATTGTATGACAAATGATCATTTATAAGAATCTATAATCTTCAAACACTTTTCTTAGTTTTGGAGATGAGTCAAGAATCCTGTCTTTGCCTGATAAATTTTTTTTCTGCTTAAGTACACTTGGTTTAAAATGATAATAAGATAAGATTCAAATTCTCTGAGCTCAACACCCACGAATGGTGCCAGGAAGCCATCTGAACATGTTTGGATGAGAAGGGAATGACCCTGGGATTAACCTAATATGCTGATCCCACATTAAGGCTGAGGCAATTGATTGTGCCTTTTTTTCCTATTAAAATAGGCCATTATCACCTTTTATTTTGCTAATATGTTCTATGATCATTTTGTACAGTGTTCAGTGTAAGAGCCTTCTTCAGTAGAGGGAGATTATAGCTGCTCATTTAAGTGACATTTTAGAACATATGACATTGGCAATGGGCACCATTGCATTCATGTAATTTCCTTTGGATTTGTTGAATTTCTTCTGCTCTTGGGAATAAGCATGAAATCTAGGCAGCTATAGTTACAAGACTTTTGGGAGATCTGAGCAGTTGCAATGGTGATGATAATACAGTAAGTAAAACCTCAACTTGCTTTTCATGCAAGTTTTTATTTGTCGTATATGAACAAGTGTTTGAAGCAAGAGGAAATCAATTTCAATGGTGACAGAGGTGCTGGGTCTTACATTGTTTTAAGGACGAATTCCATGTTCATGTCTTTGGAGCACAGTCAGTTGCCCATACATAACTGAGAAAAAATATATTATTATTGAAGATCTTCAGATTTAGTAGCTGGGATATGCCTTACAGATTTTCTAACTCTGTTCTTCATTTTACAAACAAGCTTAAAATGACATTCAAAATGATTTTTTCAAGTTGCATAGATTAGACATCCAGTGTCATCCTGGCACTCTCACTGGACTCCAAGTCCAGTTCCATTTTCTCCAGACCATGTTTGGAGAGAAATAACAGGGCCCAAAGGCAGGTATTCTTTGAATAATAAGCAGATATGAGAAGATTAAATTTAGTTGTGTGCCGTCAGAAAACAAATGACAAGCTCAGAGAGCCAATCCTAAAACACCATTCCCATACCTCCTTCACTCCTGTTTCATGAGTAGTATCCAGTAGCATCAACCATCTCTCTCTCTCTCTCTCTCTCTCTCTCTCTCTCGGGCTGGGTAGTTTGCTTTGTCAATGCAGGGTGAGATTATTTCTGACTCTCATATAGCATCCTTTTAGGAAATACTGTCCTAAGGAAGAAGATGAGGGTACAGAGAAAATCACCTCTCCTCGGTGGCTGGATGCTGCCAGACTTTCAGATCTCAGGATTTTACACCTGCCCTCACTTGGCCACATTTTCTGCATTGCACACTTAGGTGCCTATGGCATTAGCTGTGAGTGTGTGTATGTGTGTTTTAATTCCTTCTAAGAGTTTTTAGAGATAGAGTCTGGAAGGTTTGCAAACCTTCTCCTTCTGGGCTGCTTATTCTGCCAACTTCCTTTAACTCTTTTGGCTGGTGTAGCCATTTGACTTTTCTGTTGGGCAGGTAGTAGTAATTTGGGGGGTCCCTAATTAGATTCCAGCAGCTCAATTCCCTGGTTCATTTACCCTGAACCACCTTCAAATTGAATTGTTTTTTTTCTCACCACCAACCCAAGCAGGGGTAGATCCTGGGGAATTACACAGAAATAACAGCCACCTTCTCCTCTTCCCTGCCTCTGACTCATTCGCCTGCCCTTTTGTGCCTCTCTTCCATTATGCCTTCACAAACCACATGCTCTGCGCCTTCTGCTTAAGCTGTCTGAGCTCGTTTCCTCCATGAACCATCGTGATGTACAACACGTACAGTCCCAGGCCCAGATGAATGGTTTTCCATTAGAAGTACACTGTGCCATCTGGGGCACCTGGGAAGATAATGCCACAAAGAAGCCCCCATCTTTCAAACACTCGGAAAGGAAGATTTGTACCGCTCTGCCTAGCTCGCCTGACTCCAGCAATATAACGTGCTGCTTCTCAGTTCTGAAACCTGCATTTTTTTCTCCCCCATTCTCTGCAGTATCTCAGTGCATTCTGCAGCTTAGGGGGCAGGCGGTCCTAAAATGGGATTCTGTATGCACCAGAAGGTAAAATACAATGACAATGCAAACTGTCAACACAGATAAAAGGATTTCCCTCAATTAAAGCAATCAGGTGAAATGCCTCAAAAAAAAAAAAAAAAAAAGTTAAAGAGCAAGAGTGCTATTTCAAAAGAGCAAGGCCCTTCAATGGTCCACAAAATTAGTGATTTCTTACTTCAGTACATTAGTTATTTCCTCTGTGATTGAAAGCAATTGGGAGACAGAAGTCTTGGTTGCTACCTGAGTATTCTTAACTGATTTTCTTTTGTATGTGCGTGCCTGTGTGCACCGTTATTTCTGCTAAAGCCTGTTAAGACAATGCAGTTGCCTTTAAAAAATCTTGATTAGTATTCTGCATAAGGCACGGTCTTCATTGCAGTAGATATACAAAATCCATCTTCACTCTCTCCACCTGTCACCTGAGAATTTTAGAATGATCTAGCTTTGAGATTGCAGGAAACAGCCTTTCTGATTCTCATCTTGACTTGCCACCTCCCCCACCCCCTCCCTTTTGTCATTGGCTCCGCATCTACAGTGAACTCCAGTCCATTTTTATTCCTTTGTCAAATGCTTTTATTCACGGGAAACTGAAGGCACATGTTTACTAGGGATAGGAATAGAAACACAATAAAAAACCAGTTTGATAGATGATCTAGCCTATTCTCCACACTTCCCTGTTGTTTTATTGATTTACAGAACACAAAGACTAATCCGAATTTACATTGCTTGTATTTCCTCTGATCTCAGAGGAGTTGTTCCCCTTTGCTCAGATTAACCAAGCCAATCTTTTCTTTGTATCCAGTAGCCTCTGTGACAGTCAAATAGCCTGTCAACTAATCAATTTATGCTGCAAAAACTAATTTTTACTTTAAACAAACATCCTAACATTGTGTTGACACAATTAAATGATTTCTGAGTTATACTATATATCTAACACACACCCTAGGGAACAGGTAAGAGCTACAGCTGAAATCACACGCACGTGCTCTGGCATCAAATTAAATATTTTCCCCTTAATCCTACCACCAGCAGCTGTTAGGTACTGTGGCTTATTGCATATGGCCTACATAATGAGACCGATCCAGGCGGTTCCGGCACCTCCACGGAACGCTGAGCAGCTCTCCTCTCCCCAAGGACAGTAAGAGTTACTGCGATCGAAAGTTCTCGTGCCAATGAAGAGCCTCAGCATACATGTTTGGAGATGAGGGAAGAAAGCATTTAAAGCCAGAGCTTCTACCTTGATTAAAATAAAAGCGATTGGCGCTCTGCAATGACTTGAAACTGGCAAACTCCCCAGAGTTATGGCAAGATGGAGAGGGAGAAAGGAGGAGGTAGGGCAAGAGAGGGAATCTTTGCTCTCTTCAAAACCTGTCAAAAAATTAGGTCAACATGATTTTGTATTTTAATGAAATAACTTAAGGGTAAGCCTGAGACTTGGAGGCCGCTAATACTTTTATGCTAGAGTGGCTTGTCATGCTTGACGTAATGTCTGGCTCTGTATAAGAAGCATTGAAGCTAATGTTCTCCATGGCTAATCGGCCTTTAGCTGCTCCTGTCCTTTTAAATTTTCAGTAGCTGGAGCATCAATATGGATGTTCCCAACTCTAACAGTATAAACACAGTGCAGGCTGCACATCATCATTTCAATTGTCAAAACAGATGAAAGGATTTCTGATACTCCAATTAAACTAACCTGGAAAAATCATTTTAAAATATGCTCCGTAAAATAACCTCAGTGTTAAAACACCAGAAACCTCCGACCAGTTCTTCGGCTGCATTCATTAGCATTCTTCCCCCTGCCCCCCCTGCAGTCCCAGTCCTTATCTGGTTTGATTACTTTTAGAATGCATTTGGTTTTGAACATGAAAGCTGAGGAAGCTAAATTGGAAGAATAATGGCTTGGCATTTTATGTCATTTGGTTGAAATTGCAGGTGTGGGAGTCAGGCCTGCTCCTCTAACTCGTGCCTGGCTATTTCCCCTTTAATTTTCTGAATTTGAAATGGATTGCCGGTTCCAAATTACACCACACTTAAGGGACTTGCAAAGAATGCTTGTGATTTAGGATACTACATTACTGCCTTGATGAAAAATTATGCAGACACACTCACAGCTCTACAAGAAAACTACTTCTTGTAAAACAAGAGCATTTGACAAACACCCGGAAGCTAAAGATGACCAAACACATTGTAAGCTCCTTTTGTTGTTAATCAAGACGTGGTCTTAAGTTAATTGTGACCCAAGGTACTGAAAGAGTGAGAGTCAGTAGAAAAGGGTATGTAATAGAAGATCACTGTGGTCAGAGAAGGTAATACTTATCTGATGACTGACCAGATTCTCATTTAATGTCACATAGATTAAGGAATAGTTTCTTCTTTTTTATTTTATTTTATTTTTTTTTGACAGGCAGAGTTAGACAGTGAGAGAGAGAGAGAGACAGAGAGAAAGGTCTTCCTTTGCCGTTGGTTCACCCCCCAAATGGCTGCCATGGCCAGTGTGCTGCGCCGATCCGATCCGAAGCCAGGAGCCAGGTGCTTCCTCCTGGTCTCCCATGCGGGTGCAGGGCCCAAGTACTTGGGCCATCCTCCACTGCCTTCCCAGGCCAAAGCAGAGAGCTGCACTGAAAGAGGAGCAACTGGGACAGAATCCAGTGCCCCATCCGGGACTAGAACCTGGAGTGCCGGTGCCGAAGGCAGAGGATTAGCCAAGTGAGCCGTGGTGCCGGCCGGAATAGTTTCTTTATACAAGAATTGTAATCACTGTCAAGTACTGAAAGTAACTTGCCTTAGAACCAATGGTATTTCCAAGTAGAAGGGACATCTTTCATTGAATGAGTAATATTTCTTAAAATAGATACATACTTTATTACATGCTTTTTGCTTTTATACTCTGGCTTTGGCTTATTTTTTATATAATAGTCTTTTTAAACTAATTTTATTTGAGAAGCAGGGTGGTGGAAGAGAGTGTGAGTTCTTTTTTTTTTTTTTAAATTTTTACAGGCAGAGTGGACAGTGAGAGAGAGAGAGAGAGAGAGAGACAGAGAGAAAGGTCTTCCTTTTGCCATTGGTTCACCCTCCAATGGCCGCCGCACTGCGGCCAGCGCATCGAGTTGATCCAAATCCAGGAGCCAGGTGCTTTTCCTGGTCTCCCATGTGGGTGCAGGGCCCAAGGACTTGGGCCATCCTCCACTGCACTCCCTGGCCACAGCAGACAGCTGACCTGGAAGAGGAGCAACCAGGACAGAATCCGGTGCCCCGACCGGGACTAGAACCCGGTGTGCAGGCGCCGCAAGGCGGAGGATTAGCCTATTGAGCCACGGCGCCGGCGAGAGTGTGAGTTCTGATGAGCTGGTTCACTTAACAAATGCCAGCTCCTGGGAACTCAGTCCAGGTCCCGCAAGGGTTGCAGGCACCCAATTTCTTGAGCCCACACCACTGCTTTCCAGGGTCTACATTAGCAAGAAACTGGTGTCAGGAGTCAAACCAGAGGCAACGCTGGAATCTGGAATTGAACTCAGGATCTCCAATGGGGGAGAACCATAAGTAACCTGTTAACTCCTCGGCTGAACACCTTTCTTTAACTTCTCTGTTTTAATAGTAATTTGTACCTGTAATATTGTGGGTTCACTCCCCAAATGTCTGCTACAGGCAGGACTGGGCCAAAGCCGTTTGTAAGAATGTGAGAGGAATGATTAAGTCTCAAGGTGTCATGGAGGAGTTGTCTATTTTTCTCTTTGACTTTGATCAGTTTTTTCCCTTCATGTATTCTGATCTCTGTGATGTTAGCTACATATACATTTAGGTTTCTTAGGACTTAGTGAATTGACCCTTTTATCATTATGTAGTGGACTACTTTATCCCTGATAACTTTGCTCATTCTGAAATCTACATTTTTAAATTTTGTTTCTTTTAAACATTTTATTTATTTGAGAGGTAGAGTTATAGAGGGGGAGATAGAGAGAAAGGTCTTCCATCCTCTGGTTCACACCCCAGGTGGCCTCAATGACTAGAACTGAGCCATTCCGAAGCCAGGAGCTCCTTTCAGGTCTCCAATGCAGGTTCAGGGGCCCAAGCACTTGGGCCATCCTCCACTGCTTTCCCAGGCCATAAGTAGAGAGCTGGATCTGAAGAGGAGCAGCAAAGACAGGAATCAGAGCTCATATAGGATGCCAGCTCTGCAGGTGGAGGCTTAGCCTACTTTGTCACAGCACAGGCCCCTGAAATGTACACTTTAGCATAATAATATAGTCATTTTTTCTTTGATTAGTATGTTCATAGTATCTTTTTCTATACTTTCACTTTCACTATATCATTATAGGTAAAGTAGGTTTTTGTAGGTCACCTATAGTTTGTTCTTTTACAAAAATTTTAAGGACGCCTGTGCTGTGGTGTAGCTGGAAAAGATGCTGTCAGTGACACTTGCACCCTATATGGGTGCCAGTTTGAGTCCTGGCTGCTCCACTTCTGATCCAGCTCCTGCTAATGTGCCTGGGAAAGCAGCAGAAGATGGCCCTAGTGCTTGGGCCCCTGCACCTACGTGGGAGACCTGGAAGAAGTCTTGACTCCTGGCTTTGGATGGGCTCAGCTCTAGTCATTGGGGTCATTTGGGTAGTGAACCAAAGGATGGAAGATATCTCTCTCCCTCTCTCTCTCTCTGACTCTGCTTTTCAAATAAGTAAATCTTAACAAAAATTTTTAAATCCCATCTCACAATTTCTTAATTGTTGCATTTAGAACATTTATGTTCATAATAGGTACTGATATGTTTATATTTTAGTGTTGTCTTTTATTATTTTCCCATTTGTTCCTTGTGTTTGTTTTTCTGTTCTTTTTGTCCTTTTGTGGGTTACCTGAATATTTTCTGACATTTCATCTTCTGTCATCAATTAGCTTTTAGACAATGTAGTTTTGTAATGCTTTAGTTATTCTAGGGATTATGATTTTTATATGTGTACAAATAGTTAGCTTTCATCTTTTAATTAATATTTTAGCACCTCAAATAGAATATAGAGGCCTTACTAATTCATATGTCCCATTTATTGCATTTGTTTTTATACTCATTATATCTGTATGTATTAAACCTTTTCCCCCAGATAATGTTATTTTTTTTCTCTCAAGAATGACATATTGGGCCAATGTCATGGTGCGTGGCTTAAGCTGCTACCTATAACACAGGCATCACATCTGAGCACCAGGTTGAGTCCCAGCTGCTCCACTTATGATCCAGCTCCCTGTTAATAAACCTTTGGGAAAGGAGAGAGGAAAATGCTCCAAGTATTTGGGCTCCTGCACCTATATGAGAGACCTGGATAGAATTCCAAGCTCCTGGCATCGACCTGGCCCAGCCCTGGCCATGGCAGCCATCTGGGGAGTGAACTAGTAGATGAAAGAAATGTCTGTCTCTCCCTTGCTTTCTGTAACTCTGCCTTTTAAATAAGTAAATAAATAAATAAACTCAAGTTGAAAAAAAAGCTACACATATTAGAAGTAGAAAACAGTATTATATTTATCCCAAAAAAATAATTTCTGTTGCTTTTCCTTCATTTGTAAAGTTCAAATTTCCCCCTCTGATACTGCTTCTCTTTCAGTAATAAATTTTCTTTAACATTTTTATAACAGATCTTTGACAAATTCCTAGGCTTCCTGTATGTCATATTTTTATTTCACTCTAATTCTTTTAATACTTTTTTCATTAAAGTTTTATTTATGAAAGAGTGAGTGAGCACATCTAAACTGCCATCTACTGTTTCTGCTCCAAACGCTTGGTGCTGGGCTGGGACTTGAACTGAGAACCAGAGATTCAGTCCAAGTCTCCCACTTGGGTGGCAGGAAACTGATTATCTGAGCCACCGCTGCTTCCTCCCAGAGAGCATATTGTCAGGAAGCTGGAGTCAGGAGCCAGAGCTGGGGATCAAACCCAGGCACTCTGATGCAGGTGTCTCAACCTCTGTGCAAAATACTGACCCCTCACTTACATTCTTGAAGGATGTTTTCACTGGACAGAGAGCTCTGGACTAATCAAATTTATTGTCTATTGGCTTATTTTTAATTCTAGCATTGTTGCTCCCACTGTTTTCTTGCCCACATGATTTCCAATGAGAAATATGAGTATGCAGTCATTTCAATCATTATTTCTCTGTGTGTACTGTGTTTTTGTCTTGCAAGATTTTTCCTTATCTTTGGTTTTTCTCAGTTTGATTATTATATGTATAAGCATGATTTTCTTTGGCTGCAAAGGCCGGAGTTAAGCCAATCTGATGCCAGGAGTCAGGAGCTTCTTCTGGGTCTCCCATGTGGATGCAGGGGCCCAAGGACTTGAACCGTCTTCTACTGTTTTCCCAGGCTATAGCAGAGAGCTGGATAGGAAGTGGAGCAGACAGGACTCGAACCGGTGCTCATATGGGATGCCGGCACTGCAGGCGATGGCTTTACTTGCTATGCCAAAGCGCTGATTCCTCCCCCAACCCCTTCTTTGGTCTTATCCTGTTTGAGGTTCATTGAGCTTCTTGAGTTTGTAAGTTAGTGTCAGCAATTGACTCTCATAAGAGCCAAGGAAAGAAAAGTTCTTTACATGGGTCTTCCAAATTTCTCTGTAAGTTTGTGATTATATCAAAATAAAAGTTTAAATTATATATTAGTATGAAAAAGAATTCATATCACTGTAGGCAGTTATTCCAATACTAAATTGGAGGAGGAAGAGATATCTAGTTTACTTGAGAGAAGTAATGTAAATTACATTAAAAAGTTTTGGGGGCTGGCGCCGCGGCTCACTAAGCTAATCCTCCACCTAGTGGTGCTGGCACACCGGGTTCTAGTCCCGGTCAGGGTGCCGGATTCTGTCCCTGTTGCCCCTCTTCCAGGCCAGCTCTCTGCTGTGGCCCAGGAAGGCAGAGGAGTATGGCCCAAGTGCTTGGGCCCTGCACCCCATGGGAGACCAGGATAAGTACCTGGCTCCTGCCATCGGATCAGTGCGGTGCGCCGGCCGCAGCCCTCCAGCCGTGGCGGCCATTGGAGGGTGAACCAACGGCAAAAGGAAGACCTTTCTCTCTCTCTCTCTCTCACTCTCTCTCTCTCTCACTCTCACTCTCACTATCCACTCTGCCTGTCAAAAAAAAAAAAAAAAGTTTTGGGAATAGTCAATAAGATGTTGTAGAGTAGCAGGATAAATGGGGATGATAATACTGAATGTTTACATTCTTAGTACTGCAGAAGAACTCATGTCATGTTTGACCAAATATTACAGTTGAGTCTACAGCCCAATATACCACTTTTGGCTACTGATATATGATAGGGTAATGAAATTATAATGTAAAAGTAAAAGCAAATGTAAATGAAATAATGATTACAGCTGACACCATACATGTTTTAGATCTTCACCTGTGAGGAAAGTCTAGAGAGGACATAGCTTAGAATTGTGAACCCGACAAAGAACGAGATCCTGTGGGTTTAAGGAATGTACATCAGAGTTAAGTGAGGTTGTATGCTTAAGAATTGCTCAGTGCTTTGTGTATAAGTGAGTTCTGTCATAGAGAATTTAAGGCAAAAAAAAAAAAAAACCACGACAGGAATCTAAGCATCTGACTCCAGAGCCCATGCTTTTAATCAATAGCACTACCGTTCCATCTTCTACAGACTTCCTAATCAGAGAAGGGAACTGATAATACTTTCCTGAAATACATTTTTTTTAAAAGTTGGCACAAATGAAAGATATACTCGATGAAGGGCTTTAATTATACTAGAATATTTTGGAAGTCTCCATTAAGTAAAAGTATAACTTATTGCAAGGCTTACATTTGATTGCTGACAAATGTCATCTCCTATGAAATAAAGTGAAGGGAACTTCTCTTTTGAATCTAAATTGGCTAATTAAATAAAAGTACAGAAATTTTGGCAGAAATCTACCAGTTCAACTTAGAGTTTAGGATCTCAAAAGGAAAGGTTAGGTGTAGACATTATATATACTAGATTCCTTCAAAATAGCTTTCAAAATGTTCACAGAAAATTATTATGCATTCAAAAGTTCTCAAATCAATGTTGGGTCAAGAACATAGAATTTTTTGAGAAATTAATTTGACTATAAAATCTGTTGTTAAGTAGGGAAAAGAGAATTACAAGGGGTAAAGAACAAATCACTCTAATAAGTTCTGATTTTTAAAAGGAACAAAGAATGTTGGAGACGAAAATGTATAGAGTCACAAGTGGCAAGAATAAAGGAAATAAAAGATACAAAGATTCAAATGAACAGAGATTTACAGAAATTTGAAACACACACATACACCCAATGCATGGGTACCAATAGTGGAGAGTTAATATTTAAATATAAGGGCACCAACTTGCTTTGTGAGTCTTCTCTGACAGGAAAATGGATCTTTGAAAAGAATACACAGGAAGCCCTAAGAGGTAATAAGTGCATACATCCATATTTAACAGAATGTTATACTTTGTGCTATATGCTTTTACTTTTCTATTAAGTTATTAAGCGCTGAAGTTTTATAAAGGCATAAAAGTTAGATGTTATTACTACATTTTACAGATGAGGAAACTGAGCCTCATGAGGATAAAACAATTTTTCCCAATATTTGCTGTCATTGAGAATTAGTTATTTAATCAATATTGATGGCTCAAAAATCAGTGTTTTAAACACTATGCCAACATTGCATCTGCTTAGGTGCTCAAAGTGAATTCACTCTAGAAATTTACAGGCAATCTTCAAGAGTGCGTAAAGTGTCAGAGCCCTCAAGATTAGAAAGTATATTTTGTTTTTAGAAGACAGAGGTGTAGGAAAAATGAAGTACATAAACAGTGCAGAGAATGTGTCTTTCGTCTTATATAAGCTTAAAATATATTGTTATGAAGATATTAGAGACAAAGCTAAAAGGTTCATTAGGAGCTAGCATGCATTCACTATGCAAGAAGTCCTATCCAATAAACCCAGTTTCATTTTTAGCTAGACTTATTAGTCTGTGAAATTGGAGAATTGATTACATCCAAGTAACATATTCTTCAGCAGCAGGGCATATCTTCTGTAGTATTCGTTGGACTGAAGGGGAGAAATAGGGAGAGAATATTACCACCATGAAAAGTGTTATAAAGAGGGGGCTGGTTAGTCAACAGATTTCAGACCTGGAGAATCATATATTTGACGTCACTTCTTGTTTTCCATCTGTGACTGGATAAACTATTGAAACTGGACAGTGTAACAAATATTTTGGATGACTGAGTCAGCATCCAAAATAACATTCCACTTAATGAGGGCCTTTAATATGTAAGGCAGTGTTCCATTTGCTAGAGGTTGGAGATAGAATGTGACTTCGTAGCTTCCACAAGCTATGAGAAAAACTAGAAAGGGGATCATGGTAATTAAGGTCTCTCTTGAAATGCTATATTCCCTTTCCAGGTTATAACTCTCAGGATTACCCTCCTACCCCACTGTTCTCTCTCTATCTTGTTCTCTGCTGGTGTTTCTTCCCCTTTCTTCTTGTTCTCTAGGAAACTTAACTAACTCCCAAGACTTATACATCTGTACTTTCGAGCTTGCAGACTGGCATTGCCAGTTTAGACCTTTCTTCCTCTTGAGTTCTGGGCATGTGTTTTCTACTTCCTAATTAGCATTACCATTTCATAGGCATTCCAACCCAACATGCCTAAAATAGAATTTTGAGTATCAAGCCCCCACTAATTATCAGCTTTCTCCTTGTATAGTATTTCCTAATTCACCAAAGGGCACCTGTATTCTTCTAAGTTTCCCTCAAAAGATAATTCTTAAGTAATAGACATTTCATATCCCATTAACAAAGTGAGACTTGGAGAAGTAAAGCCTAATTTTCAAGATCAGCTCTCAATCATCAGTGTCAGGGTCAGGCCTGAACTGGATTCATGCCTACTGTCTTGAGATGTTTCTAGACCCCAACAGGGTTATACTGAAATTCCTCAGTGTGTGTGTGTGTGTGTGTGTGTGTGTGTGTGTATAGTTTAGGAACAAATGATTTTGTATCAGCAGCCCTTGATAAAAGATGTGGTTTAATCTCTGTATACCTCTGTGGGATGTAACTGCTGACATTAGACACTTTAATCTGAACTGCAATAGTTGAAAAGTAGTCCTGGTGTTGATGAAGTTTTCCATATACTGTACTCTATATTGATGAAAATAAACTTGCTATATTCTGTTTTATTCTAGAGACAACATAATATTATAAAGAAAACAAATCAGTCAGTTGAAAGGTACCAAAAGGATAAGAAGTTCAGAGATATGACTAAAGGAAAAATCCTGAATATTTTTGACCTGGAGAGAACATGGCCTGTGTGATACATCATTTATCTCTGTATTTCAGTTCTGTTCAATAAGCACTTAATGAAACCCTACTATGTGTCAGCTAAGCATTGTAATAAGTACTCCAGATATGAAGATTGAAAAGCATAGCCCTTGCTTTTCATTATCAAAGAATAGGTGTATAAGTAACAGGGGAATAGAAAGATTTGTCCTTTAGATTGAGCCAAAATCTAATGGAATTATTCAAGGATGAAATGAGCTAGCCTTTTGCCATCACTAAAGATATTCAAGCACATGCTGGAAGTCTACCTAGTATAGGGAAAAGGCTGTGGAGTTAAATTAGCCATCATATGAGTGATTGAACTGTGTGGCCTTTAAGCACTTTCAACCCTGAGATGCTATGATTCTTTCATCTGTGCTATCTCTGTTCCTTAATACCGTAAATAATTGAGACATAACTATAAAAAATTACATTTACGTGGCACATGTAAATCATCTACTTGCTTGGGTAAGACTTGCCCTTCCTACTTTAAGCTCATGTCATTTAGCATGTCTTTCTTCTGTCCTAGAGAAAAGTATAGGGAACCTGAGACAGAATAGATCCACCTATCAGCATTGTGAATGAAAGGAAGCTCAGATTATGAATGCCTGTGCTTATTTTTTGAACTATTTTTTACGTACATCATTGCATCAAATAAAACCAAATGCAAACTGTATAGATGAGTCATATTTGTAAGGTATTTGTAAAATGTCTTTCTTGAAAATCTCATGTGCATAAATGACAATAACCTGGAGACTAGTATCACTTTAGCATTTAAGTCTATGTCACTGCTCACATTAAAATGACAATACTCTCTTTCTGGTCATGGCCATCTTAATGTTTGTATCACTTCAGCAGCAGGTGACTCCATTCCTCTCTGAATTTTATAAGCCAAGTCATTTCTGTAAGTTGATTTTATCGGGTGGGGGGAAAGCGGAACAGGGAACTGACATAAGAGTTTCGGAAACAGTGTAGCAAAACCTGATCAGTTCCCATGGTTTCTTAAGAACAAAGGAAAATGCTCAGATTTGAGGTTTTGACACAAAATGGTAGAGGCAAGAAGCAAAGTGCAAGGAAACATTAATTCAAGGTACATCTTGAACTCTTTTGAAAATAATTCCAACAACTCATGTATTTTCATATCCTAGTGTATAATTTCACAAGTCACTTTACAATGACTGTTGCTTTTTAAATGGTCTCTGGGTTGAAGGAAGTGATAGGACTGCAATACAGATCACATCAAGCTATTTGAACAGTGATTCATAATTGACCAATAGCCAAATGCATGTGCATTGTTCAGCAACTTCCATATGGTGTTACATGCAGTTTCAGGTAATCCTCAGAGCAATTCTTGGGAGTTGATATTGCTCCTATTGTTTTACACATGAAAATGTGTTCTTAAATATCCTGCCAAGCTCAGTTTTGATTCTATCTTGTTTAGTCTACAAAGTCTATGATGGCAGGTTGTGGTATAGATTGGGATTCTATTTAATTTCACAACTCATTTGATTATTTGACATTTTACTGCTCCTTATACTTAGAGAAACAGGGCTAACCTTGTTCCTGCAAAGACAATGAAATTAAAAATATATCCATTAAATCAGACTACCTGTCCCTAAAGGGTTAGAGGGTCCACTTCTTAGTCATATCTCTAGCGTGTCCTGGATTCTAGCCCTCAGATAAGCACTAGTCCCAAACTGGGGCTTAGGAAGAGGGGTTTGGTAGGGATTGACTGGAGAGGAATGTAATGTAAATAATGTGAGAGATCCTTAGTGCGAAATGAAAAAAAAAAGTGGACTTGGATGCAAACCAAAACTGACAGAGTGGGTCACTACATGCTTTTCAAGGTCTAGTGCAAAATGGAAAACTGGACCCTTGTTCAAAATGCAGGGCCAACAAGAGCAGCTAATGTAAAGCTTTTACCTTACTCATGTGGTCCATCTCTTGATGTTTATAATTTGCTATTGTATGTTCTAAGGAAAGAACACCCTAAAATGCAAAATTAACATGCATTCTGCCATTCGTCTTTGATTTGTGCCATGCCCATTTTAAATAGAAATATAACAGCATTTCATTTGTTTGAATATTTCCATATCTCACGGTTTGTTTGACCAGCATGCTGGTACTGGACATTAATTTCATATGGCATTAGGACTATTATCTGTTATCTGTACTCAGTCCTTAATGATCTAGTCATTCTGGTTATATTAAAACACAGAGGTTAGCACTGGGTTTGCTGGAATGCGGAATGCTGAATGGTAGCTACCAAAATTTCTTGTCTAACCAGCTCCAAAGGCTTTGCTGACCTCTCATTGTTGTCACAGGAGGAAGTGTAAGTTGGCGTGTGTGTGTGACACATGTACCCTTTATGACCATATTGAGTGATATCCACAAATACTTTCTTCTAATGGGCTTATTTGAAATCACTAGACATTTTAACTGGAATTTTTACCAAGAATGGAATTGTAATTAAATCTTTTCTATCTTATTGTTCACTCCTTTATCCTTCTTACCATTTCAGTGCGGTTTTACTTATTACTTAGGCCTTCGGTATTGGTTTCAACTCTTCTTCTTCTCTCTCTCTCTCTTTTTTTTTTTTTTTTTAAGAGAAAGGTCTTCCTTCCACTGGTTCACTCCCTAGATGGCCACAGCAGCCAGAGCTGTGCCAATCAGGAGCCAGGAGCTTCTTCCAGGTCTCCCACACAGGTGCAGGGACCCAAGGACTTGGGCCATCCTCTACTGCTTTCCCAGGCCATAGCAGAAAGCTGGATTGGAAGTGGAGCAGCTGGGACTCAAACCAGCACTCATATGGGATGCCGGCACTGTAGGCAGTAGCCCCACCTGCTAAGCCACAGTGCCGGCCCCTCAACTCTTCTTTAAATATGCTTCATCTAAGATAATTAGATATTTTTAACTCTGTTGTTCTTTTGGGAATCATACATGATTCCTCCCATGGAAATTGGCTGCACAGCTAAATCTTGGAATGTTCTTTTGTATTTATTTAAGGTTATCTTGAGTTCAACCAGAAATCCTTGTTCTTAGATATAATCCCTTTGACCTTCAGTACATTATTTCTGATGTTTATATATTCCTTTCCACCGACTCTAGTCCTCATTTGCAAGTAGGAATGGATGAAACTTGCATTTTTCTAGGACTTTGATTTTTTTCATGCCCAGTACTTTAGAATTCTTAGGAGTTTTTCTTGGGACTTCTCTGGTAGTGTACATTAATTTCCATTTAGGACTGGGTACCAGATACTCAACTGAAAGTATTTCAGAAAATTATGTGTTACATATTGGATTCACAGGCAGGTACTTATAAAATCATTCAGTCTCTTGAAACTTGGCTTTCCATAACAACCACCACAAATCTTTTTTTACTAAGGTTATTAGCAGATCAGAGAATTCTTATTGTTCTGAACATTCTCTCCAGCTCATGGGCAAATGGTTGGGGAGGCATTCCCCTTTCCTGGGTCAGGTCAAGGTACAGCATATGGGAGCTGCAGTCAAACCTGAGGCCTGTGAATTATGTAGTCCATGGAAGAGTGTTCAGGCAGAATCTAAGGCAGAAATTAATTTAAAAACAAACAAAAAAGACCATCAGACATACTTGTCAGCCTTAAAAGGACAGTCAGAGCAAGGAAAGCCAGATCACATTTGAGCTTGTATTAGGAAGTTTCAAACAGAAGGTAGGAGCAGTTGCCAGAACATAACATGGGTTTTATCTGGAGACAACAGGGTACTGAGATGAACACAGGACAGTTGCATTGAAGTTGCTGACCCATTCTGGCCATTCACTATGTGGTTCATGTGGTGCTGAGTTTTTTCCCTTTGCTTTCTCTGATTTTGTTGCTCTACCTCCAGTCTCATGGCTGATTTTCCTCCATTTTCCCATTGGGGTGCCATGGGACACCTTGACCTCAACTTTAATGTTTTTCTTGTTTCTTAAAAGAGTGCTTAGTTATCAGTCCTGAGCAAATCCTCTAAAGAACTTGCCTTTCCCCATTCCACACCAGGATGCCTCTCCTGAAGCCCACTCCTAGCTCCACAGCATTCATTTTGAGCCACTTGACTCATTTCACACTTGTTCCCATCTTCTAAAGTTAATATTATTTCCCATCTCTGACTTGATTTCTTGATTCAGACCTCAGAACTACCCTCTCAGCTGCAAACTTGGCTGCTTTTCTTTACTTTAGGTTTTTCTCTAATGTCATTGCCTCCAGCAGTAAACAGCCTACCTGGTTGGCCCCGCCCCAGGAGATTGTCCAATGTGCAGCTCCAATGATCTCTGCATAAGATCTCTCTCAAGCCCTCCAGTAGACTTCAGCCCTCTCTCTTCTAAAGATACAGTTGTCATCCTTTCCCATTAGTAGGGGTATACAGAGGGATTCTTCAGAGAGATCAGCTAAAGCTTTTAGCATCTTGTGTGGTTGTTTGCCTCTGGCAAGAAGACAAAGCACAGCATAACCTTTGCAGGTACCAGAATTGACTCCTTGGACTTCATACCTTTGGGTTGTCAAGTGGAATTATTGTTCTTTATGGTTTCTCTTCCTGGTTCCCTTAATGCACTTCCAGAAAACTGGTTGTGTAGTACAATTCCCCTGCATCCCTTCTCCCATAAAAAGTTAGCTTTAAAAATTTTTCTTCTTTATCAGTCTCTAAATTCCTTTCTCCATTATATGGGGACAATTTAGGGGCACACATTTCAGCAAATTACCACAATTATCTTTAGCTTGCTGGTGCATTTCAACGGGCTCTCCATTGTCCTCTAACAGCAGACATTGAAAAGAACCTGAATAATTTTGAAAATGTATAGATAATTCACAATATTTTTCTTTTCCCTTTAACCTTAGGGATATTTTCCAACTAGTTTCCCACCTTAGTGGTTTATAAGGAACCAAAATGAGTACTTGCAATTTATTTCACTTCCTTTCTCATTCATATTTGTTGTTATTGTTGTGTGTGTGTGTGTGTGTGTGTGACAGAGAAAAGTGTGAATTTGTTGAAGAAAATTTATTGAGCATACCTTATCCACTAGGCAAAAGGCAAAGTAATTATGTCATAGAGAT
Organism: Oryctolagus cuniculus; assembly: GCF_964237555.1. NCBI lineage: Eukaryota > Metazoa > Chordata > Mammalia > Lagomorpha > Leporidae > Oryctolagus > Oryctolagus cuniculus. Next base: position 49,724,548 of record NC_091443.1, on the reverse strand, counting down.
GGAAGAGCAGTGTATTTTCCTGGAGTTCAAAGCCAACTTGGGGATGGGTCTTACACATTATAGCATAACATCAATATTGAGAGAAGAGTATTTTAAATGCTTTGAAGACCTACAAGGGAACTTCAGAAAGTTAATGGAAATTGGAATTAGAAGATGAGTTCATTTTAGTGCAAAAATTTTTTAAATCCAGGCATCATTTTCTCATAATATGTATTTTCCTGAACTTTTCTCATATGAAGGACATTTGAAACTACTTGGAGGAGAATAGGGTTTGGGAAAGTGTCCCAGAGAGGTGGCATGCATGGACTGAGACATTTAAGGATTAGAAGGGATTTACTAGACAGGGAAGGGTTGCTTTTCTCAGAAGAAGGGAATAGCACTGACAAGGGCATGGAAGTAAGCGACAGAAGACAGGAGACTGTGCTGGATTGCAGGGAATTTGGCATGCCAGGGCTTGTGGAAGATGAAGGTGCTGAATGGCTGTGAGGGAGGGGAGGGAGCTGAAACACAACAACAGGCCTTCTTGATGAATCGAGCTGTGGCTGAAGTACTAGAGAGCTGCTGATGGAATTTCAGTAGCAGAAGGCTATTATGATATTCAAGTAACTGAAGATAATTTTGGTTCTAATGCAGCTAATACTTTTAAATGAGATAAGTCTTGTAGGAGGAAGATTATTATTAAATTAATACAAGGTTGTGGGTATTGGCTTAGTGGTTAGAACATTGGTTAAGACAACTGTGTCCCATATTAGAAAGCCTGGGTGTAATACCCAGCTCTGCTCCAGATTGCAGGTTCCTGCTAATGCACACTTTGGGAGTCAGTGGTGATGGCTTAAGCAGCTGGGTTCCTGCCCTCCATGTGGGAGACCTGGGTTGAATTCCCAGCTCCTAGCTTTGGCCTAGACCAACCCTAGCTGGCTTGGGCATTTGTGGTGTGAACCAGTGCACAGGAACTCTATGTGTATTTCTCTGCCTCTCAAATAAATTTTTAAAACATTTAAAAAGTTAATACAGAGAAGAAATCTAAGGGCCAACATTGAGGAATCAGCAATAAAAACTGAAAGAAAATACATCTGTGGGAGGTTAAAGTGCTAAATTGACAGAACTTGGTTCCATTCTGCTTGTATGAGGGGGACAGAAATTGAGGAATATAGGGTAGTTTATCTTTTAAGTAAAAGTTACTGAGATTGAGCACTTTCTATGTATGAAGTGGTTTAGATTATTTCACTATCTTTTTTTTTTTGAAACATATTTATTTGAAAGGCAGAATGACAGGCGGGGATAGAAGTGGGAAGGAGGCAGGCTTGTCTTCCATCTGGTTGTTCACTCCCCAAATGGTTGCAGTGCTGAAGCCGGGAGCCGGAAAGTCCATCCTGGGCTCCCATGCGGGTGGCAGGGGCAAAGTACTTGTGTCATCTTCTGTTGCCTTCGCAGATGCGTTAGTAGAAGTTGGATTGGAAGTGGAGCAGCTGGAACTCCAACTAAAACTCTGCGATGGGGTGGCTGCATTGCAGGTAGCAACTTAACCAACTATACCACAGCACTAGCCCCTCACTTTAACACCTTGGAGTAGACTCTGTTACGTACATCTTACAAACAGGAAAACTGAGGCAGTGGAGAGGCAGACATCCTTGTTAGGATCACATGAAAAGTGGCCAAAGTGGGATTCGAATTTGATGGCATGCACCTCCAAAACATTGGTGTTGAACCACTGCCCTCCTTTGTCCACAGGATACTAATTCTGTTTGGAGAAGAGGTGTGGGGTTCTGTTGTGGTCATGCAAGTGAATTTTTAGCAGGCATCTGTAGTAAGGGTTTAAAGATCCAGTGAGTGATCTGACTGGGAGGTAGATATCCAGGCAAAGAACCAAACAGGCCACCAGGAGCCCAGTGAGTTGGGTTGTACACGACCTGAGATGTTGCTAAGTTAGTTTCTTTCTTTTTGTTGCTCTGTAAATTAAGGAAGACAGGATCAGCCTCAGCTGGGCCAGGCAGAGTTACCACAGTTTGTCCCTCTGCCTAACCCATCTCGCCACCATGCTGCTGTGACAGGAGTGGGTTAAGTTTGCTCCACTTTCTTTTTTCCTTATGATAATTCTTATCATGAGAACACATTAATCTTGTGCTATTTTCTGTTTTCATTACAATCTTTGTCACACAAGTGGAGCATCAGAATGTTAATGCCTCATATCTTCTGTGAAGGATAGTAGAATTCTCCACTGCTTTGACCTTTCCAGTGTTCTGTGTTTCGATTGGGTCTGGAAGTTGATGATTAATGATAATTACAATAATTACACCAAGGGACTCGAAATATAAATTACCAAATGTTCAAAGGAAGCCACTTGAAACCTTTAATAGAATCTCGAACAATCTCTGTCCAAATGTTCCCACTTCCTCCTCCCGAACCTCCATCAGACATCCCTTGCTGAGTGGGTTGAGAGAGAAGCAGCCTAGGTTGCAGCCAGAAGAATAAAAGAGCTGTGATTTGTGAGCCATGTTTTAGTTATATGAAAGAGGAAAAAAAAAGAAATCAATTTTTAAATCAATAGAATGGTCCTTTGCCCAAACAGCTTTGCTTAACAAAGAGTGAGCATTCCATAAAACAAGACTTCACTTTCGATTCAGATCATTAATTACAATTCCCATTAGGCAGGAGGTGCCACAGGGAAGGGGGATATTTACTTGACTCCTCTGATTTGGTTTCTTGGCTTTAATTTTAGAGAGGGGTAGCTTTCCAGTGTGAAAGGGTTAGTGCTCTATACAGCTTTTGCTCCTTTGCCTATAGAGGACTTCAAAACTGAGCACTGTGCTATGGCAAGCACATTATATTTGAGCCTTTGAAACAGGCAAGGTACAGATTTCCAAATAAGAGATAGTAAGAGGAACTGGAATGAGCCTTTCATTAGGGAACTCCTGCACATTTTCTTCTTGCTACCTTAAATTCTACCTTATGGTGTGATACCAGTGTAGTGTGTTGTATATTCCAGTCTCTATCTAAAAGCTTTGAGAGGTTACTATGACTTCAGACTTTCAAAGGGAAGATTTTTGTAAAAATTTTAAATTTTAATTTTTTGAAAGGAGGGAAAGAGGGGGAAGGAGGGAGGGAAGTAGAGAAGAGAGAGACAGAGTGAGAGGGAGAGATCTCCCATCTGCTGGTTCACTTTCAAACTCCAGGTATGAAAAGGCTGAAGCTAGGAGCCTATAGCTCAGTTTGCATCTCCCTTGTGGGCAGCAAAGACCCAAATATTTGAGGCAGACAGTACATTAGCAGGAATCTGGAATTGGGAACAGTGTAGGTACTAAAAACCTGGCACTCTGATGGGATGTTTTCATCCCAAGCAATGACTTAAGAGCAGTGCCAAATGCCTGCCCTTAAAGGAACAATTTTTCATGACAAGACATCTATCTGATGGTGGGCTGTTATGGAGTATATGTTTTGTATGATCACAGAATGGAAAGATCACCCCTTGTTTATTTTAACACGTTAGTGCAGCTTGTGTTTAGTTTTCACTATGTCAGTTCATGTTGTGGTCTGTACCAATTCTAATTAGCAGTAGCTGAACTGTAACATTTAGAAGTCTTTGTGTTAAGTATACCATGGGGATGTAGAAGAATGCAGAGGAGAGAGGGAAAATCCTCATGGTATTGTTCTCCAGACATTTAGAAGACACTATGAGTTTCCAATGAGGCCAGAAACTGAGTGTCACAAGTGAGCACCTTTCAACAGGCAAGATTATTTCCTAAGTTTTGTTTTTAATAGAGTAATAAGGGGTATGTCTAGGTCATACCTAGAGTAGCCTAGGCATAGTCTTCAGTCCAGTAGATAGCAGACTATCCTTGCTTTTAAAAAGTATTATTTCATCTATCTAAAAGAGGGAGAGAGAGAGAGAAATGGAGGGAGAGAAGAAGGGAGAAAGAGAGAGAGAGAGAGAGAGAGAGAGAGAGAGAGAGAGAATATGAACGAGAGAATATCTCCCATCCATTGGTTCACTCTCCAAAGACCTGCAACAGCTAGGGCTGGACTGAGCCAGAGCCAGGAGTCAGGAACTCAGTTTTGGTGTTCCATGTATGTGGCAAGGACCCAAGTACTTGAACTGTCAATGGCTGCCTCCCAGGGTGTGTGTGAGCAAGAAGCTGGACTTGAGAGTGGATTCAGGACTCAAACCCAAGTGGCACCTTAACTGCTACAACAAATGCCCACTCATCCATCTTGGTTTTCTCTAGATTCCTCAAGAGCTCCTAGCACCATCTGTGTTCTTAAAGGCACGCCTTGATGGTAGCTCTGAGAAGACTCATCTCCAGGTAGGTTGACTCTTAGTCCAGAAACTTCTGATGGTTTTGGTATTTAGAATGTGTTTCCTTTGCCCATTAGGTCTAATCAATGAAGTTTGTAGCATACCTTCTACACAGATTTTTAGAGTGAAGAATGTTTTATTCATGAAAAAATTTATTTTATTCATGAAAAATGAGGTGCTGAGTTTGTATGTGTATGTGTGTATTGCATGCATGCACCTTTCTTCTCCTATTGAAACTTCCCATTGAGAGGTCCTACGTGTCTTTTTGGCCGATCTTATATCCCAGAGGATATAGGGATGGGATAAGAGGTTTAGTTCATGATGGTAAGTGGAGCATGACCATTGGATGTAAGTTCAATCATCATTACTATTACCTCTCCTGTACTTTAATTTGGTAGCAGAAATGGAATTTTAGGAGGATAAACTTGAACTCAGCCTGAATTCCTGATCTGTTAATGAATCAGTTTAGTAAGTTCCTTTCTTCAAGTGGAGTTCCAGCATTTTTTTTTTTTTTTGAGCTTTTTATTCTGCAGAGATATTTAGAGCTTGTAAACATGAACTCAAGAAAATTTGAACTGCAACAGTTGATCTTGTAACCTCGGGAAGTTTCTACTATATTAAATTGCATCCTGATTATTTGGAAAGCACAATGCTTTTGATCAGCTATTGAGGTCATGCTTGTGGGGTCAAGTATCTCATTACACTTGTATTTTCTTCCAAATGGATTTGTACCTTTATTTTATTCTGCTGCTTGTTTTCCTGGCCTATTATCACAGCCTATTATTGCAGTCTTAAAAATAACTCCTATTCCTACTCCAGAAGTTAAAAGAAGCATTTCTAAAAAAAAAAAAAAAAGTGGATCTAATGAAAAAGTTAATATACTGGCTTCCCCTTATATGTGTGTGTGTGTGTGTGTGTGTGTGTGTGTGTGTGTATGTTGAAAGAGAAAAGGGAGTTTGTTGATTTGTGTCTGTACCTGAAAAAACTCAGAGTGATTGAGGCATATTCTTATGTTGTCTTTAAGCAGAATGAAGATAAAGAGGGTTCAGATTCACAAAAAAGAAAAATGTCAGCACTAGGAGGAATATGCTGCAATATTATCCAACATGCAAGCAGCCAATGTAAATGTTACAAGCCAATTGCTATCTGGGGGGCTTTGGAATGAGTTTGGGAAACTACCCAACTTACAAGGTTCTGTAATGCCTCACTTAGCCTTGATTTTTATAAATAGTCACAGTTGTTCCAACCCCTGTCTCCACTCCTGTTGGTAACACTGGTTCATTTGTAAGTGTCAAGTGGGAAGTACTGTGGATTAATTTAGATTTCTTGAACACCTGCTGGTCTCTAGCTAGAGTAGGACCACAATTAAAATCACTGAGTCCTGCACTCTGAATTCAAGAGTATTTATTGAACAAACTAGAGTCAGAAGCCACTGTCAGCAACTTTAAGGCATCCTAATAGAGGAAATGAAAAGGAATAAAAGGCACCCAGCTCTAGCGGGTCCTTAAAAACTCATCTCTTCCTTTAGGACTGTTATAGTTGACAAAATTTGGATATGTGATGGTGTCTAGATTCTGCTGGTATTTGAGACTAGCTTTTTCTGATCCATTCTTTTATTGGTTGTCTGCCTCTTGCTACTGGAGTCATTCCTCTTTGTTCTATGGCTGCATGTGTCTATTTAGACCCATTTGATTTGTTGGTTCTGTAGTCTGTCAGCTTCAAGCTACACACTCCATCTCTGCATCTTCATATCTGGAAGTGTGAGCTAGGATTCAGTGGGGCAATTGTGAGAGGCCAGAGCCACTTAATGACAGGCTTCTTGCAAGACAAAGGAAAAGGCAAGGCCCAGAACTTGCCTGTTGGGAGAAGAAACTTGATGCTGGGAAGTCCTTGGTCTGGCGGGGCCAAGTCCGGGCAACCAATGAGGCGGGCGGACTCAATGTGTGGCAATATGGGGAAAAAGGGAATGCGGACATAATACTTGTTTGCCCGGGAACAATAAAATCCCCAGAAATAAAGAGAAGGGGGTCTTGGTCTCCCAGCACTGCCTTGCACTGGGAACCAGGCCCCAGCATGATGGACCTATAAATAAAGTCCCTTTGTTCTTTGCATTTCTGTGAGTCTTGCTGGTTCTTTCTATCTGGGCTGTCCAGGACACAACACTGCTATGGCCTGGGAAAGCAGCAGAAGATGGCCCAAGTCCGTGGGCCCCTGCACCCACATGGGAGACCAGGAATAAGCTCTTGCCTGGCTTTGGATTGGCTCAGCTCCAACCGTTACAATCATCTGGGGACTGAACCATGGATAGAAGACCTCTCTTTCTCCCTCTCAGCCTCTCTGTAATTCTGCCTTTCAAATAAATAAACTTTTTTAAAAAAATAATAAAAGTGACATAAACTGGCTTGTCTGGTTATGTTTCCCAGTCTTTTCTTTCACAGTACTCTAGGGTATCAACTCTTTTTTTTTTTTTTTTTTTTTTTTTTTTTTTTTTTTTTGACAGGCAGAGTGGACAGTCAGAGAGAGAGAAAGAGAGAAAGGTCTTCCTTTGCCGTTGGTTCACCCTCCAATGGCCACCGCAGCCGGTGCACTGCGGCCGGCGCACCGCGCTGATCTGATGGCAGGAGCCAGGTGCTTCTCCTGGTCTCCCATGCAGGTGCAGGGCCCAAGCACTTGGGCCATCCTCCACTGCACTCCCTGGCCACAGCAGAGAGCTGGCCTGGAAGAGGGGCAACCGGGAAAGAATCCAGCGCCCCGACCGGGACTAGAACCCGGTGTGCCGGCCCCGAAAGGTAGAGGACTAGCCTAATTAGCCATGGCGCCGGCTATCAACTCATTTTTAAATGATCACTATATGTCAGTGCCAGTGTCATATGTAGGTATATATTTTGCAACCTTTAAGAGCTTCAGAAGTTCTGCCACATGCAAAAATTTTATGTAACTGCATTTTTTTGACCCCAAAATAAATAGGAAACAATCATCACCAGTGTATCCGTTAGACCCAAATCACTCCTCAGTGAACACCTTGGAGGATCTGGGTTTTTTCTTGCTGCTCTCTATGGATTGTAAATGTAACATTGACCTTTTAGTCTTGCACATTTTTCTCATTTATAGGGATCCTGATAGCTTAGTTCATCCATGGCATTCTTCAGCAACAACACTCACTTTGTGATTCCTCCAAAGGCTGAAAACTTTAAAGCACTGAGCAAACTGAAAAGTCAAAGCAAAAGCCCCTCATTCCCTTGATCATTAATCATTGGCTGGGAGTGTGTGTCAGAACTCCGTACTGCTCTGACTTCCCTCCTATGCCCTTTGGGCAGAAACCTCGCCTTATTTGTGTCTTCTGGAGCACCCAGTACACTGTCAGAGCTCCATAAATAATTAATTTCACCAATAATAATAGGAAGCAGACACTTCCAAGAGGCTCCTTTCCTCTGTACTGTGAAGCTGGTGTTATGGTATTTTGACTATCAAAACAATGATTAAGCAGCTTTGGCACACTTTATGTTTGGGCTAAATGTGATTTTTGCTAATGCACATCTCATTCCTCCCTCCCCCAACACTCGTATTTTAATGATTTCTAATTAATATTGTAATATTTCTTGAATAATTCATGTTTTTAAACAAGAAAGGCTGGCATAAATTTATGTCAATCTGTTTGTGTATTGCAGTGCTGTGCATAACAAACAAACACAGTCTGCTTGCCTTGGAGACTAGGGAAGGTGGCAGCAGAGGAGTATGAGTAAGGGGCTGGGCTTTCCATTCCTCTCCAGAAGAGAAAGGCCCGCCCAGGTTGCCTCCTGAGATTCCCAGGCAGTCACCTTTGTCTTTCAATCACCCTTTATCATCTTGTGTTTCCTCTTGACAGGTGCCTGAGGCCCTCCAGCTGCCCTACATTACCCTGAACCCTGCTGGGCTAATTCTCTAGCTGTTCCCTGAACTCCATAGATTCTTACCCTCCACCTCACCACAAGCTCCTCTTTGAGCCTGGTTAGATATTGCTCAGGGATAGGTGCAAACTATGATCTGATAAACTAGTCAGGGCTAAATGGATAACAATTGGGGGGTGGGTTTATTCATTTGGCCAACAGATATTTAATGAGCACTTGCTGTTTGCTAGACACCATGCAAAGCCATAGAGCACAAGAATGGGTTGGTTATCAGTTATTGGGGAATCTTGGCCAAGTAACACCTTTTCTCTTTTATAGCTGATTCAGAAGAATATATGTTGGGATTTCTTGTAGGCTAAAGGGGGATTTATTCTGAGAAAGAAGTTTCAAGGCTCATTCTGGGTGGCTGCTGACTCTGCCCTTGCAGTTGGTTGGTCATGATGGAGTAGACAGCCATGGGTGGATGTTAAAATTTTATTTTTTTTTATTTTATTTATTTATTTTTTCAAAAAAAAAAAAAAAAAAAAGACCAGAGGAAAGGTTTCAGAAGAACAGCTTGGCTCAATCTTAACCCTCTTTCTAACACCATGTGGCATTGATCTGCTTTGTTCAGGACTAAATTCATGTTCTATTAAATTAAACATAAAATTGCTTGAGAGCCCAGGAGCAGGAACTGTTTCTCACAGAGCACTTTCTCCTTTTCTCAGGTTTAGGAAGCCTGCTGCTTTGGAGAGGCTGTTTCCATGTGATATCTGCTGTCAAGTGACTTCTCATTCCACCACCCTCCCTCTTGTTCCTTGGGGCTGGAGAAAAGACTTTAATATCTATCATTTCTGACTGCATTAAGGCACTACTAATGCTCTGTTGACCCTGCTTCTGGGGCCATTACTGTGTGTCACTGTTAATTAGTAGCCAGTGGAATACCCAAACTAGTGGCATGGTTCATTGAGATGGATGTGGTTGTTTGGATTGCATTACTATTGCTAGACTAACTATCATTTGTACTAATGATCTCCAGCTAGATAGCAAAGGGTGGGAGGAAAGTGACTTAATTTGATTTCTCCCTCTACTATCTCTAAGAGCAATTTCAGTTGTGAAAACACTGTGGAAGCCACAGCTCCTGAATTCATTGTAGACTTTGGAAAGACAGATTGTTATTAACTGACCAAATCAAGATAGAGTGTTTTGGTGATAACATGTATGGTAGAAGCTCCCTCCCCAGAATGGAAATTACATACCTACCCTTTAATGTGCTGCAAATGACCTCTGTGGACACAATCATCCTGCAGACAAGCAGGGTCTCCTATGGCTATTTCTGAAAAATGGAAAGTGGAGTCAAAAGCAAATACAAAATAGTGGGAATATGTAGCTGGTAGCAAGAGGAATAACTTGGCTTTTCCATAGCAAAGCAGGATGGAATTTAGAGAGAGAAAATGAAGTAAGTCTTCATGAGAGAAGTTGAGCCTCTAACATTATTGAAAGTTTTAGAAATGTCCACTTCGTTCGTCCTCTGCTCCAGTGTCCCTGGGACACTTGAATATAATGTTGCTGTATCTCACATTGTCACTGTCACATTTCCCAACTCCTAGGGCCAGGATTAAGAATGGACATTTGCCTAGAACTAGGTGGGAAGTAGAAATGCATGTGTCTAGTTCTCCCTGTCAATACATTTTGTGTCCTCAGCCATATCCTTCATGGACACTTCTGAACTTCTCAGTGCGCTCAAACTCTGCCCTGTCACCTCTCTCACTTCCAGTATTTAGTCTGGGAATAATTCTCCCATGTACTATATCACTATTTAGAACTATCACAGTTTTTACATTGTTTCCATCTGCTTTCAAGTCTTACTGCTTACAGTGCTTGGGAAGCAGGCTGATCTCTTTGCATTGTGCTACTTCTGACATTTCTTCCTCTTCCGGGTCCTCAGTCTTGGCTGCTTCATTGACCTGTAGCTCTCAAGTATCCTCCACTAGAAAAGAAAAGAAAATTCTTAATTTGATCTCACATTTCCTCAAGCTAAAACCCTACATTTCTCCTCTTTGTAGAGATGTTTCTGGAAGTTACAATCTACAATAAATATCACCACACTTCATTTTATATTTGGCCCTCAGTTAGAATAGGTTTCAACTCATGTCTGCTATCTCATTAAAATGCCAAGCAGAGGCTGCAGACAACGTTCATGTGGCCAAACCCAGACGACGATGTTTAGTGTCCCCTTATGTGGCCTCTCTGGAAGTTGACCCAGTTGGCCACTCCCTGCCTTGTCAGATTCTCTCCTTGTTTAGTTTTTGTGACACTGCTCTCAATTGGGTCTTTTTCTTACACCTTGGGAGGACTTTTCTTGGTCATCTCCTTTTCAGGATGTTTATTCTATACATAACATTGAGATTTTGGAATCCTTGAGGGCTCTCTCCTTTTACCCTTCTGTCTTTTCAATCCACGTGGCTTGTCAGGGAAATCATATTTAAGTCTTTCGTTACCATCTACAAGCTGACATTACCCTCTGTCCCTCTCCTTTTTTTTAAAAAAATCTTTGACTCAGTGTCTTAGCAATTTATCTGAAAGTGTAAAATTTTCCATCAGTACCTTATATCTCCCATTAGTTATATTCAAAACCAAAACAATCATCTTGTATTATGAGCCTAAAATCTCCTCTCTCTATGCTATCCCCCACCAAGGGATTGATGACTGTCTACCCAATATCCCAACCAGAAACCAGGCCCTCTCTTACATTTCACCCTCAGTCCTTCTATCCTGTGTACAACCAAGGCCTCCTGGCTCTCTATTTCATTATCATCCTCACTGTGACAGTTCGAATTTGCATCCTAATCATAAAATACTTTTTTAACCTGAATGTCCTTTTCCTGCTTGGAATTTTTCAAATTCCCCCCAGTTTCTCACAAGATCAATAGTGTTTTGGCCTCTTGTTCTTCTACACCATTGCACACTGTTTCTCCTTCCCACTTTGCATGCTTCCCCAGGCTACTTGCATTTCCTGGATTATGCCACGCTTTTGCATCTCTCTGCATTTGTACATTCTGGATCCTCACCTGAGACGTACCTTTGCTGGCTAGCTCCTGTTTTTCCAGAGCACAGCTGAAAAGCTACCTCACTTATCAAGCATTCTCTGACCTCACAGAGGTTGAATGCTCTTCGTGTGTTTTGTTTTCTTTAAATTCAAGTGTTTTTTTTTTTTTCACTTGCACATCTTTCCACCAGCTGAACTCTAAGCATCCTGAAGGAATGAATCCCTTTTTATATGTGTAGCACCTAGTCTCTACCCAGCACAGTATAAATGCTAAATACATTTTTATTGAAATTACATAACAATTCCACCCCCTACTCAAGATTTTTTTTTTATAACTGAATTCATATTTTATTGCAGTAAGAGTAAGATGACCTACCATTCCTAGGTACAGAGAGCTGAGTTGTAGTTTTGTCCTTGTCACATAAAAGGTATATTACCTGGGATAAAATATTTGATCATTCTGGTCCTCAGATGGGGCATAGCATGAGATCAGTTTTAAATTGTTTTCTGGGGAGACCAGAGCTTCTTGCAGGCAAGGGGGAGGGAAGTTGAGGGACTCTATGCCCTCCTTATGTCTTTGTTTGAAAGAACAGCTCACTTTCATCAATTTTATATATTGAGATTCTACATAGAAATTTTCTTTAAACCAAAGAGTCTACTACTAAAATATAATTTGGAAACCACTTCACAGGGTTATCTCTAATTCTCTTCGAGCAGAAAAAATGTCTGTGGTTCTGTGAGCTGCATAGTAATATCAGCCTGAAAAAGCCCATCTCCTCGCAACACAATGGAATTGCATTACATAATCTCTGTATAAACATTCAATTTTGCACTTTCTACACAGAAGAGATAGAAGGTGGAGAGAGCAGAGGAGAGGAGGAGTTAGGAGGTCAGTGCAAGGGAGAGAGGGTGAGAATAAGAAGGTGGATGAATGACAATCAAGAGGATGCCATTGCTTTCACTTCCCCCATAAGTCACAGTAATCACATGTGCCTTAGAGTGTGGTGAACCAGGAGATTGTAGCCTGTGTTTTCTGGGTGTGAGCCTCTCACAGTGCAGAGTGTAAATTTAGTAGTCAAGGCACACATTTTTTCATGCAATATAGACAAAAAATGTAAATTAAGAATTTTGAGTGTTTTTAAAAAGATTAGTTTGAAAATAAGGGAGGCGGCGGGGGGTGGGGGTGGGGGACGATAGAAAGCTTTTCTTTCTGCTGTTTCACTCCCTAAATGCATGCAGTCGGGGAGGGAAGAGGAAACAAAGCTAGAAGCCTGGAACTCATTCCAGATCTGCCATGTGTGTGGCAGGGACCCAGCTACCTGAGCCATTACCACTGCGTCCAGCTGCGATTGGGACCTGGAGTTGGACATTAAATCCAGGCAGTCTGATTTGGGATGCAGACATCTTAACTGGAGTTTAAATGAGAACTGAGGGAGATCTGATTCACTTCCTGGCTCTTGGCTTCAGCCTGGTCCAGCTCTGGCTGTTGCAGGCATCTGGGGAGTGAACCAGTAGATGAAAGATTTCTCTCTCTCTCTCTCTCTGTGTCTCCATCTGTCTCTCCCCTTCTCACTCTACCTTTCAAATAAATAAGCAAAAAAAAGTTTTTTTTTAAGAAACTAAGTATTTCCATTCCAGAGCTAGAGAACAAACTGTGTTGCACTTCTAAAGACACTGCTAGCTTGACATGATGCTGTGTGTACTGTGTTTTATGTGTAATATAAGAAGTGTTCAGTTTTCACATGGAACCGAGCATAGCATACAACTCCATTACATGATGTGTGATGAATCTGGAGTTTTGTGACTTTTCTGTGTCATTATGAATCATCTTTTGTCTTTTCCATGCAGAAGCTGCTTTGCATGGAGGCTATGGGGACATTTATTCACTGAATGCAACAGTGATGGGTACAAACAGTGTAAAAGTGTCAGACTCTGTGGAGAGGTGCATAAATACAGGGACCAAGCAAAGGCTGCAGACAGCACTCAGAGTGTGGGCTCAGATTTACATCATCACATTTAAATGCAAGAAGGAATGTTGACTCTAAAGAAAATCAAATACATTAAAACAAAGCTCTTTGCATTTTTAGAACCACAGGAAAAACAAGCCTGAGATCTGTATCCAGTTTAAATGTCCTTGATAGAAAAGATGGAAATTCTGCCTAATCATGCAATTGGGGAAAAGAGGAATAAATCTAGATACTGAAGGGCAGAAAAGGAAATGCTAAATAATGATTTTATAATACAGAAACCTTTTATTCAAGAAGTGCATTTTAAAATCCCATTGGAAATGCTGTGTAAAGTTGAATTGCCCTCAGACTGTTCACTTTGAAAAATAATGAGGAGGATAGCTGGAGTTTCAGGGTAGAAGAAATAGTCTGTTTTTTATAAACCTGATTTTATAGCTGAACTCTGTTGGAGACATTTCTGAGGTTTCTACCATCCTCTAAGAGACTTATATGTTATTGTCAGTTCCATTTAAGGCATTCACCTATTAACATTGCCCTTAGAACTTCCAGAATGGCTAAATAATAGCAGATTTGAAATTTAATATTTTGCCCATAAAAAATGTTGCCTGCTAAGGATGAGATATGGTGTAAACTTTCATTAGAATAGTTTGTGTTTATCATTCTAAAGTGTTTAGAATGTTAACACGCTCCAAGCTCTAAATTAAATAAAATGAAGACCTGTCAGAAGCAGCAAACCAATGTATTTTTTTTGCAATGCATAAATCCAATATCACTTGAAAGCATTATAGTACATTGGAAAATCATTTCTCTTGTTTCTTTAATTTGCAACAGCCACATTCCAGATCTTTGTTAGCCTAGACAAAGCAAAAATATCATAAAAGATCTCATCTGGGGTGCTCAAAAGAACTCATGTACCTGAGCCACATTATAGTTGGTGCTTGAAAGTCCAATTGGTGTCTTATGAAGAAGGGGAGTCCGTTTCTCTGGAGCAGATAGCTCCTGTCTTAAGGTGTGTAAAATTCCTCCTGGGAGCTCAGGGTCAGGACATATTATCCTTTCTTCCTCTGAGACATTGCAAATGACAATTCTCGACTTGGAACCTCAAACTTATCTTCTGTTGCTGCCTATGTGGCTTTTGCTTCCTTTTATTTTATTTTATTTTATTTATTTATTTGACAGGTAAAGTTATAGAGTTATAGACAGTGAGAGAGACAGAGAGAAAAGTCCTCCTTCTGTTGGTTCACTCCCCAAACGACCGCCACGGCTGGCACTGCAACGATCAGAGGCCAGGAGCCAGGTGCCTCTCCCTGGTCTCCCATGTGGGTGCAGGGGCCCAAGCCCCTGGGCCATCCTCCACTGCCCTCCTGGGCCACAGCAGAGAGCTGGACTGGAAGAGGAGCAACTGGGACTAGAACCCGACACCCATATGGGATGCCGGCACTGTAGGCAGAGGATTAACTAAGTGAGCCATGGCGCCGGCCCCTGCTTCCTTTAATATCCTAATAATGATTCAGGATGTGGGGAGCCTTTCCAAATGATGATACTTATTTCCAGAGCTTTCTACCACTCTGCTTTCTCCACATGTGAAGTCCTTTTAAAAATATCTTCATTGGGTTGTTTTGTGCTTTTAATGGTACACCTGGATGAGGGTTGGGGGGAAATACACTGGAACTCTGGGGCAAGAGATGTTTGTGGTAACTGAGCCAAATACATTGGATTTCTGTTTTAAGTCAATGTTCACATGGAGAAGGCTGTGGCTTTCCCATTAAAATCAGATTATGACCAAAAAAAAAAAAAAAGGGTATACCTGGATCAACCTGGATCATTTTGCATCTTGCTTTATATATTTGTTATTATATTTCTGCTGGAACTTCCATGATGTGACAAATTTTTTCCCCAGAAAATGATCTCTTTCCTTTCTCATGCCTGAGATTTGGGTTCCAACTGTCCAATTTCAACTGAGTCATCAAACAGCAAATTTCTGCTTTTTTAGTCCTTTCCAGTTCAGAGCAGGTTTCTTTATCCCTCTCAAAGCACCTATCACTGCAGTGACTTTGAACTTTCTTACTTACATGATTATTTGAGCATTTTCTGTCTTTTATACTAGACTTTGAGCTCCACAAAAGCAAACACCAGAGCTGTTTTGCCATTTTAATCCTTCCCGCGTCACTATCTCTAGTGCTTAGTAAGTGCACAATAAAGTGAAATAAATCACAGAAAAACTTCGATTACCATTCATGTTTTCCTATAACTTGTAAGGTAGTATGAGAGAAAGACTACTTGGTAAAATGTTTTTAACAAATATCAGTGGTTATTGAATCTTAAACATTCCTGGGATTGAAAATTATTGCAGAGGAACAAATTTATGGGTTTCTATTTCCAATTTTCAGGCAAGCTACGATAAATGCTTAAAGGAAGAATGTTCTGTCTTAGCCCTATGATAGAATGTGATGTCATAAAATGTTATAATTTTAAAGTTTAATATTTTTAAAATGATTTAAATATAAGAATAAATTAGATAAAGGCAATGCTGTCTATATCCCAGTTTTATAATGTGTAGGCATAAGAAAAAAGAATAAGGTGAACAGGCATTTGGTTTAGCAGTTAAGGTACCTGCCTCCTGTAATAGAGTGCCTGGAATCAATTCCCAGCTCCACCTGTGAACTCCAGCATCATGCTAATGCAGACCATGGGAGGCAGAGATGGTTCAAATATTGTGTTCCTGCTACCCATGAGGGAGACCTGGATTAAATTCCTAACTCCCTGATTTGAACCTGATCCTGTCCCTGCTGACTGCATTTGGGGAGTGAACCAGCAGATTCCCATACTTTTTTTTTTTTTTTTTTTTTTGAGACAGAGTGGACAGTGAGAGAGAGAGACAGAGAGAAAGGTCTTCCTTTGCCGTTGGTTCACCCTCCAATGGCTGCCACGGCTGGCGCGCTGCGGCCAGCACACCGCGCTGATCCAATGGCAGGAGCCAGGTGCTTCTCCTGGTCTCCCATGGGGTGCAGGGCCCAAGGACTTGGGCCATCCTCCACTGCACTCCCTGGCCACAGCAGAGAGCTGGCCTGGAAGAAGGGCAACTGGGACAGAATCTGATGTGCCGACTGGGACTAGAACACGGTGTGCCGGCGAATTAGCCTAGTGAGCCGCGGCGCCGGCCACCCCATACTTTTTCTTACTTGTGCATGCATACTCTCTCTCTACCTTTCAAATAAATAATTACAAATTTTTAAAGAAAGGAAAACAACACTTTTAGAATGTTCATCTTGTCAATGATGGAATTATGACTTATTTTTCTTATTTGCATTTTAAAATTTTAAACAACTATATTTATTAAAAATCAAATTATGAAATGTATTTAAATTAGAGAAAAGTATAGGACTAAATTATTAGCTACATTTATGTGCCATTTATACGTAAATTCTATAAATAGGAAACATTGAAACAGAGAAAGTTAAAGGGGTGAATAAAAATGGTTTCCAAAAATATTTTGCATCTTGTTTTTTAAAACCATTTAATTTTGTTATGAAAGTATGATTAAGATAGTAAAGATTGTATACACTTAATATATACATCTTGGTGAGTGAAGATACATGTATACCCATGGAATTTTCACCATATGCAATACCATAAACTTAATCATCACCTCTAAATGTTTCCAGGCAGATCGATAAGGGACTTGAGTGTCCCAAGTGGTGACTCCTGTGCCAAATGCCTGCACCAACTCTCTTAAAACTTTTTCAAAGTATGGAAAATAATATTGGTAACTTTCTGTACTATGCTTTAAGTCTCTAGGACTTACTTATTCTCCTTATAGTTCTGAATCTAAGAACCCTTTGACCAGCACATCTTTGATTCCTTTTCCTCTTCTCAGCCTCTGGTAACCTCTATTCTACTTTCTGATTTTATGAATTTGATTTTTTAGATTTCTGATAGAAATGGCATTATACATTATTTGTTGTTCTGTGTCTGACTTCTTTCAATGACCATAATGCCCTTCAAATTCACTCACGTTGTAACAAATGTTAGGGATTCCTTCTGTTTTAAGGCTCAGTGATATTCCACTGTATGTACAAGGGGACTTTTTGTGGAAACATGGGACTAGAAGATTAGTTTGGGCCAGCATTGTGGCACAGTGGGTTAAACTCACTTTCAAAGCTGGCATCCCATATGAGTGCCTGTTCAAACCCTGGCTGTTCTGCTTCTGATCCTGCTCCCTGCTAATGTACCTTGAAAAACAGTGGATGATGGTCTGATGGACCTCTCCTACCTAGCTAGGGAACCAGGATAGTGTTCCAGGTTCTGACATAGGCCTGTCCCATACTTGACCACTGTGGTTATTTAGGAAAGGAACCAGAAGTTAAACTCCCTCTCTCTCCCTCTCTCTCACTCCGTTCTTCCCCCTTCTGTCTCTCTCCCTCTCCCTCCATCTCTCTGTCTCTCCACACTTCTTTTCTCTATGACTCTGCTTTCCAAATAAATAAATGTCTGTTTTCAGTATGTTATTTTAGTGCAAAAAATTGTGAAACCCACGTGTAGTTTTTTTCATAGTACACATTTTCCCATGAACTTTGTGAAGTATTCTTGTATATACTACATTTTCCTTATTGGTTCATCCACCTGTGTACATTTAGGTTTTTCCAGGTCTTTCCTGTTGTATATAGTGGAACAGTGAGCCTGAGCATAAGAAATCCCTTTGAGTCTCAATATTTCTTTGAGATCCTGAGTTCCATTGTTTTGGGTAAATCCCAGAAGTGAGATTGCTATATCAGAAAGTAGATCTGTTTTTAGTTTTTTGAGGAACCTCTGCACTGTTTTCATAGTGATTGCAGTGACCTACATTCCCACAAAAAGTGGGGTTTTCTGTTATGCATACCCTCTCCGCATACTTATCGATACTTATCTTTTGTCTTTTTAAGAATAGCCTGGGGCTGGCCTTGTGGAATAGTGAGTAAAGGCTCCAGTGTCAGCATCCCACATGGGCTCCTGTTTTAGTCCTGGCTGCTCTATTTCTGATCCAGCTCTCTTCTAATGTGTCTTGGAAAGCAATGGAAGATGTCCCAAGTGCTTGGGACCTGAACCCATGTGGGAGAGTGGGAAGAAGCCCCGGCTCCTGGATTCAGATCAGATAACAGCTCCAGCTGTTACAGCCATCTAGGGAATGAACCAGTGGATAGAAGATATCTTTCTCTCTTTCAGCCTCTGCCCCTCTGTAACTTTGCCTTTTAAATAAATACATAAATCTTAAGAAAAATAGCCATAACCTTCCTAACATGCATGAGGGGATATCTCTTTGTGATTGATTTATTTATTTAAGATTTATTTATTTGAAATGAGAGTTAGGGACACAGAGATCTTTCCTCTGCTGGTTCGCTCCCCAAATGACCTCAACTGTTGGACGGGATAGGCTTAAACCAGAAGCCAGGAGCTTCATCTGGGTCTCTCACATGGGAGAGACCATCTTCCTCTACTTTCCTAGGTGCATTAGCAGGAATGTGGATCTGAAGAGCAGCTGGTATTCATACTGATGCTCATATGGGAAGCCAGTGTCTCAGGCAGCTTAATCCACTGTTCCACAATACCAGCTCCCTCATCGTGATTTAAATTTGCCTTTGATGCTGACACTTATAGGTGTTCTTTGGAGAAATTTCTATTCAAGTTTTTTGCTTGTTTTGAAATTAGATTATTTCTTTTTGTTATTGAGTTTGAATTTCTTATATTTTATATATTAGTTTATATTATATAATAATTTTATATATCATTTTATATATATTATGTTAGTCATTTGTAATTTTTTCCTCCCATTTCCTAGGTGGCTTTTCATTCTGTTGATTATTTTTGTTGTTCTCCAGAGGCTTGTTTGCTTGGTGTGGTCCTACTTGTTTATTTCTGTTTATGTTGCCTGTGCTTCTGGTGTCATAGCATAGAAACCATTGCCAAAGTTAATGTTAAGATTTATCCCCTATTATTTCTTCAAGAGTTTTATAATTTTGTGTCTTAAGTTTTGATGTTTAACCCATTTTGAGGTAATTTTTGTATATGATTGAGACATATATACAATTTTGTTCTTTCACATATAAATATCCAATGTTACCAACACTTTTTATTGAAGAAGCCACCCTTTCCCTACTGCGTATTGTTGCTTCCCTGGTCAAAGTTTAGTTTACCAATCTTGTGTCAGTCTCTTTCTAGGCTTTCTCTTGGTTCCTTTGGTCATTATGTCTATTCTTGTGCCTGTAACATACTACTTTGTTTACTCTTTCTGTGTAATATGTGTTGAAATTAGGATGTTCGATACCTCCAGCTTTGTTGTTCTTTGTCAAGATTACTTTGGTTATTTGTGGTCTTTGTGGGTCTACATGAATTTTAGGATTATTTTTGCTATTTCCATACAAATTTGGCATCTTGCTATTTTTTAAATGAACATTCTTTAGAAGAACTCAGAAAGTAAAGTAAGTTTATTTAATTTTTTCTTTTCTCTTTAAAAATACTCTTTATTAGGTTTACAACAAAACAAATAGAGCAGAAGGTACAGAGATTTCCTATATACCCCCTGCCCTATATGTGGACTGTCTCCTTCACTATAAAATATTCAACATCATAGATAAATTTGTTACAATCCATGAACCTACTGTGACATATCATCAGCCTATTTTTGAATGAGGGAAGTGTATTTTTTCCTTATCAGAATAAGAATATATTCTGCAGCTATTTCATTAACTGAGCCAATTTGAACCTTTCTAGGATTTAAAAATGAGATGGAAACCAATGGATCCATGCCAAAACCCCATGTTGTATTTTGGAGTTTGTCTTAGGGAGATAGGCCAAGTCTGAGCAGCAGGCTAGACAGTCATTGAAATAGGAAGCAAGAGAGATGGATTACAGAATTCTGTGCATCATCCTTCCTTAAGAGACATGGCAAACTCAGATCATATATGTAATGCTGTGTTTAACTGCAAGCATTAGGCTTTCAAAGGGACGTTGCCAAACTGAAGAATGGTGTGCATTCAATAAAAATCTAATAACAATGCCATTGCAGAATTTGGCACAAATCTTTAAAAAGAATTAAGTTTGGGCACAGGTATAACTGTCATCAATTATTAAAATGGCTATAATAGGAAAGAAAGATTATCTTTGCTATGTTCTCCAAAGCAGCAGAAGAACAATCCATGAAAGACTAAATAGCTGGCAGTGTCAGAGGGTGGAAGAGAAGCCTTATAACACGGTGGATTTGTTCCTCTTGTGTTAACACAGGGCCTGGATGAAGATCTGGTGCTCTAACGGCATTCATATTGGGAAGAGACTGGATATTGGGGGTCTGTGACATTTGGAGTCCTGTTCTTGACATTAGGCCCTTTGGTTGGTATACACTGAACTTGCCAATACTTGACTTACTCATCTGTAAAATGAAAAAAGTATCATCTGTGTCTCAAGGCTTTATGAAGATACCATGTGATAATTTATAGAAGTTTAAAAGCATATTGTATCCTTTGAAAGTTACTAGGTTAACTAAATATTGATATAATTGAACAAAGATAAATCTTTAATTTTCTTTTGATTTCAGATTTCAACTGTTCTATTCATTGAAACCGGGGATGTCATTTGCTCATTCCATATATTTGATTCAGTCCCTCCCATCTACTACATTATCTACCCAGGCCCTTAGGCAGAAATTTCTTTTATATTATATTATTGCTTTATATATACCAAATGCATAAAATAACTTGTGCCAAAAGCTGTTACATGTTTTCCAAATTCACTTTCAAAGTCCCCTTTCTGGGCATGAACAACACCTACAGTTAAGTTGTTATTACTTGATTTTATTTTGGTCAATGGAGAAGGGGTGGAAATAGTGCATGCCATTTTTGGACCTATTGATAAGTCTTGCCTGATTATCTATGCTTTGTTTCTCTTTTTTAAAAACTTATGAGGTGAGATATATAAGTTGTCAGTTAAGGGGTAAGAGATTAAATTAGATTCCTGAGTCACCATTTGGAAGACAGTCATCCTAGAGATTCACTTGACTCACATCAGACTGGTGTGTGAATGAGAAACTACCTTTGCTGTATGAAATCCCTGAGATTTCATCTACTTATTTTCCTAAAGATTTGTTTGAAAGGTAGAGTCTCACACACACACATACACACACACACACACACACACACAGAGAGAGAGAGAGAGAGAGAGAAGGAGAGAGGGAAGAAGGGAGTTGGAGGGAGTGTGTAAAGGGGGAAGAGAAATATTGATTGATTGATCTTCCACTGGTTCACTCCCCAAATGACTGCAAGAGTCGGGTCTGGGCCAGGCTGAAACCAGGAACCAGGGATGCCCTCCTGGTCTCCCACATGGGTAGTAGAGGCCCAAGCATGTGGACCAGCTTTTGCTGTCTTCCCAGGTGCATTGTAGGCAACTGAGTCAGAAGTGGTGTAGCAAGGATTCAAACTGGCACTCTGATATGGGATGTGCACTTTGCAGGCTGTGGCTAAACCTTAGCCACAATACTTGCCCCTCATCTACTTATTTTTCACCATAGAATAACCAACTTTATTTTGACTAATATAGATATTAGTATCAAAAGAGAGCGGTGAATGAAGCAAAAATCAAGGCATAAGGCAATGTGGTAGCATTGGAAAGTAGATGACCCTGACAGGAGACTTTAACATTCTTAGAATCATTCCCTGCATGGACCCAGTGTTGGATCACATTAGTTTTAGTTCATTAGCTGTGAATAAAGTAAAAGAAGATGAAATAAAAATAATGATAAATTGCTTTTATTGACCTCTTACTATGTGTCAGGCATTGAAATAGAGTACATGCGTTACCTTTATTAATCCTCACAGCAGCTTTATGATGGGGATGCCGCCATTTTCCATTTTCCTTGGATAAAGAAATTGAGATTGAGACAATCCCATTTTCTACCTTATCAGAGCCATAATGGGTTATCTGGGTTTGAGTTTTCTCCATTTTTTTTTTTTTTGACAGGCAGAGTGGACAGTGAGAGAGAGAGACAGAGAGAAAGGTCTTCCTTTTTGCCGTTGGTTCACCCTCCAATGGCCACCGCTGCCGGTGTGCTGCGGCCAGCGCACCACACTGATCCGACGGCAGGAGCCAGGTACTTATCCTGGTATCCCATGGGGTGCAGGGCCCAAGCACTTGGTCCATCCTCCACTACACTCCCTGGCCACAGCAGAGAGCTGGCCTGGAAGAGGGGCAACCGGGACAGAATCCAGCACCCCCACCGGAACTAGAACCTGGTGTGCCGGCGCTGCAAGGTGGAGGATTAGCCTAGTGAGCTGCGGCGCCGGCCGAGTTTTCTCCATTCTAAATTGTTAGGGAAAAGCCACAAGAATATACTAAAGAAGTACTTAACTTAGTAGTAAGTTGGAAGGAAGAACTCATTAAGATTAAAAACTCATAGGTACATTCCTTGGGCATGATTCAAATTAGGAAATCATAAATCACATTAATTGAAGCATAACAGAAATCTCTAAGTCTTATATTAGAACAGAATTACTATGGTAAAAACATATGGCCACAAAAAGAGCACGTATGATTTAGGGAGGATGGATGTAGCTATAATCTTACTCTGTGAGCTAGAACTCTGCTTATATATGGTTCATGTATTTTCTTGAGCATGTGAAATGTGTCTAGTTCTAATGGAGATGTATTGTAAGCATTAACTACACATCAGATTTTGGAGACTTAGTACAAAGATGTAAACTATCATTAATATTTTCATTTTGATTTAATGGTGACTAGTATTTTGGGTATCAGGTTAAAATGCATTATTAAAATAAACTTAATCTGTTGATTTCCCCTTCTTCAATATAGCTTATAGAAACTATGGTTACATGTGTGGCTTAGATTTGTGCTGCCATTGTATTTCTATTAGATGGTGCTGAACTTGAGTGTTTGGAATTATCGAAGCCTAAGTCATCTAGAGAGAATATTTTTGTTGCAGATACAACTTAGATTCCAGTAGAGATAACATTTTCTGTCAATTTTGTTGAAATTTTGGTGGAAAACTCATTTGGTCTCTTGCTCTACTCTTCCTAAGCACTTTTCCTGGTATGAAGTTGTATAGAATATCCCATATCTTCCGATCAACAACATACTTGGTTAATATTGTGAGCTCCAGCACCTACAAATGTAGTTAGCATGTGCTAGACCAGTATTTCTTAAATTCAACATGCATAGAAATCATGGAGGTGGGAAGAGTCCTTATCAAGTCTGAGGTAGCTGATCTGGAAGGGGGCTTGAGATGATGCTAAGGCTACTAGTCTGGGGTATACCATGAGGAAGCAAGGGACTAGAACACATTAGAACCCACTAGACGTCAAATTTGGGAAGAACAGAGTGGGGTGATTGTCATAGTCCGTCAGTATTCTGAAGTAACTTAACCCACTTTCTCTTTTCAGATTGAGCTGTATCTGTAGAAGGTGAAATGAACAGGCCACAACACAACTAATCTGTTCAATTCTGTTGCAAAGATTAATGGAGACCATTGTGTGATCAATTTGGTCATGACACCAAGTATCAGTCATGAGCATGACTGAAATGAATGGAATCACTTTACTTCAATCTGGTTTGCTTTCATTGTGTAAACTTAGCTGATCCTCAGGGTTTGGGGTCAGGGAAATCAGTGCTGCACCTAAATGTATTAACTTTCCTGGGATAATTTATTAAAGAAAAATTCAGTTTATACATGAGTATTAGTTACCATAAGAGGCAATCAATCAATTTGCCTACCTCACCCATGTTCTTTTCTCAAAGGGTATGTTTACTTTCAGTTGAAGTTAGAAAATGTCACAATTTAATATTTATAAAAAGGAAAATTTGCTATTAGATAATGAGATCTATCCTCAAATTAATTCAAGAAATAGGGTCAAGAAAATAGTTTCTGAGAAAGATTCAAGGAAAATGTTAGGAGCAATGATTCAATATTTGAAATAAATATGTAATCTTCAAAAGTAGTTACTTTAAAGAATAAACCCTGTATGATTTTGTAATTCCTTCCAACTATTTAAAAATTATCTCATTGCTTAATTATCAATTTAATCAATTTATACTTCTTTCAAACATCATTACAATCCACATGTAAAGGCATAGTCAATCTCTAAGAAATAAATTTTGAATGAAACCAGGGTATTTGAGGCTTCCTGGATAGGAATTTTAAATTTCTATGACCTTGAGTCTCATTTTCCATCACTGCTACCATCAAATTACTTTATTGTTGATTCCTTTTCTTGATATTCCTGCAATGGCCTCCTTATTTTAATTCAGATCTGGTTCAAAACATTGGCTGCTACTTTGACCTACACTGACATTTCAAAGGCTGAAGAATAATTAGTGAAATAAAACCTCATAATTACTTTCTAACACACACCCACACAAAGCCTTTTGTTGAGCTGGCAGAATGGATCAGGATTTTTGTTGTGTTGTGTTTTGTTCTAAATGATTGAGCATGGAACTAAAGTGAAGTGACAGACATTTTTTGAATGCACAAAATGATCTGAAAGCTAAGATATTCATGTTTCACCTAACCGTATTAAAATCTTATTTAAGAATCAACTTCAGTTAATATCTGATTTTAAACTTTAAACTCTAACAAAAAGAAGTATTTCATTGGCAGTAAGTTTGAAATATCATGAGACCTTATTAATGACAGAAATCTGATTAGTTTTTCCTTGGCTTTGGCTTGGAGATGACTAAACCATGAATTGTTCTAATTTAAATACTACTAGCTCAACTGTTGTAGGAAAATATTTCCTACAGTATTGACATGATGAATACATTCTTATTGCATTTACTCTTTCTTTTTAATTTGATCTATTTTTAGACTTAGACTTGTGCATGGGGATCTATCTATATTTGTTGTAGCTAAGTGAGTTCTTGCTTGTACCCAGCTTAGTCAGACAAAAGGAGAGAAAACTTCCTGTGTGGGTGCAGAGGTTTCCTGGATGGAACCTTGAAATTCCTGGGCCCTTATAAGGAAAATAGGTTTCTGCATATTGGGGTTGAGTTCAGTGTGAAAGATTTGCCACTGGGTCTTTGTAATCTGTACATCCTTTCTACTGGGTGGCAGGAGGAAGGGTGGAATGATGAACAAACCATAGTACAAATGCTGGACATTATCTGACAAAAATACTTGCCGAGGATTACTTACTTCTAAGTCAGGCACCATCTGTTCTAATGCAATTCTTTGCAGCACAGATTTTGTTTCATCTCTTTTATTTTGATTATTTATTGTTGTTTGTAGTGTGTGCAGAGTCTTTAATAGTAGCTATTATAATCTATGTTGGATAAACAAGCTCTTTTGTAAACAAAACATGATCTAAAGTAGTACTTTTGGGGGTGAGTGTTGGCACAGTGGTTAAAACAACAATTGGGATTCTTGCATCATATTTTGGAGTGCTTGGGATTGAGTCCTGCCTCCACGTCTGAGTCCAGCTTTCTGTTACTATGCAGCCTGGAAGGCAACAGGTGAAAACTCAAGTGTTTGGGTTCCTTCCACCTGTAAGGGAAACCTGGATTGAGTTCCAGGCTCCAAGCTTCAGCCTAGACCTGTGCCAGCTACTGCAGGCTTTTGGGGAAGCAACCACCAGTTGGATGATCTCTTTTTGTGTCTCTCTGCATTTCAAATCAATAAAATAAATAAGAATAAAAGCAATAAAGTGTGATTATTGTGCTTTTTATCTCAGTGCCCCATTATACTGTTACAGTGACTGAGGACCCTGAGATGCCTTATTGCTGCTGTGTTACACATATTGATCTCAGAAATTAACACTGAGAATTTGAAAACATGTACTATTATAAACAGTGACAGCCATCACATGTTAACAAAAGAATGACTATTTTATTAAAAATAATACTTCAGCGAGAAGAGTATCATTGCTTTATGTCTTTGCCAATTTTCATAATACCTAATTTAATAGAAGATGTGAAGATTTCATAGATTATGCAGACTGAAAAATTCTAAATGGGATAAGGAGGAAGAAAAAGAAAAATCATGTCTTAGTGTAATTATAAAAATAGTAGTGACCTCATGGATGCCTGCAAAGTGACTTAGGGACTCTCTGGGGTCCTAAGACCATGCTTTGAGATTCTGCTCCTGACATAAAGATAAAACTCAGAGTCTGGTGGTCTCTATTAAAACCTCAGGAAAATTTAAAGCAGTATATGGAACAGAAAAGACATTCTTTAAAACATTCTGAGAGTGTCCTTCACAGATCCTCTTACTAAACAACAGTGCTTCTATGAATATAAAGTACATTGGTCCACAGCAGCTATCCAAGAATCTCAGAGAAGGGCTTATTTGTCAGTGTGAATTTTCTCTAATGGGATAAACCCAATATGATGCTTCATAGAAAGCCCACAGTGTTTTTTTTTTAATAAAGATTTTATTTATTTGAATGGAAAAATGATAGAGATGGAGAGACTGAGGGAGAAAGAACTCTTCCATCCACTAATCCACTTCCCACATGGACATAGTGGGGCTGGGATAGCCCAAAGCCAGGAGCCTGGGACTCAGTATAGGGCTCCCACAGGGTGGCAGGGAGCCAAGTACTTGGGTCATCCTCCTCTGCCCTTCCCAGGCACATTAGCTAGGAGCTGGATCTAAAGCAGAGCATCTGGGACTCAAATTGAAACTCTGATTTGGAATGTCAGCATTGCAGGCAGTGGCTTAACCTGTTTTACTACAATGTCAGCCCCTGCCTGCAGGTTTTAAGAGAATTATAGTGTGGTAAGCACTGTCACCTTGAATTAAAAGAGACTGAGAATACAAAATGAAAAGAGGCTTATGGATCTTCAAGCTGCAATAGGTAGGAAGCAGGCTGAGAAAAATATTGGGCTGGAAACACTGGCCTTTATCATGAGAGAAGTAAAGGTGACAGAGCAGAACAAAGAGCCCAGAGGGCAGAGTCCAGAGCTGTGAAAAATCATTTCCCAAGAATAGGGCCCAACCCTAAATAAGAAATTGCAAGCACATACCTGGCTTGATTTCAGAATTGCTGTAAACCAGTGATTCCTATGATATCCTGTTGTGCTTTTTTTTTTTCCATTTTTGAATGGAGCCTCAGCAGTTATCCAGTGTATTTTCCAACATTGTATGGGTGTGTGTGTATGCATATGTGTGTGCAGTTATCTGGCCTCTTTAGTTGGAAGATTTGGAGACTGAGAAGTACTCAAGGAGTAGAGAAACCACAACCAAGGAGCTTGTCTGTAGCTGGACCTTATTTACATAAGAATAACCTAGAAAGTTCTGGTATAATGAAACAAGTTTTGTGGGCCTTGGGAGTGGGTAAGTGTATTTTGCATGTGGTATCGACATGAATCATCCGAGACCATGGGGGCAAACTTTGGTAGTCATCCTCCAAGTTTGTTGCCAATAAACCTTGCTTCTTGTTTTTTTTTTTTTTTTTTTTTTTTTTTTTTTTTTTTTGAGACAGGCAGAGTGGACAGTGAGAGAGAGAGAGACAGAGAGAAAGGTCTTCTTTTGCCGTTGGTTCACCCTCCAATGGCCGCCGCGGCCAGCGCGCTGCGGCCAGCGCACCGCGCTGATCTGATGGCAGGAGCCAGGTGCTTTTCCTGGTCTCCCATGGGGTGCAGGGCCCAAGCACTTGGGCCATCCTCCACTGCCTTCCTGGGCCACAGCAGAGAGCTGGCCTGGAAGAGGGGCGACCGGGAAAGAATCCGTCGCCCTGAGCAGGACTAGAACCCGGTGTGCCGGTGCCGCTAGGTGGAGGATTAGCCTATTGAGCCGTGTTGCCTGCCGCTTCTTGGTTTTAATGCCCTTATGTGGTCTCCTCTTACATTGGATTAGAACTGATCTGATGGAAGTGACAGCATGTCTGAGGGTAGGCTGTAGAAAACAGTAATCTTCAGCCTGCATCTCTTGGCTTTCTCATTCTGGGTGAAGACTGAAAACTGTGAACAGACAAATCTGAAGAAGAACTGAGATTCTGGGCAATAAGTAGCAACATGCCAGTGTTGTGAGCAAAATAGACTTGGGAAGTAGATCATTCGGTTCAAAACTTCTGTTAATTGTAACTCAGTTCACGAGCTGAGTGAGCCAGAGTCTCCCAGCTGAGTTGCTCCCAAATTTCTGAAACATAATGATTGTTGCTGTTCTAAGACATTAAGTTTTGGTGTGATTTTTTTTAATGTCACAGTAGGTAATTTATGTATCGGTCAAACAGAAAATCTCTGTGTAATGTAGAACTCCAAGCAGGGATTTTGAGGACAATGATTGTAATTCAGGCAGAATAGCACAGAACTTTGAAGGGAATACTTTGTATTTTTCTCCCCAAAGAATCAAGACTCTGGTTTTTGTTTTACAGACACCCAGAGGTATGAATTTTTCCAAACTTCTTCAACTCTTTTCAACTGGGACTTAATTTATTAAACTTTAAAAGATACGAACTGTATGAAACCAAAGAATCTTTCATGATTTGAACATACTAGATTTTCTAAGTCTATTCCAACAAATCAAAAAAATCTTATTAAAAAATGAATTCTTTTTTTTTTCTTGGTTGTTTGATATAATTTCTACTAATTTGCATGAACTACCATATTTTTTGTCATTTCTTCATCTGTCATCAGTTGAAATCTTATTGTGTATGTTTTTACTCAATTATTAGTAAATTCTGAAGGTAATTTTAGCATTTAAATTTTGCTGCCTTTATATAGCACAAAGAGGTAATGAAAAGGAACTACTGTCCTTTCATATTAGGATCTCTTTAATTCAGCAATAAATATTCACCAAAGAGCATGCTATCTTGAGATAAGGTCACTTTGACCATCTATTCCATTAAAAATATGTTTATTTTACTTACAGGTGTCATCCATTAGGACAGGCAATTGACGTTTCAGCTAGTGGCCTTTGTCAAGTAAATAAAACTTACTTTTAATGGAATGGAAGTTTCTAAATGACCCAATCTTAAGAAGTATGAACTTCGGTGAATATTTATTTATTATAAAATATTCAGCTAAAAATGCAATTTGTGCTGCAGAAGGTGATCTGGTTATTTATGAATAGCATTATATTAGTAGTGTTAATCTAATTAAAATATTTCAGGTACTGAGAAATCCATGCAGGCATTCAACAATATCTGTAATTTTAAATCTGATTGAGATTTCTTCCCTTACCAGTGCTTTTGAATACTTGTATCCTATCAGTTCCATTTATTATGTGGTTCACTTTTTAATTTGTCCTTATCTTTTCTTTCCTCTATTAAATTACAATAATTATTTTTTTCTCCTAGGAAAAATTTCGAGAGGTTATAGCTTTCATATGGTTCCCTTCTACCCCTGTCTTTCCTCTTCCTTCTCTGGACTTCCCCTTTGCCTCTCTCTGTTAGACTAGCAATGTATATTTGCTTTAGGGAGAGTAGAGTGACTACACATTTTCAAGAATAGGCTGGCTTTCAGTCCAGAGGAATAGAGGGACATTATCTCAACTAAGTTATTTCTTTTTCTTTTATTATCAGTCTACAGTCATCAGATAATCAAGTAATATTTTAATATTTCAGACTCATTGACTTCAATGACAAAATGGCAACACATTGATCAGAGTTAGGTTTTTTCACTGTTATTAAAAATCAAACAAAAGGGCTGAATTTACCAACTCCTTGCTTGATAGAAATTGTGTAGCAGTCTTACTACTGTAGCAGTCTTAGTGGCCAGTGGCTACTATTGGCTGTGTAAAAACCCTTTCCTGGACTTCGTCTCAGTATGACTGGGTTATGAAGGCTGTGGTAACAAGAACAAAAATCCTCAAGTCTCAGTGGCATAACATAGTTAGAACCTAGTTCTTTATTAAAACACAATCTGTTTCTTTCTCATCATTCTCTGGCCATTGTATTTACTCAGTCTGAGCTCACAGAGGCTCCTCCTCAACTTGTGTTACTATTATTTCTGGATGAGGTGGTAGAGTGTGTGCTGGCTCTGATATCTTTCAGCAAGGGATGCCACATTGTTTTTTCCATTTATATTGGCCAACGAGAGTCCGATGCCTTCACCTAATTTCACATGGTTTGAAGAAGTGTGGTCTTATCATAATCCTGAAAGAAAGCTGAGAACAGAGCATTTATGGATAGTCTCATTCACTCCCTAGGACTCTAACAAACATATTCAGGGATTGATTAGAATTGGGTAGCAGGGGTTCTAATGTCACTATACCATCAGAAGACCAAATTATGTATTTGTATTTTGTGCTGTGGATGCTGGATAATGGACCACTTGTGTAGCAGTGGCTCAAGAAGAGTATTTAGGGATCATTCAAAGTGAAACACTGTTAGTCCCTGAGGTTACCACAAGCTGAGACCTATCTTCACTTGCACAGATAATATGCCTTTTAAGGTGAATTTTTTGGTTTAGATTAAATTAATATAACTCTTTCCAATTTGAGGGTCAGGTCCTTGGGTAATTTCCTTTGCTTTTGGCAGCTCTGTGATCAGAAGGGCCTATTTATTTGATCTTAGAGTAGAAAGTAGGTATCATAGAAATCAAATTTATTAGCAGATATATAATCAGATTAATGGTACTTCATACTTATTTTAAAAATAATTTCTAATATTTTATATTTTGAACTATTTAAAATGGTTTTTAAATTGCTTATTTGGATTGGTTGGCACTGATAGCCAATGAGCATGTTTACTTTTTTAATTTTCATATTATAGCAGTCTAATCCTGACATACAAAATTTTACATTGTTATCTCAGCATAGAAGATTATATCATTTGCAAAAAAATTAACAGCAAAAGAGATGAGGACAGAGAGAGAGAGAGAGAGAGTGAGCGAGCGAGCAAGAGATCGATCTTCCATCTACTGTTTCACTCCCCAGAAGCCTGCAATGGCCAGCACTGGGTCTGGCTGAAGTCAGGAGCCAGGAGCTTCATTAGGGTTTCCCACATGGGTGGCAGGGGCCCACACACTTAGGCCACTTTCTACTGCTTTTTCCAAGCTGGGTTGGAAGTGCAACAGCTGAGACATAAACCAGTGCCCAAATGGGATGCTGGCATGACAAATGGCAGCTTTACTTGCTAGGCCACAGTGATGCCTTTAAACAATTATTTTTAAAATCCACTTGCTGATATCTATACTTATTATTTCTATTTCCTCTGCTATATATTTTTTTGACAGACAGAGTTAGACAGTGAGAGACAGAGAGAGAGAAAGGTCTTTCTTCCGTTGGTTCACCCCCCCCCCCCCCAAATGGCCACTACTGCCGGCACGCTGCCCAATCTGAAGCCAGGAGCAAGGTGCTTCCTCCTGGTCTCCCACACGGGTGCAGAGCCCAAGCACTTGGGCCATCCTCCTCTGCCCTCCCCACCCCCCCAACCCCCGGACCACAGCAGAGAGCTGGACTGGAAGAGGAGCAACCGGGACAGAATCCTGTGCCCCAACCGGGACTAGAACCCAGGGTGCTGGCACCACAGGTGGAGGATTAGCCAAGTGAGCCACAGCGCAGGCCTCCTCTACTGTATTGGGTGAACTTCCAAAACCATGTTAAATAATGATGAACTATTAAATACGTTTCTCTTGATAGTGATTTTAATGGCAGTGTTGCTAACAGTTCCCCAAAATGTGTTGTAACACTTTTTTCTGTTTTCCTTCATTTTTGAAATCTTTGACTATCAGTAATGTATACTACATTCTATCAAATGTTTAATAAGACATTTGATTTGTCTTAGTTTGACCAATGAATTTGATTCAGACTTTTTAACTTCTTATGATATATTTTTGTCTAGCCTTCCATTTTATCCCTTACCAAATATTACTTTGTTTTTGCTTTTGCTTTCAATTGGGATTAGGCTTTTGAATATTTGAGTTGGGATTTAATTGCATTTTAATTGGGATATTTACTTTCATTACTTTTGTACAATTTTGGTAAGATTGTTGTATTGGTG
This sequence comes from Oryctolagus cuniculus, assembly GCF_964237555.1. Classification (NCBI taxonomy): domain Eukaryota; kingdom Metazoa; phylum Chordata; class Mammalia; order Lagomorpha; family Leporidae; genus Oryctolagus; species Oryctolagus cuniculus. The sequence goes on along the minus strand of NC_091443.1, from coordinate 49,692,458 downwards.
AAGTACATTGAGTATCTGCTTCTATTGGGTGATTCTTTTCACAAAAAAAATACTTATTTATTTAAAAGTCAGAATTAAATGGAGAGAGAAGGAAAGGCCAAGAGAGAGTGGCCTTCCATCAGCTAGTTAACTCTCCAAATGGCTGCAACTGATCCAAAGTCAGGAACCTGGAGCTTCTTCCGAGTTTCCCACGAGGGTGCAGGGACCCAAGCACTAGGGCCATCTTCTATGCTTTCCCAGGCCATACTAGAGAGTTGAATCAGAAGCGGAACAGCCAGGATTCCAACTGGCGCCCATATGGGATACCAGTTTAGGCAGTGGTTTTACCCAATATATCACAGTGCGAGCCCCAGGTGATTTTTTAAATATATTTTTAAAAAAATTATTTGAAAGATACAGTTACAGACACAGAGAAGGACATACAGAAAGCTCTTCCATCCAATGGTTCACTCTCCAAAGAGCCACAATGGTTGGAGCTGGGTTGGTCTGAAGCCATAAGCCAGGAGCTTCTTCTGGGTCTCCCATGCGGGTATAGGGGCCCAAGCTCCTGGGCCATCTTCCACTGCTTTTCCAAGCCATAGCAGAGAGCTGTATTGGAAGAGGAGCAGGGAGGGCACTAGGCAGAGTCCACCATGCCACAGCACCAGCCCCTCTTGGGTGATTTCTTGATTTAGGGTGAGGAATATATTTTTCTCATTGGGCTATAATTTTCCTACCCTGTACCTAATATGGTGTAGCACATATAACTCACTGAGTACTTGGTGACTGACTGAATTGGGTTTATGAATATTATTGAAGTCAGATAATCATTAAGTATCTTAATTTGCTTATGTTAGGAAAATAATTAAAACCATGGCTTACTTTCTTTACAAACGAACTCAAAACCTAAAATGAGAAAACTTTTCATACTAACAGATGTACGTGTTTTTGGAAGGCATCTCTATCCGCTGAGCTCCAAGGATCACTTTAGATTAATTCTAAATATAAAGATGTGTCTTAACGTTATGATTATCCTCACACTTCCGAGAAAGAACATGGGATGGTGTCAGTGTTCTGACAAGAGCTCTTGAGTAATTAGAAGAAAAGACTAGTTCCAGCAAAGACTGGGAAACTTTAGGAAGACTGATCATATAGAATTAGGTTTTAAGCTGTCTTTCTACTTCAAGTGAAGGACAGACAGTACTACACATAGGATCTTCTGAATTGGAAGGGGACTGGGTCTTCAGCTTCATTACACATTTGTGTCAGCTGAGAGGTTTGAAAAAAATCCTGATTTCCAGATCTCATCATGAATTAATTTAGAATCACTGTTGGAGGGACCCAAGAATCAATAGTTTTAAAAGCTACACAGTTGATTTCAAAGTGCAGGCAAGAGTGAGAACCATTACTCAGGGGATCTGTATCAGCTCTTCCACATCATGTTGAGGGTGGAGAGGGTTGCTTTTACAAGGTGCCCTTGCTTTGGTGTGGTCGGAGATCCTATAAATCAACATCTCTGCAGCTATTTCTGAGTCCCTCAATGAATCAGAGTCGTTAAGAAGGTTGATTTGTTCTCTGGAGACCACATTGTAAAATAAATAAATAAATAAATAACCCTGTAATTAACCAAACTTTCCCTGGAAGCTAACTTTTCTGGTAAATGTTGGAAAATAATGCTAGATGACCTTTTTGACTCTAACCATTTTCTATAATATATTTGTACATGGGTGATTGTATGCAATGGCTATGGTTGTTTTTTTAGGTCACTACAAGGATTAGTAGTATCATTTGTACAGGTAGCAAGAAATGAAGAACATAAATGAAAGAACTTAAATATAATCCCTCTACTTTGGAGATGAGCCCTATGGTTTTCTGTTTTCTAGGGCACTACCACACCAACATAAATGCATGTGTGAGTGTGTAATTCTGAGTTTCTATCATGACAGAATGCCAATCAATCGTATTTGCTAAAATCTGTCAAGGTTCTTAGAACACAGGCAAATTTGTGATGTTTAGGTACAATCTGTCTTGGTGATCATAAGGAGAGAGTATGTGGCTTCTTTTAACCCCAGAATTCTGTTAACCAAGAGCAAATTATGTGGGTCAGAATAGTTACTGATAACAGCTATTATTTCTCAAGGCATCATTCACTGTATGAGACTATGACAAAAATTTTCTCAGGGATGCAGGCAACCCAACAAGCTGGCTGTCACAGTCATTTGGTGGGAGTGAACCAATGAACAGAAGATCTATGCCTCTTAGTCTCTCACTTCAATTCACTCAATCAATCTTTTTTAAATATTGTGCTGTGCTCGTTCTCAAAAATGATATAAAAAGTATTATTATTCCATTTTACAGTTGAGAAAATTGATGCTCAGAGAGGTAGTACTCCCCCACAAGATTTTAGATGTTGGTGGAAGGGGATTCAAATCCAGGTTTACAATGCCAAATCTTAAGCTCCAGGCACTATGCAAATAGCTTCAGCATATTAATAGCACTTAGACAAGCAACCCAACTCATGAGGAGAAAGTACTTGCATATCTTTGTCCATTGGTAGGAGGAAGAAAAGAGCCATTTTCATTGACTTTTATGATCCCATGTCTTTTTTTTTAAAGATCCCCAAAATATACCCATCCGTCTTCATTCTTTTTTTAAATTTTTTAGTAAATATAAATTTTCAAAGTACAGTTAATGGATTACAATGGCTCCCCACCCCCATAATTTCCCTCCCAATCACACCCCTCCCATCTCCCGCTCCCTCTCCCATTCCGTTCACATCAAGATTCATTTTCAATTATCTTTATATACAGAAGATCAATTCAGTATATATTAAGTAAAGATTTCATCAGTTTGCACCCACACAGAAACACAAAGTGTAAAATACTGTTTGAGTACTAGTTATAGCATTACTTCACATTGGATAACACACTAAGGACAGATCCCACATGAGAAGTAAGTACACAGTGACTCCTGTTGTTGACTTAACAATTTGACACTCTTGTTTATGGTGTCAGTAATCTCCCTAGGCTCTAGTCATGAGTTGCCAAGGCTATGGAAGCCTTTTGAGTTCGCTGACTTCGATCTTATTCCAACAGGGTCATAGTCAAAGTGGAAGTTCTCTCCTCCCTTCAGAGAAAGGTACCTCCTTCTTTGATGGCCCCGTTCTTTCCACTGGGATCTCACTCACAGAGATCTTCCATTTAGGTCTTCATTTTTTTTTTTTTCCCCAGAGTGTCTTGGCTTTCCATGCCTAAAATACTCTCATGGGCTCTTCAGCCATATCTGAATGCCTTATAGGCTGATTCTGAGGCCAGAGTGCTATTTAGGACATCTGCCATTCTATGAGTTTACTGTGTATCCCACTTCCCATGATGGATTGTTCTCTCCCTTTTTGATTCTATCAGCTAGAATTAGCAGACACTAGACTTGTTTGTGTGATCCCTTTGACTCTTTTATATGAATTCACCTTTCTGACATTTTCGTGGAGAGCATGATACAGTAAGTATTCATTAAATGAGTAGTTCTCAAACTTTGATTTTTATCAGAATCACCTGGAGAGCTAATAAGAACACTAACATACAGGCTTCTTTAACTAGAATAGGGCCAGGTATTTGTATTTTTACCAAGTTTTTCAGGTGATTCTGGAATTCACCAAAGTTTGGGAACCACTGTAATTAAGCACTAGTTGATGGATCACTTACAGAAGTGTCATTGGTTATAGAAACTAATTGCAAGCAAAATAGGCAGTGTTATATATAGCATTGCATTCTTGTATAGATGTGAATACATGTAATCTTTGTTAGATTGTCCATGGAGCACAAGTTCAAGGAACAGTTAATATACAGATTGTGAATAAAATGTGTGGCCAACTTATTTGAAAAATGCTGCAGGCCAGACCTCCTTCATTAATATTTATCACTTCCAATAGAATGTAAAAAAATCTAAGAATTTCTGAAATAAGAATGAATTTTTAAATTTAATTTTTAGTAACTCATGTAAAATTATAAACTTCTGAAAAACTTAAACTAATTTGAACTCTTTGCTGCGTATCTGTTAACACCCCCAGGGCACTAGTTTGAAAAGCATCAGAATCATAAAAATATAAAGATATATAGAATCCAACTTAAGAAAACCCCTTTTTTGAAGCATACAAGGTCATTCTTGTTATACATAAAAATGTGAAAAGTGTAATGAAGTACAATGAAGTACTGAAATATTAGCCAATAGGAAGTATGTTAGGAGTATATAATAAAGAAATATGTTAAAATAATAAATATTTAATGAGATGTACAGTTGTGATGTTGTGACAAGATACATAGATGGAAAAGTAAGCCTTCTGAGATTTTAATGAGATTCATGAAGAGTTCTATGTAATAAGGCGTATATGTTAAAAAGCTATAATGAGGTGAGTACGTGAGATGATTTAATGAGCTGTGTCTCAGTGTCTTGTCAGATGGGCATCCTTCAGGGCTGAAATAAGATGGGTGAAAGGAAATGTGTAATGAGCTGGTCACATAAGGAGAAAGAGCATAATTAGATGCATAAAGGAAGGAAGAGAGAGTATATAAATTTGCAAAATATGTAAGATATAATGGGAACTGGGTCTTAATGTAATAAGATATAGAAATGAAATGACAATGAGATACAAAAATGGAATCATGTAATGAGATATGTAAGGACTGTGTAATGAGATGTGCATGTTTAAGGGGTGTAATGAGATGCGAGATGGGAAAGGTGTAATGAGATGAGCACATTAAATAATCTAATGAGGGGCCAGAAGGAAATGATGTCATGTCACATGAAAATTGAAGAAAGCAATGAGATGTGCATTTTTAGGGACTGTGATGATATGGATAAAAGAAACTACAGAAAATGAAGAGATGCAGGAATCAAATGTTGTTACTGCCATGTGAAAAAAGAACAAAAAGGAATGAGAGGAGACACCTCGCACCTACCACTTCTAAGACCCTTCTCTCCCATATAGTTACTCTAACCTGGGCAGTTTATACTGCCAAACCTTATTTACAAAGCATTTTCTGTGATGGTTATACATGATTCCCCCCTCTTCAAAGGCCTGCAAATTGTACAGACAGGTCTAAACAAAATTATATATAAGAAATACTAATAAAATAGTACCAGTGGACAGAGAAGAGGGATGATTTTGAGCTAAGATACTTTATACATCTCTTGAACCAAATGTACCCTTATATTCTCTCCAAGTTTTATAATTCTGTTACTAATTTCCCCATTTTTTGAACCTTAAGTTTTCTCCCTATATTATTTATTCTTACCTAAGTAGATCTTATTTTACACAAAATAATCAGATTCAAACATCTTATCCCAAAGACAGTCAATTCTGATCTCTGTCCAGTTTGAAAGAAGGACAAAAGACAAGAAATGAAGTTTTTATTTTATACTTTTATGAAATTACAATATAGCGTATTCTGGGTAATGAGTGTCTCTTGAGCTGCATGTGTTCTGTTTGTGGTGAGAGATCTGGCTCAGCTTTATTTAACCCACTAAAACTAAAGCTTTCACACAGTAGGTGCACAGTAAGTAGTTCTTGAATAATTGGTAAGATATAGACTCTGGAAGTCTATTGATGAGAATGTGAGTTATATAAATAAAAGTAAATTTCTAAGATGGATCCAGTTACAGTAGATGGAAGTTGTACTAAACTCACTTTAAGAATTATAATTGTTTGATATGAAAGAAATACTTTCATCCATGAGTTGCTGAGGGGATTTGGTTTTGCCATGAAGGGTCTGACCCCTTCTGAGCATGACCTTCCTCGTTTTTATGCCAGACATCTGTTTGCTTCATTTATAAGCACTTCAGTATATTCAGGAACTCAAGTGCTGTTTTAATCAGTCCTGGAAGGAAGTAACAGAGTGATTCATTATTGAACTCATCAACCTGAGAAACTATTGTTTCAGATGTCATTCTTTAGTATTCTTCATTATAGGATGGCTTTCACTGGATAACAACCCCAGATGGGACTACATTGATCTAACTTTTTATTTTGTTTCATGTGCCCTATATTGAATTCACCTGGGAGGTAGGACATGGCAAAAAAATCGTGTTCAATTATTTGCAAAATGGATGCAGCTGTGAAGTGCACAGTGCAGTAATCCCCATTATTTATATAGGATTTTTCCCTCACAGATCATGCATATGAGGAAATAACATTTGTAACTGATCAAAGCTCCAGAGACTACAGATCACAACACATGAAGCATACGTTTGTTATCAGGTGGATGAGAAAATCCACCTTTACTTCTTCAGGGCATTGGCCTTCAGTATTTTCCCTCTGATCCCCTCAGCAAAATCTTGCCTGACAGCTTGGTATTCATAACTTCAGAATTCCTGTAAATGTCCAGGTTATTGATTATTTTCCAAATTCTGTTGCAGGTTTTCCTTGCCTACCCTTATTCTTCTTGACCTTTATGTTAATAATGGTGGCACTTATCAATTGCTTTTCCAACCAACTCTTCCCTACACAGGCCAATGCACTGTTCTCTGGCCAGGTTTGTCCTCTCTTTCTGCCGCAGAGTGGCTTATTTCCTCTCGTTACATTGAATAACAGCTACAGCATTGAATGTTCTGTGAAACATCATTTCTGTATGGTCATTTTGCTTTCTTCGTCCATTTTTGACCCCTTATTTTTTCCAGAAATCCTTAGAGTTGGGACACTTTGATTACTTTAGCCTTTGTACTTCCAACCACTGGAATATTTAGGAAGGACTCCAGTATTGTTGGGCAAGGGTGATATCTACTACCAGTATGGATCACATCCCATCTCTGCGCTTGCAAACAGCCAGCATGCCTGGTCCATATAAATAAGAAGTTATTCTTTCTCATCTGCCCTTGAAACATCAAAAGTAAGAGGTCTTCAAAAAGTTCATGCAAAGTATATATTATAAAAATGCTATGCATATTTTAATTTTGTACCAATATAGAGTTATTTTGCAATTCCATTTTCCATAAGCTTTTTAAAGTACCCTCCTACCCTAGTTTGCTATTTTTAGAGGACAATTGTATTCAGAAAGACTGGGCCCGTAAAATTTTCACATCCTTGACACACCTGAATCTTCAGATATGCTTTGTCACCTGATTCTTCATGTAGGGCAATCATTATATTATCCCACCCTTTATAGAGCAAGAATTCAAGCTTCCTCATTGCCTAATTTGGAACTTTAGTTTCTATATTAATTATAAGACTTCTGCTAAATTTTTAGTATGCTATTCTTTTACTGCATCTCTGATTGTTTTTAAGAAAAACATATGCCTATAGCATAAATTCATTTTTTTTTTAAAGATTACTTGAAAGGTGGGGAGGGAGGGGAAGAGAGAGGGAGATCTCCCATGATTGGCTGGTTCAGCTGGGACTGGGCCAGGCTGAAGCCGTGAGTCTGGAACTCCATCAAGGTCTCCTGTGTCAGTGGCAGGGGCCCAGATACTTGGGTCATCTTCTCTTCTCCAGGTGCATTTAGCAGGAAGCTAGATTGGAAAGTGCAGTCGGAACTTGATCCAGCACCCATATGGGATGCCAGCATTGCAAGTGGCAGCTTAACCTGCTGTGCAACAATGCTGGCCCCAACATAAATTCATTTCCTAGCAAATTTCCTACTACTTCAATCTGTCAGGGAAGGGGATCTTGATATTGAACCCTTAGAACTCACTTAAAACCTTTCCAATCTTTATTGTTTGACATATATTTTAAATCTGTTACCTGCCCTGTACCAACCTTATGGTAAGATACCTAGCTCCTCTGGGGAATTTAAGAATAAAAATAAAAATAATAATAAAAATAAAACTATGAAAACAAGTTGAAAATGAAGTGTAGTTGCAGAAAGTCATTGTTAAAACTTGAATTTGTGACCTGAAAAATAAAGCTATAACTTAAAACACATAAGAACAAAGAAAAATCTTGTAAGGAAATCAGATACTTGGAAAAGAGATGCAGATAACCAAATATACTAATAATAGGAGTCTCAGAAGGAAAATAATAAAGGAATAGATGGTAGGTAATGAATAATTAAGCAATTGTAGAATAAAATTTCCCTGATCTGAGTAAAGAATTGAATATGTAGATAGAGATGTCTCAAAAAGTTCCAGGAAAGATGTATAAGAATCCGGAAGCCCAAGAATAAAGAGAAAATCCTACGTGCTTCACAACAGAAAGTTCGGGTTACTGTAAAGAAAAAAGATCACTCAGAGATCTTGCACTTCTTCTTTTCCCCTTTCAACACTGGGTATCATGAAAAAGGTGAAATTATAATAAGAAAATGGATCAATGGGTTGTGACTTAAGAATCATAAACCCAGTCAAAATATTCAGCAGCTTGGTGAAAATTACTTGTAAATGGACAGTATTTTACCTATGCACACATACAATCTGATCAAAATACTCAAGAAAATATTTTAAATAACACATGATTCAAATCAGACTCCTTTAAGATTGGAAAAAAATGAAATAAACATAGAACTAATTCTCTGAAAATGGATAAGTGAGGGGCATAATTAAGAGAAGGAGTCTTAGAAAGCTATACTATAAGGCAATGAAGTTGAACTAAAAGTACGAGCTTACCATAACCTAGATTATGAGAGGAAATGGTTGTAAAATAACTGTTCTAAGATCTCATCCAATCAGCACAAGGATAGTAAACTGGTGGAGGGAATTGGACATCTTTGTGAGAAGCAATAGCTTCTCATAGTTGGTATAATAGTAGAAATCATGGATATGAACGTGAGACTTTGGAAATAAGGTAAACACTAGAGAAGAACAATGCAGAGTTCACATGCTATCAAGGAGAAAGAGGAATTGTTATAATTTGAAAAAATAAAATATTAAATATCAGGGGTGGGCATTTAACCTCACAGTTGTTAATTAATGCCCACATCCCTGATTCCTGCCACTCACAAGAGACAGAACATGGATTGAGTTCCCAGATCTCAGTTTTGGCCCCAGCCCAGTTGTGGGCATTTAGAGAGTAAACCAGAAATGGGAGTGTATCCTTTACCTGTCTATCTCTTAAATAAATGAATAAGCTTTTAAAAACAATACAAAACTAATAAATGTCAGGGAAGATAGAAGGAATAAAAATATGCCAGTGGGATATGCTCAACGTGAGGGGGCTGGTTTCAGTTAGGATAATATGGACACTTATTTTGTGGTGCAAGTCAAAGCCACTTATACATGGCTCACAAGAACTATGAAAACAAGTTGAAAAAGAATGAAATGGGATAAGAAATGCAAATAAAGAGAAAACAGAGATTCAGCATGAATATTAAACAGGATGAAATCTAAGACTAAAAAGACTAAATAGGATAAAGTGAGATTATGGGATCCCTAGAGCTATAATTCATAAAAAAGATATGACAGTCAAAAATCTTTCAGGGCCAACAACAGTATAGCTAAATATATAAAGTAAAAAGTATCAGAAGTACAAAAATTTGATTAATAAACCCTTTTAGTAGGATACTTTGTAATCTTTCAAATAATAATTGGCATTTATCAGAAAAGTAAAAACAGAATTAATGCAATCAAGGTTTAAATATTCATACATCCCAATATCCTTGGAAAAGGGAAATATAATGTGTTATAAGTCTTTAGAACATATACAAAAGTATACCATGTATTTGGCACCAAGAAAAACATCATAAAAGAGAGAGACATGTCAGGCTATATACTTTTCAGGAGTCATCCAGTAAAATTTAAAATTAGGAAAAAATTAAAACATGACCACATCATTTAATTATTTAAAAATGAAACTTACTAAAGACATTAAAACTATAATTTTCAGCCACTTGTATAACAATGAAATAAAAACACTTTTTGAAAAAATTATGAGACAGCAAAAGCTTAATCAGAGGGAAAAGTATATTATATGCTTTCATAACTTACAAAAGACTGTAAATAAGGAAATTTAGAAAATGTCCCAGTGAGTTTAGTTATCTGAGGTTGAGACATGTATACCAAAACACATAAAAATTGGGAAAAACTATAATTATGAAAGAGATGATAAAAATTGCAAGAATACTATATTAAGTTTAATATTATGAACCTTGGAAACCCAGGAGAAATAAAATTGATCCAAAGAGAATAAAATGTGAAAGCAATTATCATAGAAGAGATTAGAAAGGTTTATAAATGCAAAATTAAAAAAATAAACAAATGTGAGGACAAATACCAACATCATTTCACAGTTAAGATCTACTAGTCCTTGAAAGATTAGATACTTCTGATGATCATTACATTAGAAACTCCTCACATTAATTTTATAAAGTGAGAACAGCCTTAATTCAAAATCTGGTAAATATAGCACAAAAACCATAAGGCAGATATCCCCCATGAATATATGAAGATAAATTCTCTTTGTAATATGACCCAGTATAATTCATCAGTCTGTCAGTGTAAAATACAGTATGAACCAGTCAGGATATTTAAGTATTGTAAAGATTACTCAATATCAGGAAATCTGCCAAGAACATTCATTATATCAACACATCAAAGCAGAAAAATTGTATGTTAATTTAAAGAGGTACAAAGAACATTTGGTAAGAATCTGCAGAAAGACCTTAAATAAACTCTAAGTAAAATTACCTAAAAAGGGAGTTCCTTACAAATTAAATGTAATAATTTTCCAAACAAATGAGAAAATAGCAAAAATCACCGTGGTGAAACTTTAATGTCACCTAATTAAAAATATGCATGACAATACCCATTCTTGTACATGTTCAATACTATCTGGCATGTTTGACAAATATTCTTTCTAGGATTTTTGAACATTCCATGTACCTTTGTGTAAGAAAATAATTTACTTAATTTTTTTACATAGTCTTTGTACATATTTGTATGGTAAAGTGTGATATTTCAGTGCACAAATGTGTGTAATGATCAGATCTGGATAACTGCCATGTCTGTTACCGCCAACATATCATTTCTTTGTGATGGGACATTTACTATTTTCACCTTGTTTAATGCAAAGTATATTTACGAATGAATAACATTTATAAACTTTAATTTATGTTTTAATGTATTATTTAATTACAACAAGTGACTATCATTTTTTGTCAAATATTTGAGAGATATGAAAATAGTATCAAATTTCCAACTTTAAATGCTTAAATGTACTGGTAGTCTATTACCCAGCATGGTGGTTATAGTTAACAATATAGTATTGTATCTTTCAAAGTAGCTAATATCGGAGGATTTTGAATGTTGTTCACACAAAGAAATGATAAATGTTTGGAGTGATGGATAATTAAATACTCTGATAATTACACAAGGTATACCTGTGTCAAAACATCATGCTGTACCTCACAAATATGTAACAAGTATCATGTGTCAATTAAAAACAAAACTTAAAAAATTAAAGAGAACACAGTGTGTAGATACTGATTACAAAGCTTACTATTATAAGGCTCTTAACATTAAAAAATTTGTTGTGTAGACTGATTTCTTCATTAGTTCTATTGTGTTTGTGATTAGATGCTTGATTACTTGCAGGAATCATATGTTTCAATCTGCTCTTCCATAATTTTTTTTTATTTTAAACATTTTTTCCCAAACCTTTTAAAGAATTCAAATTTCATGCATTTCATAAATACAACTTTAGGAATATAGTGATTCTTCCCACTGTATCCACACTCCAACCCTCCCATCTCTCCTTCCTCTCCTAAGATCTATTTTTGATTAACTTCATACACAGAAGACGAACTCTGTACTAAGAGTTCAACAATTTGCATAAAAAGACAAACAAACTTGTTCTTCAACAGTCGAGACAAGGGCTGTTCAAAGTCACTAAATCCTGAATTTCATTTTTTTTTTAGAAACTTAAATTAACTTTAAAGAAGCACCCAAGAATAATATATCTTTTGTGAGCACTTAGACATAGTTATAATACAGCTCTTTGAGAACAGAGGTCCTGCATGGGAAGTTAGTGCACAGTGACTCCTTTTGTTAATTTAATTTATATGTGAAGCCAGTGACTACCCAAGGCTCTTGACATGAATTGCTTAGGCTATGGAAGCATTTTGAATCCACAAACTTTGCCAGTATTTAGACAATTCCATAAGCAGAGTGGAAGTTATCTCCTCCCTTCAGAGAAAAGTACCTCCTTCTTTGATGACCACTTCTTTCCCTTGGGGTCTCACCCACTGAGGTCCTTCATTTAGGACATTGTTTTGCCACAGTATCTTGGCTTTCCATTCCTGTGATGCTCTCATGGGCTTTTCAGCCAGACCAGAATGTCTTAAGGGATTATTCTGAGGTTAGAGTGCTACTTAAAGCAATTGTTTAAGTACTACTTAAAGTGATTCTGTGGGTCTGCTTCCCATGTTGGAGCATTCACTCTTTTTTAATTCTATGTATTATTATTACCAGACACTTAATCTTAACTATATGATCCCTTTAACACTTGATCCTATCCATATGATCACTTTAACAATTAAGATAGTATTTTTATCATCCAGTTTAAAAGGATTTAGGTCCCATGGCAAGTTTTTAAACTGTACCCTTAGAATTAAGTCCTTAGGAATATATGCAGAACTACACTGCTTTACAGTTAAAAGCTTTGTACATTTCATAATTACTGCTTTAGGAGCATGGTGATTTTTTCAACCATGACTGCCTTCCCATCCTGCTTCCTCTTCCCTCTCTCTCTCTATTTTTTTTTTTTTTTACTAAGATCTATTTTCAATTACTTTACACACATATGATTAACTCTATGTTAAGTAAAGAGTTTAACATAGTATGAAAAAAAACTGTTCCTCAACGGCCAAGACTAGGGCTTCTCAAAGTCAGTTTCATTTCTACAGATTGCCTTTTAGGTGCTCTATTAGTTAACACAGGTCAAGGAGAACGTACGGAATTTATCCCTTTGGGACTGGCTTATTTCACTAAGTATAATGTTTTCTAGTTTCAACCATTTTGTTGCAAATGACCATATTTCATTTTTTAAACCAATGTGTAGTATCCCTTCATGTACATATCCCATAATTTCTTTTTTTAAAAAAGACTTATTTATTTGAAAGAGTTACACAGAGGAGAGGCAGAGAAAGAGGTCTTCCATCCACTGGTTCACTCCCCAATTGGACACAACAGCTGGAGCTGAACTGATCCAAAGCCAGGAGCCAGGAACTTCTTCAGGTTTCTCACATGGGTGCAGGGGCCCAAGGACTTGGGCCATCTTCTACTGCTTTTCCAGGCCATAGCAGAGAGCTGGATCAGAAGAGGAGCAGCTGGGACTTGAACCAGAACCCATATGGGATGCTGGCATTGCAGGCAGTGGCTTTACCCGCTATGCCACAACACTGGCCCCTCCCATAATTTCTTTATCCAGCCTTCAGTTGAAGGGCATTTGATTCCATGTCTTAGCTATTGTGAATTGAGCTGCAATAAACATAGAGGTACAGATAACTCTATCGTATGCTGATTTCATTTCCCTAGGGTAAATTTCCAGGAGTGGGATGACTGGGTCATATGGTAGGGCTATATTCAGATATCTGAGGTATCTCCATACTATCTTCCATAGTGACTTTACCAGTTTATGCTCCCACCAACAGTGGATTCAGGTAGCTTTTCCCCAAATACTTGCCAAAATGGGATTACATCAAATTGAGACGCTTCTGTACTGCAAAAGAAACAGGAAAGTGAAGAGGCAACCGACAGAATGGGAGAAATTATTTGCAAACTATGCAACTGATAAAAGATTAATAAACAGAATATATAAAGAGATCAAGAAACAACCACAAAGAACCCAGTGAAGAAATGGGCAAAGGATTTAAACAGACATTTTTTTTTTTTTTTTTTTAATTTTTTTGACAGGCAGAGTGGACAGTGAGAGAGAGAGACAGAGAGAAAGGTCTTCCTTTGCCGTTGGTTCACCCTCCAATGGCCGCCGCGGCCGGCGCGCTGCGGCTGGCGCACCGCGCTGATCCGATGGCAGGAGCCAGGAGCCAGGTGCTTTTCCTGGTCTCCCATGGGGTGCAGGGCCCAAGCACCTGGGCCATCCTCCACTGCACTCCCTGGCCACAGCAGAGGGCTGGCCTGGAAGAGGGGCAACAGGGACAGAATCCGGTGCCCCGACCGGGACTAGAACCTGGTGTGCTGGCGCCGCTAGGCGGAGGATTAGCCTAGTGAGCAGCGGCGCCGGCCATAAACAGACATTTTTCAAAAGAGGAAATCCAAATGGCCGACAGACACATGAAATCAGGATCACTAGCTGTCAGGGAAATGCAAATCAAAACCACAATGAGGTTTTACCTCACCCAGGTTAGAATGGTTTCCATCATGTTTTTTCAAGAGAATACTCCCACCTACATTATTTGCAGCTACTGGTAGATGTATTTGTCTTCTGTGGCTCAGTACCATGAAGTTCACTTTCTCACACAATTTGAAGTACCATATTTGGTTTTCCACAGTTTGAATCTTTCTTATTTAATTAATTCAGAACATGAATATTTAAGAGAGATGTTATTTATCAGATCCTGTTGGAGAGAGAAAACAAATGGGCGGTTCCAAACCAATGTGAAATATAGAAACAACTGCAAGAGAGAGATCAGAATTTGGGAATTAGAAAGTATAGAATTAAAACACTAGAAGAAAATAACATGTAACTGAAAGCAATTATTGAACTTAAAGTGTTAGTGTATTATTTGGAAAGAGATAATAATTAAGTTGGCATGTCAAAATGTGAAGGCTAAATACTCTAAGGATAGAACAAAAGGTTTAACTTCCAAACTGGCATAGAAACACTTTAAGGAGAAGACAACATAAAAGAACATCTTTTAAAAGAATTATGGAAATAAGGGGAAAAAAGAAATACAGAAAAAGTAAGGTAAATCAAATGGTAGAAGCTAACCTAAGTAAAAAGGCCATCATAGTAAATGTACAAACTTTCCAGGTAAAAGACAATTTTCATATTGAATAAAAATCACACAAAAACTAGCCATATACAATTTATAAGGCATTAACCTAAAACATAAGAAAAAAGAAAACTGACAGTTACGAGATCAAAAGATGCCAGACAAATAGTATTCAAAGAAAGCTCAGAAGCCTCTTTTAGTCTCAAAATGTATTCTATCAGAGTGCAATAGGATTACTACATATTGACAAAATGTTTGTCCACCTGGGAGATATAATTAGTTGAAAATTATAGGTATCTGGTAGCTTTAAAATATATGAATTTGGAAAAATTACAAGAAAAACAATCCCCATCACACTGAAAGATTTTAACATTCATCTCCCATTGATTGATTAATAGAGCACCCACACATAATTCACAGTGAAGATTATGTGGCCTAAAACATTAATAAACTTTACCTAAGGGTTTAAAATATGTACAGTTGTATCCTATACAAACTTGATGACAAGTGAGAATTAAAACTCGACTCTTAAGCCATAAACTCTTCGTCTGTGATTCTGCCTGGAGGAAGGGACTCTCTTTTGTCCTGGTCTCCTGTGCTGCATGTTGTAGAATTTCGATGATTTTCTTATTTTTGTAATTGGCACTTCTTTTTATGATTCTCTTGGTTTTCAGCAACAGGAACTGTGGCAAACATATTTCCTAAAATTCCTTGTTCCCTTGTGACATTTTGAAGAGAGGCGTAGCAGAAGTCCTTCCTGGTCTCAAGACAGTGCTGGTGAGTGAGCTTTGGCAGACAACAGAAGCATCCGGGCTTCTGTGACTCATCTACCCCAAGGCTGTGGGAAGCTGAAAATCATCATGATTGTCAGCCATCTCTAGAGAGTCCTGATTTCTTAAAATCCAACAAAAATTTTTTTTGATCTTTGATCTGTCAGACCTCATAATTGTTTTAGATGGACTTCATTACCTATATTAAATTTTTTCTTACTTGAAACACATAGCACATACCAAGAGGAAATTTTTTTTCCTGATTAATCCAGCATGAGGATTTTTTAAAGTAATACGCATGTCTTCCCTGAAGCCCACATTTTGTAATTTTCTTATATTTAAGTACATTTAATGGTTTGGTACACATTTTTTTTTTTCTGGCACACTTGAGTCATTTATGAAAACTGAACATATATAACATAGAGTCAGCCTAAAAGCAAGTCTTAAAAATATCAGAGATAATATTATACATCAGCTCTCTGACGACAACAAAACTAGGTTAGAGATACTCAAAATGATTTGAACAAATTAGATATTTAGGGCATCTTTCTAAATATGGGTCTGAAGAAAAATCATCATGGAAATTAGAAAGTGATGAGTCATTATAAATAGACTACGTATCAAAATATTTAGGGTGGAACTGAAGTGTTAGGTTCTAGGTCCTCCCAATGACCCTCTTTGGTAATTTGGTAAGAGCAGTCATATGACTCAGCGTATAGTTATACTTATGGCTAGGATTTACTACTGCAGAAAAAAAAAATGCCAACCACAATCAGTAAGGAAAAAAATGTGTGGGGCAAAGTTTGGGAGAAGTCAGGAGAAAGTTTCCAAAGGTTCCATCTGAGTGGAATCACACAGAACATGTTTTAATTACCCATCAAGGAATTTGAGAATACATTTGAGATGTTGCCCATAAGAATTTCATTAGAGACTCAACAACCAGGGTATTTTTTTTTTGTTACAGGGGACTGGTTATATAGGCCATCTGGCAAGTACTCAAATTACAGCCTCTTATAATGAAAGCCAGTGTTCAGGGTAAACTATATATTGTTTCTACAAATAATTCAGTCATAGAAGGTTACTTTTATCAACTAAAGGTGGCAACCATCTCAGAATCCAAGTTCCTAGTCATCAACTGATGTTCAACCTTGCCAGTGGGGCTTCAAAGGGTGATCATGAGTATTATTCTAGTATCTCTTTTCTGCGGCAACAAAAAGAGAAAATATATTACCTTAAATGCTTGTGTTAAAATAAAAGTCATCCAAAAGAAGAAATTGGAATGGCAGAATTAGTTTTAAAAACTACATGAAATGAAACATTGGGAAAAGAGATTAATAAAATAGAACAGCTGTAATACAGACAATCAACAAAATTCCATGAAAAGAGAAAAAGATAAAAATTAACCAGAAAAACTGAAGAAAAACAAAAAGTAAACACTAATAGGAATGAAAATGAATATATTTTACAGACAGGCTGAATATTTAAAAAACAATAAAACATTATAAATAACATTTATACAATAAATTGATAGACTAACAGTTCCTTGATATTCCTGTCAAGATATCTATGCCTATAGTTTTTCATTCTTAGCAAAGTTCTCTGATGATTTCACCAATAGAATTTGGAGAAATGATTGTATGCTGCTTTCTGGACACAGGCATTAGGAGACTGGCAGCTTCCATTTCCTGTCTCTTGGAACACTTAAGCTTGGAATCAATCCACCTTGCTTTATTGAATCCAAGTAATTCTGGGGAGATTGCCCACATAGAGAGTAAGTAAGGCCTCAGTCCAACCGTCCAGGCTCAGGTCCCAGCAGAGAATTTAGCATCCGTGTGAGCAGTCATCTTGGAAGTAGACCATTGAGCTTTGGTAGCCTCCACAGCTAATGCCATGTGGAACAGAACAAGCCATCCAACTAAACCCTACCCAAATTGCAGATTAGTGAGCAAAATAAATTATTTTGTTGTTTTAATCTACTAGATTTGGGAGTTGGTTGTTATATGGCAATCAAGGAAGAATAAATAACTGGAGGAAATTGACAATTCCTAAGAAAAATGTAATTTCCCAACATTTACTTAAGTAGGAAACTATAATAGTCCCAAATGCTAATAAAGCTAATGAAGGAATCAAATTGCAAATTTAAAATTTCTAATAAACAACAAATGAAATACAGATAGCATGTAGGTGCCTTTACCAAATAGTGGACAGAGTATAACAATATTATACAAACTTCTCTGGAGAATAGAATAAGAGGATATATTTTGCCACTTGATTACCAAGCCAAATGCAGTATGAAAAAGTAAAAATACTAGATGAATATTGCTTATCATAGATATAATTCTAGGGAAAGTATTTGCAAGCAAACTTACAGTAAAATATTAATAGTAAAATATTAGTAAAGCATAATCATGTTTTTATTTATATCAGACATGAAACAATAGTTTAGTAAGGAAAATCTAAAACTATCATTCACCATGTCAATATATTAAAGTGAAAAAGTCAACTTACCTCAAGCCAGAAACATAAAAACAAGAAAAATACCTGAAAATTATTCAATATTCATTCAAATATAAGCAAGTAGTCCATAAAACCAGACATGATAGGATTTCCATAATTCATAAAAGCCATTTATGAGATGTTGATGTTTTCTAATTTTAACTTTTTGCTTTAATGTATTTTATAATTTTTAGAACTATTTATTTTCCAATAATTATGAATATGTTTCCCACTAATTTAAAATTCCTTATTTATTTTTCTGATACTTTCTAATATTTTAAACTTACAGTTGACAGAATAATATGCATGAGGAATATACTATCAAAATTATTTTAATTTTTAAATTTATTTTTAAAATATTTATTTACATGAAAGGAAGAGATACAGGGAAAGAGAAAGAGAGAGAAGGAGAGAAAGAGAGAGAGAGAGAGAGGGGCAGGGAAGGAGAGGGAGAGAGGGGAAGGTCTTCTATCTGCTGGTTCACTCCCCAAATGGCTGTGGCCAGGCCAGTCTATAGCCGGGAGCTTCATCTAGGTCTCCCACATGGATGGCAGGGTTCCAATCACTGTGCCATATATTTTGCTTTCTCCAGGCCGTTAGCAGTGAACTGAATTGGAAGTGGAGCAATGAGACTCAAACCAGTACCCATATGGGATGCTGGTGCCACAGGCAAAGGTCCAATCCTATATGCCACAGTGCTAGCCTCAAAATTCTTTATTTTTTAAAAATTTCCCTATTAATTTTTTTAAAACTTCTTTATTAATCTTAAAATTTGATTGCCTGGCCCAAAATTAAAGGAATACAAACTTGTTTTTGTTGGAATCATAATAAATTTTCAGACTACATTGAGAAAAATTATACTTTTATGATATTGTCTTTGTATCAAAGAATATGACAGAATATTATACTTTTTTCATTTCTCAGAAGATTTGTAATGTTTTCTCCATATAGATTATGCCCACTTCTTTTGGACGAATTTTCTGATACTAAATTTATTTTGAATTTTTTCTATTTGACTCAGAATGGTAGACAGAAGGTATTTCTATTCTCTACAAATATATATTTAGTGCAATAAACAAAATATCTGCACAAATCAATATCCTGTAGCATTCAAATCATATGAATTAATCAATTTATCTTACATTTATAATTTTGAGTTTTATAGATAGCTTTTCCCAAATACTACCTATTCTAGTCAACCTCAATTTATTTTTTTATGTTCATGTTGTGGTAGCCAGTGCAAATCCTTTTAGACATTCCTTTGTGTTTTAGACACTAAAAACATTATTTTTTAATTTAAGGTAAACAAATTTCATGTGATTCATATATACAGATTTAGGAACATAGTGATTTTCCACTCTACCCTCCCTCCTGCCCATGTTCCCATACTTTCTCTTCCTTCTCTTATTCCCTCTCAATTTTTATAATGATCTACTATCAGTTTACTTTATACTCATGAGATTAACTCTACACTAAGTAAGCATCTTTATTTTCTAAAAAACATTTTTAAGTCCCATCTTGATTTTCCTCTTGCTGCGGTGAATAGGGTAATTTCCAAGGAAAAGTATTATCAAATATCAAAATCTGGGTGCTAGCGGACCAAAACAGCTTGATCGGCATAGCTAACCAGGTAAGTCATATGACTCACTTGTGAGACAAGTTAGTGATATATCACAGAATCTCTTTTTGTTCAAGTTCTTTTTAATCTATAATGATACAATTAAATTATAGCATTGCCAAATCCTCATATTTAATTTGCTATAATATTTCTGCTTATATGTTTAGTTCCTCATCACAGTTGCAACTATGTAGCCCTCCATAATGTTTTCCAAGACTGTGCAGTACATTGGCTATAATAAGACACCAAAGTACAAATAAATTTCAATAACTGTGGGAGAATGATAGCTATATTTATTTTTTTACCCTATTGATATGATTAGATAGCTTGAAAAGCAATAAATGAAGAAAAGTGGTAGATTTAATATGGAGACTTGATAAGGTACTTGGATTTAAGATTAATATGTAAAAATTATTAGCTTTTATCTTCACTGGCAATGATAAGCTAGAAATAGAAATGGGAAAATAACACCTTCCCAATAATGACAAACTGTACAATAAAGGACTCATTTAAAGAAAACTATAAAATTACATGATAGAGCATAAAGTAAAAGCTGAATAAAATGGGAAGATGTTACATAATTATAAGTTAAAGTTATATATTTTCTTTTTTTAATCTTTGTAATTCAGTTCATATTAATTTCATATTAAAGAATGGCTAAAATACATGAAAAAGAATAGGTATAGATTCGCTTGCTAGGTATTAGATTACACTATTGTACCAATCATATTTCATTCTCATAATGGTGCATAACAAACACCCTAAGAGTCAGTGGCTTACAGAAACAAGAATTTCCCCTTATTGTGTGTCTGCATATTGACTAGGATGGCTTTGCTTGACATTTTGTGTTGGCTGGATTCGGATCCAGGTTTCAGTTGGTCTTTAAGTTCTTCATGTGTCTTTGTATTCTTCTTGAACCAGCAGCATCTAGGACATGTTCGTGTCCCAGTGGTTTGCAGGAGGACAGAGACTTTGACTTGAAACTGACACCATGTCACTTCTGCTCGTATCCTATTGGTCACATGCACAGGCTGAATGTCTTTACATACATTGTCATTATTCTTTGCAACATCACCCTAAATTTGGACAGTACCATCACCATGCTATTACTGAGGAAACATACATAGAGCGCTGCATGATTTGCTCAAGATCTACCATGAGGAAATGGTGCAGAGTGGGTATGAACTAATGATGAAGGATGAGCTCTCTCCACTTTACCATACTGCTTTTACCATTACCCCATCCCTGTCTGGCTGTTTTTTCTTAGGGGTGATATTGCCTTTGTTTTTTTCTATCAGCCAATGTGACTTTGAGGCGTATTTTCTTACATCAAACATATATGCTAAGCAATGTCTGATAATAGTGATATTTTGGTGCTCATAGTTATTGAGAAAATATGTAATGAAAATAAACTGCTATGAATTGGATAAATCAACAAACCTTTTCAATGAATTTATGCTTGATTATTATTATAGAACCTTCATATATGTGAAAAGAGTAGTGATACACGCGAGTGCATCATCATCCTTTGAAAATACCTAGATTACATAGGTATATGAACATTCCTTATGATAGTTCGGGGTTTGCTGGGGTTCCACAATGTTAAGACTGGATATGACAGTTCCACAGGATGTTTCTTTCTCCAAAGTTATCACCCTCCAGTTTACAAAGGTAGC
This sequence comes from Oryctolagus cuniculus, assembly GCF_964237555.1. Taxonomy (NCBI): domain Eukaryota; kingdom Metazoa; phylum Chordata; class Mammalia; order Lagomorpha; family Leporidae; genus Oryctolagus; species Oryctolagus cuniculus. The sequence goes on along the minus strand of NC_091443.1, from coordinate 49,671,049 downwards.
TCTCACCTTTTAATTCTACATTGGTCTTTGCCTCGTTAATTCTTCTACTTCCCAACCTCTTTATGCAGCCCTTGCATGATGACAGACAGCAGTGAAGTGGTCTGCTCAAGACAATAAAGCAGGTGAGGTTGGATCCAGCATTTGTGCTCAGAAGAATTTGTTGGAACAACCAGTGAACACCGTTTGTCTTGCAGGTTTTCTTCTTTCCTTCACCTGCTAGTTTTGAGGCAACATTTATATTGCTTTCTTTTACCTACCCAATCTCTTGACAATGGATTTACAAAAATATCCTCTCTTTGTGCTTTGAGCATCTGGCTTATTTCCCTAGTCCATGTTATCTGTCCATCCATCCATCCATCCATCCATCTACTATACTATCAGCTAAGTTGCAATATAATTAGGTCTTTTGATTGTATAGTCAGTGGTCTACCAAGGTGTCATTTTTGGTATAATCTGGGTTTTAATCAGAGGCAGAAAGTTGATAAGGGAGTTCTGATCTAGTGTTTATTGAGCTTTGGTATGGAATCATTCTTTCTGTTTGATCTAAAATTCTAACCCAAATAATGACTTCTGTGCTCCTGTTAAACTGACATTCTATAATTTTTAGACTCTGAGTCTTAAAAGTTTCCTTCAGGGACCTATGCTTACAAGAAGACCCAATGTCAGAACTCCCAAAACCAAAGTCTATCACCTGTGTCACCACATAAAAAGTGAGGTCAAAAGCATGATACTAGAATTCTACCCTGCTTCCCATTCTGATCAGATTCCAGAAGTCAGTTGATTCTGCCTTGACTCTCATTGCCCTGTCACATAGTCATACATACACACACACTTTTCTTGTGAAGCTTTGTGTTTGTCAGTCTACTGAAGTTCCAAGAAAAGAGCTTTAAAGCTGTACATTTATAAGGAAATGTGCTACTGCTGTTTCAGTTAGGGAGATTCTCCTTGCCCAGAACCTGAGTAAAGCTGGTCCCAATCATAGCAAGTCATACCTAATACTGCACATGTGAGATCTCACTGCAAAGCAGTAACTGTCAATACAGGGTGGAGATAGGATTTTCCTTACTATAGTTTTTGTAGGCCAATGAAAAGAGATTGATTAGTAGTGGATTCTTTTAAAAATATTTTATTCATTTTAGAGGTAGAATTACAGATAGAGAGAAAGGTCTTCCATCTGTTGGTTCATTCCTTAAATGGCCACAATGGCTGAAGCTAGGCTGGTCCGAGGTCAGGAGCCAGGAGTTTCTTCTGGGTCTCCCACGTGGATGCAGGGGCCCAAGCACTCGGGCCATCCACCACTGCTTTCCTAGGCTCATTAGCAGAGAGCTGGATCAGAAAAGTAGCAGCTAGGACAGGAATCGGCACTCATATGGGATGCTGACACTGCAGGCAGAGGCTTAGCCTACTATACCACAGTGCTGGCCCCAGGAGTAGATTCTTAAGAGCCTTGAGGTTAAGCTGGGGAATTAACCAAGACCCAATAAGTAAATTCAATGTGGTCTGAAAAAGAAAGCCAAGTACGAAAAATAATAAAAATCCAGATTAGGAGCGAACATTTGGCCTAGCAGTTAAGTCACCAACGAAGGGTGCCTGAGTCACACCTTGGTGTACCTGGGTTCAATCCCCGCTCCAGCTCCTGATTCCACCTCCCAGATGATGTGGACCCTGGAAGCAGCAGTGATTGTTCAAGTAGTTGGGATGCTACTATGCAAGTGGAAGACATGGATAGAGTTCTCATCTCTTGGCTAGGCACCTTGACTCTTGGGGGCATTTAGGATGTCAATCAGCATGCTAGAGCATGCTTTCTCTCTCTCCCCTCCAAATAAATAAATAAAACTTTTAAACATTTTAATCCAGATAGTGAGATGTAAGGGATCCAGATTTAAAAAAATGAAATTTATGTAAAAATTCAGAGCACCCAAAGAAGCCGAGATTGTGTGTTAGTGAAACTATCACCAAATAATCTGTTGTAAGAAATGGGTAAAGCCATTATAGAGCCCAAGCAGCGGACAAGGGCAGTAGCGCTTCTTTATCCCAGTGGTTGTACATAGTTGTATATGCATAGTGGTGACAGAATGTGCTGGTAAACAGAAGCTTGTTCAATTGGTGCTATGAGCTGGGTTGGCTTTCCACCACTTGATCTGCTTTACCAGGTGGATTAATGCCAGGCACCACATTCTGCCTAGCTGAGTGAACTGCTGTGCTTTGCTCAGGAGTGCTGAGATATGACTTTAAGTTTTTGACTGCAATTTATAGTAAGAAATTATTTTCTGCTTTGTTAGTATACCTCTCCATATGTGGTGTGCACATGCAGGTGTATACGTATGTACGTCTATATAATAAAAATAATTTTACCAAAAATACTTACCATTTATATAAGAAATTCTTTGATATATGTTTAATTACTTATTTTAGAAATTGTGATTGTGAAATTATGATTGTGATATGTTAAGTGATTTTGCTAACCAGTATGGAAAATTACCTTTTTAAAAATACTGGTGTATGAATAATTGGAACTAAAGGTGATATGTTTGTATAGATGAAAGCTCTCTCTTTTTTTAGCATTTTCTCACAAATGCCACTTCTAAAGCATCTTTCTTTTATGTGCTTATTTCTTTTATTAGAATTGCATTTACAGCTCATATCAGAAATCTGTGTTTTCTTTACTGATTTATACTTTTAAATTTCAGATTGGTGCTTTTTCTATTCAGTTGGTAATGATTTTACATTTTCTGACTAATATCATTCCTAAGCTACTATTACAGCTATTAAGAGTTACTCTTTTAAGTTGTAAATTAATAACTTCAAAACAACTGTCCCTGCACCAGATTTTTCAGAGAAATTAAGTAAACCTACTACAATTCTTCTGGCATACCCTTTGTCTTTTAAGCCCTATTGACAATCTCTTTTGTAATTGAAGAAATGACTTTAACAAAATAATACAGAGAGATCTAATATTTGGTTGAATGTTTGTTTAAATAGTGTTAATTGATGGACTTATTGATACAAGTTTTTTTCCCTAATATTTCATTAGAGATATTTATAGTTAGTGGTAGCCAGAACAACTTAGTTCTATTTAATTAACTGTTAAAATATTTATTTATTTATTTTGGAAGAGGAAGAGGTAGAGGGATTACATTTAACAGTTACTCCTTTAATGCCCACAATGGCTGGAGATAGATCATGCTGGGCCTGAAACCCACAGCCAGGAACACACACTGAGTCTTTTATGTGGGTGGCAAAAATCCAGTTACTTAGGACATTTCACTACCTCCCAGGGTCTGCATTAGCACAAAGTGGGAGTCATAAGTCAGAGCTGAGAATGGAACCCAGGTGCTCCTACGTGTGATGAAGGCATCTTAACTGCTAAACAAAATGCCTGCTCCCAATAGTTAATTCATTGATTGAAGATAAAGATGACATGTTGATCAGAGTATTAGGTGAAACAGATCTGGTAACATTTTCTAATGTTTTCAATACCATACTAATGTTTTAAAACCTGATAAGTAGACTTGGAGCTTACCAATGATAAAGTTCTACTTTTAGGTTGAACCAATTAAAAGCCTAAACAGAGGACCTGCCTTCTAGCTCTCATTACAATGCCATAGAAAATGGCAAACTGTAATTCCCTTTACAGAAACTAGGTAAAGAAGAAAGAGTACTTACAAAATTTATATTTGAAGATAGGGAGAGCTTAAGAAGAGATAAATAAGCTAAAACTGTAGAGATGGAGAGGCTTTCCTGTGTGAACTTATTTTACAAGATATTTTCTTTTCTTTTTAAAGAATTGTGTTTGTTTATTTGAGAGAGGAGGGAGACAGAGTGCACGAGCTCCCATCTGTTGGTTCACTCCCCAGATAACTTCAATGGCCAAGTCCATAGCCAGAAACTGAGAATTAAGTCTGCATCTTCCACATAGGTAGCAGGAACCCAATTACTTGAATCAACACTGCTGCCTCTCAGGTCCACATTAACAGAAAGAAGGAGTCAGGAGCCAGAGGCTGGTGTAAAACCTAGTCACTCCAGATGGGACTCTGGCATCTTAACTGCTAGGCCAAACATCTGCTCCAGCACAAAATACTTGCTTGGAACGTGCTTGTCATAGAGAATTCAGCCAGGGGAAATAGAAATCAGATGGGCTTTTTATGGACACAGGAGCTGTTGTGAGAGAGGAAAGACCCCAGACTCATGATAGATTTGTTGAGTGATGGGGTGGGGGCATGGGGAGCTAAGAGTTTAATCCCTCACAGTTCCATGATGCATTAGAAAAGATGTCTAGAGGGAAGGTTGTATGACAGACAAATGGCAAATCTCTTCCTGGAGACACTTGAAACTAGAAGTGGAATGATTTGAGCAAAATTTTAAAAAAGCTTTGACTAAGCTCAGTTCCCGAGAGGATTGTTGTGATCAGTCCTTGAAGTGTTCTTCACAGCATGGAAGGAAAAAATCCTTTCTTGGAGAAAATAATATCAAGTTTAGATTCTTCTTATTTTATATGTGATATCTTGCATATAATAAAAAGTACATGTGAAGACCAAAAATATTTTTAATAATTGAGAGAAAATCACTAATAGAAGTAGTACCCACATATTGAGATATTCAGTCAACTAGGACTATAGAATAACTGCTAAAAATGATGAAAGAAAAAGGAAATAATATTGGTAATATTGGCAAAAAGAATAAAAGGATGTTTCATTAAAATAGAATTTACAAAAATATTCTAAATGTTTAAAATTCATTTTAACATCAGCTTGAACAAGGTAAATGATTATGGAACTCAAGAACAGGTCAATAAAGTATCCAAACTGAAGCACATAGACAAAGTAGTTAAGAAGAACAACAAACGAAGCATAAAGGACACAAGGGATACAGAGAAGTGGTTTCGCATTTGTGTCACTAGAATATCAATAAGAGATGAGAGAGAATAAGACACATGCAATACTTCAAAAGATACTGGCTAGGAATGTTCCAAAATAGATAAAAGACATCAACCCACAGATTCAGGAAGAAAAGTGAATAAAACACTAAGTAGGATAAATACAAAAAATACTGCTTAATGTGTCATAATCAAACTGCTACAAACTAAAAATAAATGGAAATTCTCAATATGCTAGAAAAGTCACATTAAGTTCACAAAGCAATAAAAAACTTTAAAAAGTGAAAAATTTAAATTTTTTAATTTATATAAATGGAACAAATTTCATACATCTCATACATACAGTTTTAAGTACATAATGATACTGCCCACAGCATCCTCCCTCCTTCCTTCAATCCCACCCTTCCTCCTGCCTGCTTTCTTATTTTTCCTTTAATTTTTGCGATAATATACTTTTTTCTTGAGGACAAATTTTATCATTAATCAAAGATGCATCCCAGGAGACAGGCAATGGAGTTGGGCACTTAGGCTTATCTAAAATTTGTGAGACATGAGATTATCCTCCACTTAATACACTAATACGAAGTAGATCTTTGAGAATAAGTTTTGCTAATAACTCTCATAATATAGCTCTTTGAGGAGAGAGGTCCTGAATGGGAAGTTAGTGCACAGGACTCCTGTTGTTAACAATTAACACTCTTATGTATGATGTCATACCGATGCTCTTGAAGTGAGCTGCCTAGGCTATGGAAACCTTTTGAATCCACAAACTCCTTCAATATTTAGACAAGTCCATAAGCAAGTCCCTTCTCTGAAGGGTCTTGTCATCCTTCTTTGGTGACCACTTTTTCCACTGGGGTCTCGCCCACCAAGGTCCTTCATGTAGGATACTTTTTGCCAAAATCCCTTAGCTTTCCATGCCTCCATGCCTGAAATGCTCTTGTAGGTTTTTTTTTTTTTTTTTTTTTTTTTTTGGCAGACCAGAATGCCTTAAAGACTGATTTTGAGGTCAGAGTGCTACTTTAAGTGATTGACTTTCTATGAGTCTGTAGTATGGACTGCTTCCCATGTTGGAGCGTTCACACCTTTTTAATTCTATTATTATTATTACCAAAGACTTAATCCTATTTGTATGATTGCTTTGACACTTAATCCTATCAATATGATCACTTTAATGCTTAATCCTATCCTTATGATTACTTTAACACATAAAATGCTATTTATAACATCCTGCTTATAGGGATTTTGCATCCAATGGCAAGTTTTTAAATTGTACCCTTAGAAATAAGAACATGGAAATGTATACAGAACTATACTGCTTTACATTTACAGTCTTCATATATTTCATAATTACTGCTTTAGGAACATGGTAGTTCTTTCAACCATACCTGCCCTCCCTGCTCTTTCCTCCCTCTCACTTTTTTACTAAGACCTATTTTCAATTAACTTTATACACATATGATTAACTCTATGTTAAGAGTTTAACAAAGAATATGAAAAAAACCTGTTCCTCATAGTCAAGACAATGGCTATTTGAAGTCATTGCTTTCAAAGTGTCAGTTTCACTTATACAGATTGCCATTTAGGTGGTGGTCTATTAGCTAACACAGGTCAGAGGGAACATACGGAATTTGTTCCTTTGGGACTGGCTTATTTCATGAAGTATGGTGTTTTTTAGATTCATCCATTTTGTTGCAAATCACCAGAATTTTTTTACCACTGTGTAATATTCCATGGTGTACATATCCCATAATTTCTTTTTTTTAAAGATTAACTTATTTGAAAGTCAGAGTTACATAAGGAGAGGCAGGGGAAGAATGGAGGGGGGTGGAGAGAGAGAGGTCTTCCATCTGCTAGTTCACTCTCCAGATGGCTGCAATGGCCCGAGCTGTGCCGATCCAGAGCCAGGAGCTTCTTCTGGGTCTCCCACACAGGTGCAGGGGCACAAACCTTTGGGCCATCTTCTGCTTTCCCAGGACATAGCAGAGAGCTGTATCAGAAGTAGAACAGCCAGGACTTGAACTGGTGCCATATGGGATGCCAGCACTGTGGGCGGCAGCTTTACCTGCTACACCACTGTGCCAGCCCCTCCATAATTTCTTTATCCAGTCTTCAGTTGATGGGCATTTGGGTTGACTCCATGCCTTAGCTATTGTAAATTGAGCTGCAATAAAATTGAGGGTACAGATAACTCTTTCATATGCTGATTTTATTTCCCCTGGGTAAATTCACAGGAGTGGGATGGCTGGGTCATATGATACATCTATATTCAAATTTCTGAGGAGTTTGCATACTGTCCTCCATAGTGGCTTTACCAGTTTACATTCCCACCAAAAGTGGATTAGGGTACTTTTGCCCCCACATCCTCACCAGCATTTGTTGTTTGTCGATTTCTGTATGTAAGCCATTCTAACTGGGGTGAGGTGAAATCTCATTGTGGTTTTAATTTATACTGTTAGCCATTTGGATTTCCTCTTTTGAAAAATATCTGTTTAAGTCCTTTGCCCATTTCTTAATTGGGTTGCTTGTTTTGTTGTTGAGTTTTTTGATCTCTTTATATTTTCTGGTAATGAGTTCCTTTATCAGTTGTATAGTTTGCTTATAATTTCTCCCATTTTGTCAGTTGCCTCTTTGCTGAGTGTTTCTTTTGCAGTACAGAAGCTTCTCATTTTGATGTAATCCAATTTGTCAATTTGGGCTTTGCCTGTGTCTCTAGGGTCTTTTCCAGAAATTCTTTGTGCTAATGTCTTCTGGGTTCCCCCAATATTCTCTAGTAATTTGATGATATTGGGTCATAGATTTAATCCATTTTGAGTGATTTTTTTGTGTAAGGTAGTGGGCTTGCTTCACACGTCTGAATATAGAGATCCAGTTTTTCCCAGTACCACTTGTTGAAGAGACTGTCCTTGCTCCAGGGATTGATTTTAGCTCCTTTATCAAAGATGAGTTGGTTGTAGATGCTTGTGTTGATCTCTGGTTTTTCTGTTCTGTTATATTGGTCTGTACATCTGTTTTTTTTTACCAGTACCAGTTTGTTTTGGTTGTAACTTCCCAGTACTATGTTTTAAAATCTAGTATTGTGGTGATTCCTCTGTGTTTGTTTTTATTGTATAAGATTGCGTTAGCTTTTCAGGGTATCCTGTGTTTCCATATGAATTTCAGCATTTTTTTATATCTGAGAAGAATGTCCTTTTGTTTTTGATTGGAATCCCATTGAATCTGTAGATTGCTTTCAGTAGTATGGAAATTTTGATGATATTGTTTATTCCAATCCATGAATGTGAAATATTTTTCCATTTTTTTAGTGTCTTTTTTTAATGCTTTGTAATTCTCATCATAGAGATTTTTGACAACCTTGGTCAAATTTATTCCAAGTTATTTGACTTTTTTTTTGTAGCTATTATGAATGGGATTTATCTTACAAGTTCTTTCTCAGCTGTGACATTGTATATACAAAAGATGTTGATTTTTGTGTGTTGATTTTATATCCTGCTAGTTTAAGAATTTCTTTTATGAGTTCTAATAGTCTCTTGGTGGAGTCTTTTGGATCCCCTATATATAGATAATGTCATCTGCAAATGGGGATAATTTGACTTCTTCCTTCCCAATTTATATCCCTTTGATTTCTTATTCTTGCCTAATAGCTTTGGCTAATATTGAATAACAATGGTTGTCTGGTCCTTGTCTAGTTCTGGATCTCAGTGGGAATGCTTCCAGCTTTTCCTCATTCAATAGAATGCTGGCCATGGGTTTGTCACAAATTGCCTTGATTTTATTGAGGAATGTTCTTATAAACTATTTTGCTTAGAATTTTCATCATGAAACTATGTTGTATTTTATTAAATGCTTTCTCTGCATCTATTGAGATAATCAAATGGTTTTTGTTCTTCAATTTGTTAATGTGATGTGTCACATTGATTTGTGGAGGTTGAACTATTCTTGCATACTAGGGATAAATCCCACTTGGTCCAGGTGAATGGTCTTTCCGATGTGTTGTTGGATATGTTGGCTAGTATTTTGTTGAGGACTTTTGTGTCTATGTTCATTAGGGAAACAGGTATGTAGAACTCTTTCTCTGCTTTATCTTCCTCAGGTTTAAGGAATTGAGGTGATTCTGGCTTCATAGAATTTGGGAGCGTTCCATCCCTTTCAATTATTTTACATAGCTTGAGAAGAATTGGAGTTAGTACTTTAAATGTCTCATAGAATTCAGCAGTGAAGCCATCCATTTCTGGGCTTTTCTTTGTTGGGAGGGTCTTTATTACTGATTCAAGTTCTATCTTGGTTATTGGTCTATTTAAGTTTTCTGTGTCTTCCTGGCTCAATTTGATAGGTTATATGTGTCCAGGCATCTATCCATTTCTTCTAGGTTTCCCAGTTTCTTGGCATACGCCACTGCAGTAATTCCTGATGATTCTTTTTATTTCTGTAGTGTCTTTTGTTACATTTCCTTTTGCATCTCTGATTTTATTAAATTGGGTCATCTACCTCTTTTTTTTGTTGTTGTACCAGTTGCATCAATTTTGTTTATTTTTTCAAATAACAGTTTTATTTCATTGATTTTTGTTACAGTTTTGTTTATTCTCTAATTTTATTTATTTCTTTCCTCCTACTAGTTTTGTGTTTTGTTGTTATTCTAGGTCCTTTAGATGCATTGATTGCTCATTTATTTGGTACCTTTCCAGTGTCTTCATGTAGGCACTGATTGCTATGCACTTCCCTCTTAACACTGCTTTTGCTGTATCCCATAGGTTTTGTTATGATGTATTGCCCTCTTCATTTGTTTCCAGAAATTTTTTGATTTTTCTTTTGATTTCTTCTATGACCCATTGTTCATTCGGGAGCATGTTGTTCAGTCTCTTTGTATTTATGTATGTTGTAGAGATTTTTGAATTGATTTTTAGCTTTGGAATGATTTCAACTTTCTTGAATTTGCTGAAACTTGCTTTATGGTCTAGCATATGATATATCCTAGAAAAAGTTCCATGCACTGATGAGAAGAATGTGTATTCTGCTACTGTGGGGTGAAAGGTTCTGTAGATATATGTTAGATCCATTTGGTCTACAGTGTCAATTAACTCTGCTGTTTCCTTGCTGATTTTCTGTCTGATTGATCTGTCCACTGCCAAAAGTGGGGTATTGAAGTCCCTGATTACTATTGTATTCGAGTTTGTTTCCCTTTAGGTCTATTAACATTATTTTAAGTAGCCAGGGGCCCTGTAATAGTTTGCATATATGTTTAATATAGTCACATCTTCCTATTGGATTGATCTCTTCATCATTATATAGTGTCCTTCTTCATATCTCTTTTTGTTTAAAGATTTTATTTATTTATTTGACAGGTAGAATTGCAGACAGTGTGAGAGAGAAACAGAAAGGTCTTCCTTCTGTTGGTTCATTCCCAAATGGCCGCAATGGCCAGAGCTGCGCTGATCTGAAGCCAAGAGCCAGGTGCTTCTTCCTGGTCTCCAATGTGGGTGCAGGGGCCCAAGCACGTGGGCCATCTTCTACTGCTTTCCCAGGCCATAGCAGAGAGCTGGACTGGAAGAGGAGCAACTGCGACTAGAACTGGCACCCTTATGGGATGCCAGCGCCACAGGCGGAGGATTAACCTAGTGCGCCAGAGTGCCAGCCCCTCTTCATCTCTTTTAACAGTTGCTATGTTAAAGTCTGTTTGTCTGATATTAGGATGGCAGCACTAGCTCTTTTTTCATTTCTGTTACCAGGGGCTATCTTTTTCCAACCTTTCACTTTCAGTCTACATGCATCTTTTTTGGTGAGATGTTTCTTGTAAGCAGATAATAGATGGGTCTTATTTTTTTTTTTTAATCCATTCAGCCAATCTGTATCTTTTAACTGGAAAGTTGAGGTGATTTAGATTCAAGGTGACTATTGATAGATAACAACTTAGCCCTGCCATTCTTCTAAAATTATTCCTCTTGTTTACTTTGGATTTCTTTTGTACTTCTACTGGTGGTTTTTCTGCCTTTTCATTCTTTCATAATGGTGGCTACCTTTCTGTCTTTCTATGTGTAGCACATCCTTAAGCATCTTCTGTAGGGCTGGATGAGTGTCAACAAATTCTTTGATTTTGTTTGATATGGAAGGTCTTTATTTCACCTTAATTCATAAATGCAAGCTTTGTAGGGTATTGTATTCTGGGTTGACAGTTTTTTGTCTTTCAAGACTTGGATTATATCTCATCATTCCCTTCATGCCTGTAGGGTTTCTGATGAGACGTCTGCTGTGAGTCTAATTGGAGATTCTCTGAAAATGATCTAGCGTTTCTCTCATGCCCATTTTAGAATCTCTTCTTTATGTTGTATTGTGGAGAGTTTGACTACAATATGTTGTGGTGAAGATCTTTTCTAGTTACACCTGTTAGGAATCTATGTGCTTCCTCTATTTGAGTATCCATTTCTTTTTCCAAACTGGGGACATTTTCTATAATTATTTCACTAAGTAGGCCTTCTTTCTTTCCATTCCTTCAGGCTCTCCTAAGATTCATATGGTTGGTTGGTTGATAGAATCCCATGGGTCTCCAACACTGGTTTTTTTTTTTTTTTTTTTTTTTTTTTTTTTGGTCTGACTGTAAGATTTTCAAAGATTTGTCTTCTACTTTGGATTTTTTTTCTTCTGCCTCATCAAGTCTGCTGTTAAGAATTTCCACCTCATTTTTTATTTGATACATTGAATTCTTTGATTTCTCTTTATATTCTTAATTTCCTGGGAAACATTTTCATTCATGTCTTGCATGGTTTTCTTTAGTTCTTGGATTTGCTTCTGATTTTTTAAAATAATACTATTTTCTAAATTCCATTTCTGGCTTTTCTTTGAACTTTTTGTATTCTAAAATTGAAATGTTGTTGTGTTCCTCTGGGGGGGTTCATGGGGACTTCCTTATTCTTGTTATTTGCCTTCCAGTTCTTATTTTTCATCATTTTTGGAGTTTTTAATTTTTTTCTTTTGTTGATTTGTTTTTGGGGCTATGCACCCACGGCTTCTTGGAATGTCTGCCCTTTTAGTGAATACCAGGAGTTGTGTGGTGGGTGTGGCCTGGGGTCTCTAGTCAATGCTGTAGGGTGGGGTGAGTTTTTAGGGTAATGATTCCCACCTAAGCCTTGCAGCTTTTCATGTAGCCACCTAGGCTTCAAGGTCTCAGCATCTAAGGTTCCCCAGACACTGCTGGCATGGGCACTCCTTTTGTTTCGGGTCATTGCCCAGCCCCTTCCTCGTTGATCTCTGAGTAATGAGGGCTGCATGCCGTTCCCTCCGTTCCTAGCTCTGGATCACATACTACAGCCATTGGTTTAACACCTGCCCACCATTGGCTGCCAGCGCTTTATTCAGCTGCCCCATTTCAGTGGGCTGTTATGTGCAAACCTGTGGGCTTCCCTGGTTGTTGTCCTGATTTAAAATGGCATCCAATCTCTCATAGCTGGGTTGCAGATTTTGTTTTGGAGAGATTAGTTTAAATCAGCCTCCTCTCTCCACTTCCAGTTGGACCTCAGACAACCGCCAGCAACCACTAGCTCCCCAGGTGTGGACCAGACCCGAGCTATGCTGTACCCACGGATTGCTGCTGTCTGTCCTGCCCCTCTGCCCTGTTTCAAAAATGCTGCTGGTTCTGGCTGACCACAGCTAAGGTTTTTCGAGCTTTCTGGGTGCTCACCAACAGTCACTATGCCGGTTTAAGCTGGTTCTCTTCCTTCCATGGAGCTTCCCAGTTGGTTTCCTCTTCTAAACTTTGTTGAGTCTATACCTCCTATGCATCTCCTTGCTGTTTCTCCCTAGTCCTGTGTAGCACGCTGATCCCCAATCCACCATTTTTTTTGTCCGTGATTGATTTTCAACATACAACAGAAGCTTAAAAAAAGAGTAGCGGAGTCGATGCTGTGGTGCAGCAGGTTAAAGCTCTGGCCTGAGGCACCAGCATCCCTTGTGGGCTCTGGTTTAATCCCGGCTGCTCCATTTCTGATCGAGCTCCCTACTGGTACTCCTGAGAAAGCAGCAGAGAATGGCCCTAGTCCTTGGGCTCCTTAGCCCTCACGTGGGAAGACATTTGTGGCTGCTGGCTTTGGATTGGCTCAGCTCTGGCCATTGAGACCATTTGGGGAGTGAACCAGCAGATGGAGACCTCCTCTCTCTCTGTTTTTACCTCTCTCTGTAACTCTTTCAAATACACAAGTGTTAAAAAAAGTAGCATCTTTATAGTCATTAAATTAAAATTGAAATCAATAACAGAAAAAAATACAAGTGTAGATGGTTGCAGATCTGGAAAAACAGGGAATTTAGGATCTAGCTTCTTCTTGGAGAGACTTGCTACTAGACAGAATATGGATACATTTTATGGTAGCCAAAGCAATGAATGGGGTCACCATGCAGAGATCACTGAGATAGTACTTATTTCTGATGCTTGGGGTGCTGGATGTCTAGAAGTTCTGATTTCTTTTTTCAACTTTTATTTATATAAATTTTATTTATATAAATTTCCAAAGTACAACTTTTGAATTATAGTGGCTTTTCCCGCCATAACCTCCCTCCCACCTACAACCATCCCATCTCCTACTCCCTCTCCCATCCCATTCTTCATCAAGATTCATTTTCAATTATCTTTATATACAGAAGATCAACTTAGTATACTAAGTAAAGATTTCAACAGACTGCACCCACACAGACACACAAAGTATAGAGTACTGTTTGAGTAGTAGTTTTACCATTAATTCACATAGTACAACACATTTAGGACAGAGATCCTACATGGGGAGTAAGCGCACGGTGACTCCTGTTGTTGATTTAACAATTGACACTCTTATTTATGATGTCAGTAATCCCATGATTTTTTTTTCCCGATTTGAGGTCATCTGTAAAGTTTAAGAAATCTAGTTTGGAGCAGAAAAAATCCTAGGGTTAATTTAGTGTAACATGTAAGTGGTATTGCTATATAAATGTTGTCAATAACATGTATTATCCTGAGAAATGATCAATAAATCATTGATGGAATTACTACATTCATATTTACACAGGCACACTCTAGAAGCTTAACTGACATATCAGTCCACCCCTTCAGAATATTGCCCCAGTGGAACCCTCTTTTTGTTGTAGCCCATTACACCATTCTGTTTGTCTGTCATCCCACCACTTTTCATGTCTTTTATCATAGTGAACCATTTTGCTTCTCATTAATGTTTTGCATCACATAGTCTTTCATTAGTAGCTGTTTTATTCCTTTTACACACTGGTGTACATAAACATCTATGTGACCATATTAGACTAGTTTAGGTAGCCTAAGTTCCTTTGCAAATAACTTTTACATGTCAGCGACTTTGATAATCAAGTCTCTGTCTCAATTACATAAAATCTACAGCATGACTGAATTGCTCTCTAGGGCTGATGTCCTCTATCTAGTGACTCAGCAATTCTGGCTGCTATAATTGTATGGCTTTGTCTTTTGCTAATATGGATTCCTGCGTGATGACTTTGCCAGGGTGACTACCCAAGGTTTTTCATTTCCTCAGCTTATATTTCATTGGCTAGAACTCACCAGATGGCCGTATATAATTGCAAAAGTTGGAGAAAAAAGGGAAGGAGAAAAGAATATTCATTACTGAGGTGACCCTCAATATGTCTATATATGTATATTTTATTACTGTACTTTTTACTTAATCTTATTAAATCTCTTTGACCTATATAATTTACTTCTACTGTCTCTTTAGGAATCTTTTTACAGTTACCTGAGCCTGAGTTGTTTACTTGAGAGTAAAATATCAATTTGGTAAATTTCACAAATTGCTACTACTTTTATTTTCTCTTTTTTTGTACTCTTCCATGTCACTGTAAGCATCTGACTTATTACAGGGAATGGCCAGTCCCCTGTAACATCATTTAACTTGATCTTTCCTCTTTCTGAGTATGTTTGCAAATAGTCATCAGTTTATGAGACAATGTCAGTATCAATAATTACAGTGTGATTATTCAAGCACTAAATATATATTTTTTCCAACAAACATATTGGCACCTAATTGTTATGCTCTGGCTAGAGGTATAATAAGAGTATATTTCATATAATGTTTTAATAAAAGGCTGGGGATGAAATAGTTATGATTTTAATGATGGTAGTCATGGGAGGCATCGTTGGGAAGCTTTCTTCTAAGGTAAAGCAGTAATCAAGGCAGCTTTCTGGAGAAAAAACACCAAGGCAGGAAGAGCAAATGGATGTCTCTGTGGTAGGTTGTGTATACTCATGTGCTGAAGGAACAGTAAATAGGCACACATGACAAAAGCAGAATGATCATTTTGTGTGTGTGTTGGGGATGGGAGTTGGAGATTAGGTCAGAGGCAAACATGCCAGGTGCTGTGGGGAGGACTGGAGAGATGGTGGACACTAGATCTTCCTTTGGGCTACATAGGAACCCATTGGAAGGTGTCAAATAGACAAGTGACCATAATATGACTTAAATATTAACATCACTTTGATTTATTTGGAAGATAGATTGAAATGGATCCAGAACAGAAAACACCGAGAACAGCAAACAATTCAGTAGTTAGGAAGCAATTGAAATAATAGATGGCTTATGGTGCTGGTTTGGACCAAGTATGAGTGGTAGAGGTGGTGAGCCATTGTTTAAGTCTTGGTAGAGGTGGTGAGCCATTGTTTAAGTCTTTCAGTATTTGAGTATAAAACCAAGGAGTATACAGGTGGAAGTGGACTAGAAACAAGGAAATCTAGGTAACTTCAAGATTTTGGACTTGAATAATCAGAACAGTGAGAAGGTCATATTGGGGGTAGTATGGGAATTAGGACTTCATTCTTGGGCTTGCTATCATTGAGATGCCTGTTAGACACCCAGGGCAAAATGACTGAGAGTCAGGTGGATACAAGAGTTGGAATTCATGGGAGAGGTCCTACAATCTGAAGCCAACCTATAGTAAAGAGCACTGAGAGACACAGAATAGCTAGCCAGGATAAAAAGAAAAAAGTTGGGGGGATGGTTGTTGCTTTGAAGAGAAAGAGGCATTATACCCCGACATTACTTTGCTAATAAAGCAAAATAAAGTAGGACTGAGAATTGACCGTTATCTTCAGCTATGTGGAGGCCACTGGAGACCAGGAGAAGCAGGACCATGATGATATACATGTTATGCCTGATATGAAGATGCCCATCTGAATGGAGTACCCCTGAACTCTGCTGCTGCATCACAGAGAGCACAGCTATTTGTAATTATAGTTTGTGAATTACTCTGCCAGAGCTACTTGAAGAGCACAGCTATTTGTAATTAATCCAACCAGAGGGGCACTGTTTTCTAATTTGCAGAAAGGCATGGTATTTGCTCTCTAAGGCACTGTTGACAAGAGTGGTTTCTGCACCACTGTCTCTTTGGAGTAGGTTCAAAAGACAATAGGAGGAAGGAATCAAAGACACTAAGTGAGGATATTTCTCATAAGTAGTACAGCCAGTAAGTAGTAAATAGAAAATGAATTGGTAACTGGAAGGAGTGTGGAAACAAATTTTATCATTGTCATATTACTGTTAATTTGAAAATGGGAAACTTGAGGCCAGTGTTGTGGTGCACCAATGATGCCAGCATCCCATATTGCAGCTCCAGTTGGAGCCCTGGTTGCTCTGCTTCCAATCCAGCTCCCTGCTAACATGCCTGGGAAGGCCTACCCTGTCACTCATGTGGGAGGCCCCTAGGAAGTTCTGGGCTCCTGGCTTTGGCCTGGCCTATCCCTGACTGTTGTGAGTATTTAGAGTCAACCAGCAGGTGGAAGACCCTTCTCTGTCTCATCCCCCCATTGCCACATCACTCTGCTAGTCAAATAAATAAATAGATTAATCTTTAAAAATAGGAGATTTAACAATATGTTTGAATACTGGTAGGAAAGCTTGAATACAAAATAGTGCTGTATACTTGCTTATCTTCAATTCTTTATATTATCTCATTCACTTTTCCCACTGGAAGTGTTAAGAAAATGGGGACAGAAAGATTAAGCCCATATTGAGAGTTACATAGTTGTTTGTTCACTGTTGTGGTCTCTGTGACCAGAAAATGCCAAAGCAAATAATATGTAGTCACCCTGTATGTATCGAATATCCATCACAATTTGAAATGACATTGTCTAATTCCCAATGTTAATTTTTTTAATGCAAGATAGCACATTTGTAAAAAGATTTTATTCATGTATTTGAGAGGTAGTTACAGAGAGAGAGAAAATGAGAGAGGTTCACTCTCCAAATGGCCGCAACAGTCAGAGCTTGGCTGATCTGAAGCCAAGAGCCAGGAGCCAGGAGCTTCTTCAGGGTCTCCCACATGGGTGCAGGGGCCCAAGCATTTGGACCATCTTCTGCTTTCCCAGGCCATAAAAGAGAGCTGGATTGGAAGAGCAACAGCCAGAAAAAGATCTGGCACCCATTTGGGATGCTGGTGCCACAGTTCAGGCCCAGCCAATGCTAAATTTTTAACTTTTGGTCTTTGGTGTGTTTTTCATGCGTGTGTATCCATATAGAAGATGTTTATTTGGACTTACTATGTAGAGAGATGGAGGAGACGACACGTTTATTGACAACACTAATCTCCTTGAAAACCAGGAACTGCTTTTCCATTTCTTATGTGACCCAGGGCAATGTCTGACACAATTAAAGCATTCAATCTAATCAAAGATTTATACATCCAAACGCCACTTGATTATGTGGGTTGTATTAACATTTATAATCCTGTGAGATAATTCTCAATAAATTTAAATTTAAAATGTTTTAAATACTGATGTTTTACTGATTACAAAATAATATATGCTCATTATAGAAAATGCAGAAAATGAAGAAGAGAGAAGAAAAGCAGCTCACCTGTAATCCTAGTATAAAGAAGAAAGTTCTGATCAATTCCATGCATTTTTCTCCTGCCCAATAATTTTAAGTGCATTGTTCTGGAAGTCATTACAATAATAGTAACAACTACATTGATTATGCACATGCAAGGTACATTATCTCACTTTACCACCAATCTATGAAGGAATTAGTGTTGCCACATTTCATAAATGTGAAAAATGAGGCTCCGAGAGATTGAGCCACTTGCTCAAGGCTGCAAGTGCAGCCATACTAATGCCCTTTAATTCACCCCTCTGATTTCAAGTGCTGTTAAATCTAATTTTCTCTCAGGTTGATAAGGGTCTGTTCTGCTTTTAAGTGTCTATCATACACCCTTTAACAATTAAACATTCTTCTTGAAAGCCTTCATTGATTGAGCCCCTTGAAAACTCAGGGGCTTCCCTTGCCACTGCTCTCTGAGCTCAGCAGCCTGTTTTGTAAACAGGCAATTGTTTCATGGGCCTGCTTCTTAACAATTCTCAAGCAATAAAAACGTTTATTTGAATTCTCCATTTTTTTTTTTTAATTTTCACCGAACATGATACAAATTCGTGACACGAGGGAGGTGCTGAATAACAATAATTATCTAACTGGTAAGTTCTTTTGCCTTGGAACCTCATCTTTATGCTGCATGTGGGATCTGCCTACTCTCTTTCTGGCACTGGGGGTCAGTGAAGGGTGAGGTGATGGAATTGTTGCGCCTCCTTTGTATTTAATAATATCTCCTTAGATTTTATGGGAAAAAATAAACAGCACTTGGAAGGCAGAAGGCAGAGGCAGAGAATGTTGTTAGGCATGGTTTGAGCATTAAATGCATTGTGTAGATAATGACAATGGTCAGTTCTTAGCAGCATCAGTGGTTCTCACATTGGAGTATTGTTAGGGTTATTTGCTGTAAATGATTCCTGCTGTGTTAAAAAGGGAAATAAATATCCCGGTTTCATTTTCATATTATTTTTGCTAGGGAAGAGAGAATTATTTTTTGAGATATCCAGCTTTTGAGCAGCCTGCCGAAGTTACTATTACCATCATTTGTTACACTGGCTTTAAAAGCAAAACAAAAAATTCCTATATTCAGCGTGTCTCTTCAGAACCCATCTTATTTTTAACAGTCATGCTTCCTTGTTGATCTTTTGTGCTGCTGCTGTGTTGGCATTGGCTTTGCGATTTATGCTTTCTGCATTTCCATTATGATGCTCATATGTTCTATATTTCAGTGCAAAAGTACATTTGACCTGTCCTAAAATCCCTGTGCGTTTGGATACAAGTCCTCTGCAGTTGTTTATGTGTGTCCTTCCAACCTTGGTGACCAACTTTGGACATGGCCAGTGCTCACTCTACTGCAATTAAAGAGGAGAGGCCATCATTCCTACACAGGTGTCCAGGTGGGCAGCAGTTGATTTGGGGAAAATTCCAAAACCTTGTTCACCTGTGTGACCCAGTAAAATTTACTTGTATTTTGGGTGAAAATATTGGAATCCATTCACGTCACGTTATGTATGTGCCTTCAGATTGTTGAGCTGTGCTCAGGCTAGTGTTGGGGAAACCATTGAGTTGTTTTCCTGACAAAACATCAATACCAGGTTCAGAGTTTGGCTTGACTACTTAACAGCTTGGAGTTTTCCTGTAGAGGGAGAGAGAACAGATTTATGATTCTGCCTGGCTGTGATTCTACATGGCACCTCTTGTTTTCTTTCCCTGACAGGCCCCTTCATTCCACTCTTTGTGACTTGGCTTGCTGCCCTCTCTTCTCTTCTCAGGGTAATTGTGGAATGAGATGCTAAGGTCTACCTTTCCTTCCATTGCTTGTCATACCTAAAAATAAAACATATAATCTTATGAATACCGCCTGCTTTTATGAGCCCAGATTTGTATTAGGTCAGTCATTTTCCAACCAGAGTGATTTTTGCCTATTAATTTTTGATTCTCCTGGTTGAGGCAGGAGGAATATTACTTAATGGTAGAGGCCAGGAATGCTGTAATGCATCCAACCATGCACAGGAGAGATCATCACAACAAAGAATTATTTGGTTCAAGATGTCAATAGTGCCAATGTTGAAGTCCTTTACTGACCCTGAACATAAAAGTTATATAGAGGTAGACACTTGGCCTAGTGGTTAAGACAAAGGTTGGGATGTCCACACCAAGTTCTAGTGGCAGCTTTGTTTGCAATTTCTGCTTCCTGCTAATATGTACCCTGGATAGTAGCAGGTGATGACTCAAGTCATTGGGTTTGTACCACATGGGACACTTGGATTGCCTTCTTGGCTCTTGGTTTTGGCCTAGCACCAGCCATTGTGGACATTTAAGGAGTAAGCCAGTGAATAGGAGCTCCATTTGTTTCTTTCTCTCTTTCAAATAAGCAAAATATATATTTTTTGAAAATATATAGGGGCCAGTGCTGTGGCATAGTGGGTTAAGCTGCTGCCTGCATTGCCGGCATCCCATATGGGCAACGGTTCAAGACCCGCCTGCTCCACTTCTGATGCAGCTCTCTGCTATGGCCTGGGAAAGCAGTAGGAGATGTCCCAAGTCCTTGGGCCCATGCACCCACGTGGGAGACCTGGAAGACGCTCCCGGCTATGGATCGGCACAGCTCTGGCTGTTGAGTCCAATTAGGGGGTGAACCAGTGGATGAAAGACCTCTCTCTCTCTCTCCCTGTGCCTCTCCTTCTTTGTGTAACTCTGATTTTCAAATAAATATTTAAAATATATATATAAAACATTTAATGAAATGCAAATACATTTTATAGGTTATATAACATAAGACAACATATTAGAGTACTGAGAACATAAAATAAATTATACTAGGACTGGAATGGAAAGAGATGTCTGAAAAATCTATATTGAGGAGAGAATTTTTTTCTGAGGCTTGAAAAATGATGATTTTTCTTGATGTGTAGGAATGGGGTTACGAGTGCATTGCAGGCTGAAGAAGTAAAGGAAGCAAAAGCTGGAAGGCAGCCCAGCTTATCAACTATAGAGAAGAATGCCAAGCAGAGGCATGGCATGAGCAGTCATCAGAAATTTTGTAGTGGAGGGTCTCATAAATCATTGGTGTGCCTCCTAGAAGTAATATTGGAATATGGGAAGGGGTAATATGGAAAGCGGTCTGTATTGAGTACCTTAAATCTGGACACTGGAATTCAACAAAGAAATTTATATATATATATAATTTTTTAATTTATGAATTACTGAATTTTGAAATTTTGTATTTAATATTTTCAGACTGGCTGACTGAGGGTAATATTTTAAAAAATATTTATTTATTTATTTGAAAGGCAGCGTTTCAGAGAGAGGTGGAGAGACAGAGATCTTTTATCTGTTGGTTCACTCCCCAAATGGCCTCATTGGCTAGGATTGTGCCAGGCTGAAGCAGGTGCAAGGAGCTTAATCTGGGTCTCCAATGTGGGTGCAGGGGCCAAGCACTTGGGCTATCCTCTGCTGCTTTTCCAGGTGCATTAGCAGGGAGCTGGATCAGAAGTGGAGCAGCCAGGATTCAAACTGTTGCTTATTTGTTTTGCCAACACTTCAGGCCTCAGCTTAACCCATGGTTTCAAAGCATTTACCCCAAGAAATTATATTAATTGCCTAGGAATCAGTGATAGGGCTGAAAGCAAATTGTCCTGGGCTGCAATTTCCTTTTTTACCTTCCCTCCACAGACAATAGGTAGGTGACATGGAAGCTTGCTGTAGTTGAGACTAACTGGATCCTTTCCTCTCAGATCAAAGAAACAATGGAATGAGGCTCTAAAGCAGATAATGAAGGCAGCATTTCCTCTTGTCCAGGTGGTTGTATGATTTCCCTTTAAGGAGCTGGCACTGTGTTGCAGCAGGTTAAAGCGCTGGTCTGCAGTGCCAACATCCCAAATGGGCACTGGTTGGATCCTGGCTGCTCCACTTCTGATCCAGCTCTCTGCTATGGCCTGGGAAAGCAGTGGAAATGGCCCAGGAGGGAGACCCAGAAGAAGCTCCTGGCTCCTGGCTTCGGATTGGCTCAGTTTCAAGCTGTTGAAGCCATCTAGGGAGTAGGCAAGCATATGGAAGAAATTTCCCCTTAAAACTAAAACTGCCAAATCAGAAGCTTATGAATGTTCTTTGTTTGTAATATTCTGGGTTGATATCCCAGACTGTGGCAAGGGAGTTAACTAGATGATGGTATTGCTCCATAAGGAAGGGAAAGAATGAAGGCAAGGGGCAATTTGGGGAGAAGAGGATATACTCACTGAAATCCTCATGACACATTTTGGAAGAGATGTTCTTTAATAGTCTGAAAGAGATTCTGTCTGTGACATAAGATTTGAGAACCATCAGCTTACAGGTAATAAATGAATTAAAGTCAAGCAAGAAAGATGCAGAGTAATCCAAGAACGTAATTTAGGACACAATACTGATAGACACTGCTGATAGAGGCAAAAAGAATCTGCATTGCTACTGGCAAACATGAAGAGAAGGTAGATGAAGAACAAGGGAGTGTGTGTGAAGGAAATCAGCTGACATGACTCTCTACCATTGTGTACTTCAGGGAAGTGGATTCCTGAATTTCTTACACCGCTTTTCACTCTCATTATAATAAGTACATATTACTTTAAAAAATTCACATTCATCAGAGCATTTACCTACAGTAAAATGTACCTTTTATTAAAAGTTTAATATGATGCTCTTTGATAATTTTTTTTTACCCATGTGACCTCACTCTAAACAGAACATAATGTAGTTGTTCACCCTGAAAGGTTCACTGGTGATTCATTACAATCCATACTCCAACATCAATCTCAACTGAGTGTCCAGGCTGCTGACCTACCCTACAGGTTTCACACTTGCCAGGCCCCACAATCACATGAGGCAAGTGTATAAAATAAAAATATTCATGTATATCTGCAAATTTATTTGTCTTTTCAAATCTGTTACTAATCTACATACACACTTAAAATCGTTGTCATAAAGGAATCAACATTCTATCATTAAGAAAATTCCTTTCTGGGGCTGGTGCTGTGGTGTAGCTGGTAAAGCTACCACCTGAGGTGCTGGCATCCCATGTGGGCGCCGGTTTGAGTCCCGGCTCCTCCACTTCCAATCTAGCCCTCTGCTTTGGCCTAGGAAAGCAGTAGATGGCCCAAGTCCTTGGGCCCCTGCACCTGTGTGGGAGACCCAGAGGAAGCTCCTGGCTCCTGGCTTCTGATCGGTCTAGCTCCGTCTGTTGCAGCCATCTGGGGAGTGGACCAGTGGATGGAAGACCTCTCTTTCTCTCTCTGCCTCTCCTCTCTCTGTGTAACTCTGACATTCAAATAAATAAAGTAAATCAAATAAAAATACACAAAAAAGAAAATCTCTTTCCCTTTATTTCATTGTCCTACTTCTGATTAGTCAGTTCTTTTTTTTTTAAGATTTATATATTTAAAAGTAGAGTTAGACCGAGAGGGAGAGAAAGAGAATCTTCCATCCATCCACTGGATCACTCCCCAAATGGCCACAGCACATAGGGCTGGTCCAGACTGAAGCCAGGAGCGTGGAACACCATCCTGGTCTCCTGTGTGGGTGGCAGGGACCAAACACTTGGGCCATCTTCCACTTCTTTCCTAGGTGCAATAGCAGTGACTTGGCTAGAAATGGAGCAGCAGGGACTTGAACTGGTGCTCATTTGGGATGCTGGCATTGTGGGCAGTGACTTAATCCTGTGGACCACAGTGCTGGCCCTCGATTAGTCAGTATGAGTATAGCTTCTCTAACCCTCTTATGGTTAGTGTTTATATATAGTATACCACTTTATATTTCCTTTGTAAAACTGTATTTGTCTTTTTTTAATTTCACATGCAATTCTTTTAGAGTTGGGTCTTTTTTTTTTAAAGAAATGTGAAAATTTCTTCCTTGCAATTGATGATATTTAGGCAAGGAGAACCAACAATATGATTATGAATATAGATAAGTTTAAAATCATATTTGTTTTAAATTTTTTTCAATTAGTTTTATTTCTGTTTACCTCTGGGTTACTGAGTATTTTGAAAATTTATTTACTAACTTATTGAAGGATCAGAAAAAGAAAGAATGAATGAGCTCCCATCTGTTTGTTTACTCCCTAAATGCCTACAACAGCTGGGGCTATGCAGATGCCAAAATGTGAAGCTGGGAATTCCATCCAGTTCTTTAATATGTGTGGGAAGAACTCAGTTACTTGAGCCATCTTCTGCTACCTCCCAGATCTGCATTAGCAGAAACTAGAGTCAGGAGCTGGAACTGGGAATCAAACCCGAGCACTTCAACATGGGATAGGGGCATCTTAACCACCAGGCTTAATATCTTGTCTATAATTAAATGTTTTGAAAGTCCATTTTATCATTTTAGCTGGTAGCATTCATCTTTACATATACCAGCTCAAATGGAGCTATATAACTTTACAAAGAGTATTAAATCCTCATAGCAGTATGGTCCTATTTTTCTACTCCCAGTCTCTATACTGCTGTTATATATTTTACTTTATTCATGTTATAATGATACAAACATACTGGACTATTTTTTGTCTAAATAGTCTTTCAAAGGCATTTAAATAGAAGGAAATATCTTATATATTTACACACTTGACAACTAATTTCATTGTCCTAATTTGTTCTGTATAGATCCATATTTCTATCTGGGATCATTTCCTTTTTTGCCTAAAGACCTCCTTTAAGATTTCTCTTTATATTGTGAGTCTGCTGGTGATAATTTCAGCTTTTGTGTTCTGGAAAAGCCCTTTATTTTTCTTTGAGAAACATGTTGCTAAGTACAGAATTCTGTGTTGACAGGTTTATTTGTTTTAACGTCAATACTTAAAGACGTTGTTCAACTCTCTCCCTATTTGTATTATTTTCAGCAAGAAATCTGCTGTCCCTGTCACCCACATCTGTTTCTCTTTGTGTAACGTGTCACCCCCTCCACCTACATGGACACATTTAAGGTTTTCTATTAAGTGCTTGTCTTGGGCAATATGATTATGTGTGTCTTGGTATACTTTTCATCATGTTTCTTTGCTTTAATTTTAATTAATTTATATAAGATTCATGTATTTTATTTATTTTAGGAGCACAGTGAGAACCCCCCCCCTTCTACCCAAGGAAGGTCCAACCCTTCTTCCCCTTCCCTCTCACATTCCCACTCTTAATATATTTAAAGATTTATTTTATTTATTTGAAAAACAGAGTCACAGAGAGAGGTAGAGAGAGGTAGAGAGAAAATGAGAAAGATACATTCCATTTACTGGTTCACTACCCAGATGGCCGCTGCAGCTGGAGCTGAGCTGGTCCAGAGCCAGGAGCTTCTTCTGGGTCTTCCACGTGGTTGCAGGGCCACATGGACTTGGGCCATCCTCCACTGCTTTACAAGGCGAATTATCAGGAGATGGATCAGAAGTGCTGCAGCAGGGATTTGAGCTGGCATCCATATGGGATGGCAGTATTGCAGGCCAAGGCCTTAACCTTCTGTGCTATATTGCTAGCCTCCACCCACCCCCACACCCTTGATTTTTACAAAGATCCATTTTCAGTTTACTTAATGATTATATCTACACTAAATAAAAGAGTTCAACAAATAGTGTGAAGAAAACAAAACAAAACAAAACACTGTTCCTCAATGGAACTGGAAGAGACAAGGGCTATAAACAATCATTGAATCTCAAAATGTCTCTTTCACTCGAATACATTACATTTCAGATACTCTATTAGTTACTTCAGATCAGGGAAACATATTTATTTTTGGGACTGGCTTATTTCATTAAGTATAATGGTTTCAGTTGCATCCATCTTGTTGCAAGAAGACAGGATTTCATTTTTTTTTCCTACAGCTGGAAAGTACTCCATAGTGTATATATACCATAATTCTTTATCCAGTCAATCATTAGAGGACATCTGAGTTGATTCCATATCTTTGCTATTGTGAATAATGCTGCAATGAAAATGGGGGTACAGATAACTCATCTGCTGATTGCTTTTGGTAGGTATAGATTCAGATTTCTGAGGTATCTCCAGACTGTCTTCCACAGTGGCTGCACTAGTTTACATTCCCACCAATTGTGGACCAAGCTATCATTTTCCCCATATCATTCCTAGCATTTGTCATTTATTGATTTCTGTATGAGAGCCATTTTAACTGGAATAAGGTGAAACCTCACCATGCTTTTGATTTTGCATTTCCCTGATGGCTAGTGATCCTGAGCATTTTCTCATGTGTCTGTTAGCCATTTGGATTTGCTCTCTTGAAAAATGTCTGTTCAAGTCCTTTGCCCATTTCTTAACTGGATTGTTCTGTTGGATTTCTTGAGCTCTTTATAGATTCTTTATGTTAACTCTTTATCAGTTAGCTAGTTTGCAGATATTTTCTCCCATTCTGTTGGTTACCTCTTCATCTTGCTGAGTGTTTCTTTTTCAGTGCAGAAGCTTCTCAACTTAATGTAATCCCATTTGTAAATTTTGACTTTGATTGGCTGTGCCTCTGAGGTTTTTTATAAGAAGACTTCATCCATGCTAGTGCCTTACAGAGTTTCTCCATTGTTCTCTAATAATTTGATATATTTGGTCATAGATTTAGGTATTTGATCCATTTTGAGTCAATTTTTGTGTAAGATGTAAGGAATGGTTTTAGTTGCATACTTCTGTATGTAGAGATCCAGTTTCCACAGTACCATTTATTAAAGAGAATTTCCTTGCTCCGGGGCTTGATTTAACTGCTTTCTCAAAGATAAATTGGTTGTAGATGCATGGATTGATTTCTGGAGTTTCAATTCTGTTACATTGGTCTACAAGTTTGGTTTTGTGGCATTCCCAGGCTGTTTTGATTATAATTGTCCTGCAGTATGCCCTCCAGCTTTGTTGTTGTTGTATCACATTGCTTTAGCTATTTGTGGTGTCTTTTGTTTCCACATTCATTTTAGCATTTTTTCTAGGTCTGCAAAGAATGTCATTGGTATTTTTTTTTTTTTTTGACAGGCAGAGTTAGTGAGAGAGAGAGAGAGATGGAGAGAAAGGTCTTCCTTTCCCGTTGGTTCACCTCCCAAATGGCTGCCACGGCCAGCACGCTGTGGAAGGGGCACTGTACCGGTCCAAAGCCAGGAGCCATGTGCTTCCTCTTGATCTCCCATGCGGGTGCAGGGCCCAAGCACTTGGGCCATCCTCCACTGCCTTCCTGGGCCACAGCAGAGAGCTGGACTTGAAGAGGAGCAACTGGGACAGAATTCGGCACTCCAGTCGGGACTAGAACCTGGGGTGCCAGTGCCATAGGCAGAGGATTAGCCAAGTGAACCACTGCGCCAGCCTGTCATTGGTATTTTTATTGCAATTGAATTGAATCTGTAAATTACTTTTGATGATGTTGATTCTTCCAATATAGGAACATGGAAGATTTTTCCATTTTTTAATGCCTTCTTCTGTTTCTTTCTTTAGTGTTTTGTAATTTTAATCATAGAGATATTTGACATATTTGGTTAAATTTAATCCAAAGTATTATTTTTGGAGCTATTGTGAATGGGACTAATCTAAGAATTCTTCCTCAGCCATGACATTGTCTATATATACAAAGGCTATTGATTTTTGTGTGTTGATTTTATATCCTGCCACTTTACCAAACTCATTTATGAGTTCCCATAGTCTCTCAGTGGAGTCTTTTGGATCCCCTATATATAGAATCATGTAATCTACAAATAGGGATAGTTTCATTTCCTGCTTTCCAAGTTCTGCCACTTTGATTTCTTTTTCTTGCCTAATAGCTCTGGTTAAAACTTCCAGAACTCTATTAAATAGCAGTGGTGAGAGTGGGTAACCTTGTCTGATTCTGGATCTTGGTGGAGATGCTTTCAGCTTTTCCCCATTCAATAGGATGCTGGCCGTGGGTTTGTCATAAGTTGCCTTATTCTGTTGAAGAATGTTCCTTCTATATTCATTTTGTTTAAGGTTCTTCAAAAAAGGATGTTGGATTTTATCGAATGCTTTCTCTGCACCTATTAAGATAATCATGTGGTTTTTGTTTTTCAATTTGTTAATGTTATGTATAACACTGATTTGCAAATGTTGAATCATCCCAACATACCAGGGATAAATCCCAGTTGGTCCAGGTGAGTGATCCTACTGATGTATTGTTGGATTCAATTAGCTAATATTTTGTTAAGAATTTTTACATCAATATTCATTAGGGATATTGGTCTGTAACTCTTTCTCTGTTGTATCTTTTTCAGGTTATGGAATTAAGGTGATACAGGCTTCATAGAAGGAGATTGGGAGGATTCCTCCCTTTCAATTGTTTTTGAATAGCTTGAGAAAAAATGGAAATTTTTCTTCTTTAAAAATCTAGTAGAATTCATCAGTGAAGCTGTCTGGTCCTGGGCTTTTATTTGTTGGGAGGGTCTTTATTACTGAATCAATTTCTATTTTGTTCATTGGTCTAGTTAGGTTTTTCTATGTCTTCAGGAATCAATTTTTGTAGATTGTGTGCATCTAGGAATCTATTCATTTCATCTAGTTTTCCCAAATTGTTGACATACAGCTATCTGTGTGTCATCATTGCACGGGGACAATGCTAATCTTTTCTGTAGGATTTCAATTTTAGTATATGTTTTGCCAAAGCAAGCACTCATCTTGTTTCTTGTGCTTGATATTCAATGGGATTCTTGGTTCTATGGACTCACAGTTTTCCTCAAATTTGGGAAAATTTCAGACATTTTTTCCTTACCTTCCCTTTTGGCAATTCCAATGATGCATACAAGGAGAAATCAAAAATGAAATTAGGTAAGTTTATTTTGGTACAAGAATGTTTTCAAATTTATGCAGTTTTTTTTCTTAATATGCATCTTCTATGGATTTTTCATTCTTTATTTTTAATAAATAATGTGTTTTACCTTGATGAATGTGATTGTTATGTGTTAAGAATCATCAATTTTTTCTTCTTCATTTTCTAATCTTCTATTATTCACACCCATTATAATTTTCATCAGAGATATTATACTTTTCACCTGCAAAATTTTGATTAGAATTTCTTTGTAGGTTTCATGCCTCCAATTGCCTTTTTGAATGTATGAATTCCTATTAAAATAGCCATTTCATGTCATCTGATCATTCTAATATATGTGCAAAGTCTGTATAAATTTCTGTTAACTGAGGATTTTCTTTATTGTGGGTATTTTCCTGCTTCTTTGTGTGATTCATGCATTTGATTTGAAAATGATCATGGTGAATTCTACATTATTGGCTAGTGAACAACAGAAGTTTTCAATATGTCTGGTGTGAACAGGCACTATTGCAGACCCTCTCTGAATTGTTGCCTTAACTACTTTTAGGGGATACTTTCTGCAGCCTTGATGGTTTACTTATATATACGTACTGAATAGAACTCTACTGAGTAGCTACATATTAGAATAGTCAAGTTTCCAAATCCCTTAGATTTTTCTAGATGATTTAAAGGATTATTAAGACATTTTATTACTTGTAGTAATTACTGGTGAGTTAGTAATGTCTTAGATGGTCTGGATAGAGAGCACAGATGCCAGGCCCTCCACCCGTGGTCATTTGTATTCACTAATTTATACTGAGATGTAAGATTTCATGAATAAGATAAGAGTTAGACTTAACTATCAATGAAATGCAAGGGTATATTAACATATGATATTAACTAGTGAAACTTTAATGGAAGGCTTTTCTGGAAATGAAACAGGACATTTGGAAAAGATGTCAAAACAAAAGAAGACTGAACTAGTAAATCAGACAAAGTGGAGTGAAGGAACAAAGGAGTATTTACTCTAGCATACCTAGGTGGCTGACACCCAAACTCAACCCAAGGTAGTGAAAAAAGACTTGAAAAGTGAATTACAGGAGATAATAGTAATATACTCATCCATATAAAGGTTGAAATAACTGAACTGAATTTGTACATATTTGCTGGATCCACATAAGGAACATAAAAGAGAACCATCATTTGGCTCCTCACCATATCATCCTTGCTTAAATGAGTGGAGAACTATATTATAATGCTCCAGTCATTGGCTTGATCCAGCAGCAGGACATGGCAAGCGGTTCCAGGGTCTGCAATGTGTGCCAGAAAGAATAGAGGCAAGGATCATTGGCTCACCAGTTATAGCCACCACTTGTGGTAGCATTATCAATGGTCATATAGTGCTGGTGGGTACACTGGTGACAGTGGTGGTGATCTACCACCCACCAAACCAGTGGCATGACTAGAGATCTAGATGCAGAATAGCTCTGTGGGACTAATCCTGGGCTGCAAAGCTGTGATTTTACTAGCTGTGTTGGTGATAGTTATTGATAACTGCTACAAAGTTTGCAATACTGTTGTCTAATTAAAGGACTTACTCCCATCTACCTTCTACCACTATCAGTTAAGCATGATGCAGAAAAAAGGTTTCTTCTTACGTGAAATAGCAGTGGTGAGGACATTTGATATCCCAGTATGGCAGTGGCAACAGTAGAGTTGGCAGATAGAATTCCAGTCTTGAATAGATCTTTAGTAGTAAATGTAGTACCTGTGCTGCCTGATCTGTTCTAGGAAGCAATCATACTCAGTAGCCATCAAGCCAGATTCACAAATACATTTCCACACTGCTGGAGAGTCTCAGAAATATTGGAGTAAGGGAACTTTGCAAAAATATCAAACCTTCAGCACATGGGGGATTGTAGCACTGAGATTTGAATGCAATCATTAATGGCAATTTGCTGTAATGTGCCCCAATAAAGTTAGTGACAATGCTTAAATATTGAGCTATATAATTTAATTATATAATGAGATAATATGGTAAATTTGATAAATCTTGATTGAGACCTGTTTTATACAAGGCATTGTGATAGGCCTCATAAAGGACTAATGTGTTAATTCATGGTCCTTGTCTGAGAAAAGATGCGTAAAATTTCATAGATGGGACTAGGTGTGTACAAAATGTCCACAGTATAAGATAGAGTGCAAAACAAAATTAATTTTTTTGTTTGCTTCTGAATACCATGTGCTGGCATTTAGTTAGATCCTCAGGATTTGGTTTCAAGAAGATAAGCCATCTGAGAAGTTCAAAGTACCAGAAGGAAGCAATTCTTTCCATTTGTCTGGTTCAGGAATACTTTGGGGTGATAGGTGGGATTTGAGCCAGTACTTGAATAGTAGACAGAATTTTGAATACTACCAATGAAGAAATGAAAGAATTTATGGAGAAGAAACTGTGAAGGCATGAAGTAAAAAAGAGGCTGGCGCTGCTGCTCAATAGGCTAATCCTCCGCTTGCGGCACCGGCACACGGGGTTCTAGTCCTGGTCGGGGCACCAGATTCTGTCCCGGTCATTCCTCTTCCAGGCCAGCTCTCTTCTGTGGCCCGGGAAGGCAGTGGAGGATGGCCCTGCACCCGCATGGGAGAGCAGGAGAAACACCTGGCTCCTGCCTTCGGATCAGCGTGGTGCGCCGGCCGCAGCGGCCATTGGAGGGTGAACCAACGGCAAAAAGGAAGACCTTTCTCTCTCTCTCTCTCTCTCTCTCTCTCACTATCCACTCTGCCTGAAAAAAATAAAAAAAAAAGAAAAGAAATAAAACACTAAAAAAAAACCCATTGTTTAAAAAAAATGAAGTAAAAAAGGGTAGGCATTCTGTAAGTTTAATAGATGACTATGTGTTTATGGGAAGTTGTTGAATGCCAG
Source organism: Oryctolagus cuniculus (assembly GCF_964237555.1). NCBI lineage: Eukaryota > Metazoa > Chordata > Mammalia > Lagomorpha > Leporidae > Oryctolagus > Oryctolagus cuniculus. The sequence continues at coordinate 49,639,659 of NC_091443.1, read as the reverse complement.
GTAGAAATGTACAGTGAGGCGCATAAAGAAGATTTCATTGATTAAGACAATAAGCAGCCATAGACTATTTTAAACAGAAGAATGATTGAATTATCATTCCCCCCTAGTTCTACAAGAGTAGACCTACTTAATTTTCTCCTTGATAACAAAACTCTGCACAAGTTCTCACCAGGCTAAATAAAGTGCATGGCATATCTAAACTCAGCATCTCTATTCCTAAGTCCAGCGGAGTTCAGCATTGATCATACTTCCTGATCCCTGCAAGTTACCTGTAATTCTAACTTTGTATTTCTGATGCTTCACATTGGGAACCTGATGATTGCTTTTGGAAACACAAGTGCTGTCAATGACCTGCATCCTGAGTCTGCCATGGACATTGTGATTTTTCCAGTGGACTATAAACTCTGATTTTTTCATTAACTGTGGTAACTCTGACTTGATTTTGGTGCCTGTCAACATGCTAGTTTCCATTTTTCCTTTCTCTTTTATCCATTTTATTTGGTAAGGAATAATTCATTTTGGGGCAGATTCATCTAATCTGAAAATAATAAGAAATATTTATTTGGCAAAACTGTAGGAGGTAGTTTGATATAAACATAGACAGAAGGAATCTAATAAAGAAATCTAAGCTGAAGGCAATGGGGTCTGAACTGAAGAAGCATCTAGGAGAAGAAAAATATGGAAAGGAACAGCATATAAAGACACTGGCACAGAGTAACACTATTACTGAATTAATAAAAAGAAATGAGAGATTTGTGGAGGGAGGATGGTTCAGGATTCGGTAACAAGGTGCAGATGATGGTGAGAGAAAATTTATAAGTGACTTGAAGTTCTTATTTGAATGACTAGAAGAGGAATGATGTGATCCGACCACAACTCCCCTCAATACCTGACTCAGAAAACTTGAATTTGAGAGCCATGTAATTGGACTTGGATTGAACCACTCTGAATAAACAAAGTAACTAGAGAGTTTGTAATTGGGCTTAATCATACATTGTTTCAAATAGTCTAAAGAATATGCATCTATATGCATGAGAAAAATTGGCATATATATTGATTTGGGAGTCTTACATTTTGGTGGAATATTTAAAGTAATTGTGGTACAAGGGATAGTGTATAATAAGAAAAAAAAACTGAAGGCAAGTCTCTAGAGCATATCTGCTTTTGGTCATACTTAAGAAGTATCTAGACCCCTGCTTTCTCTCTATATATAAATATTTTTTTAAAGAGTTACAGAGGGAGAGGGGAGAGGGAGAGAGGGAGGGAGGTAGGGAGGGAGAGAGAAAGAGGGAGAGAGAGACATATGGCTGTGATGCCCAGTGCTCAGCCAGGCTGAAGCCAAGAGCCAGGAGCTTTATCTGGGTCTCCCACATGGGTGGCAGGGGCTTAAATACTTGGGCTATCTTTTGTTGCTTTTTCCAGGCCATTAAAGGGAGCTAGATCAGAAGTAGAGCAGCTGGGACATGAACTGGTGCCCATATGGTTTGCCAGCATCACAGGGGACAGTATTACCTGCTATGCCGTAACACTGGCTCCCAGACCCCTTCTCTTTTGTTTTCTCCAACACACCTCACTGCTTCTCAGGTTCTGTTGTAACAGATCTTGCTGAACCTTTATAACCAAAGTTAATCAACAGCAACATAGATTCCCTTCTCCTTGAAAGCCAGGAGCACGTAACTTTAAATTTACACTTCTGCAACAAAGGAAGGAAGAAAAGTTAAGTTTATATATCAAAATGTTGAATCTTGTAGCTTCATAATCTGCTATAGTACACTGTCCTAAAAATGGATAATGGTGGTATTGTATCTTCATGTTCTGTGAAAGCTGATGCATTTCAGAAAGGTTCTATTGCATGCACTAAGAGCTACATAGCTGGAAAAATTTTCTACAAAGGTTTACTCAATTGAGCAAAGAACACAAAGAAAATGAAATCTTCCTTTTGGTAAACTGTTTTTATAATGTAATGTTTGAAAAGATTTTGATCTTCTTATTAAAGGGCTATGTCATTCTTCTTGAATCTTTTTTTTTTCTGATTGGCCACTAGCTAATGTCTTCTGCAATAAGTGGAAATTTTCAAAATTATAGTACTTAAAAAAATTGCCGGGTACTTTTACAGCAAAACTGACAAAAACACAGACCATTGTGTGAGCACTGATTCTCTGAAGAAATATATGGGCCTGGGGATTTGGGTACAAGGTCTGAGAGGCAAATTGTTTCCATCCTCTGCCCTAAATTAAAGCATTCCTACCAAGAAGTCTTTTGTTATAAAGAAAAGAGAAAGAGAAGTATTTTATTTCTGAAAGAAAAGGCAGGATTTCTGTGGAGGGAGATATTGTCTGCTCCATCCATGATGAAACATTGAGGTTTAAATCATTTGGCTATATTGCCTATTGCCTAGAGGTAAAGGAGAGTAGGAGAGTAGACTGCTGATGTGTTTATTGGAAAGAAAAGCCATTCCCAATTTGACACATCGTCTCAAATGCACACATATATGCTACCAGATTACTTCTGTTATTCATTCAGCTACATGATGGGTTCATGTGTCAGTTATGGACTGAATATTTGTGATCACTCAAAACTCACCTGTTAAAATTTAAGCCCTAGTGTGATGATATTTGAAAGTGTGACCCTTGAGAAATAATTAGGTCATGAGTTTGGAGACCTCATAGATGGGATGAGTGTCATTTTTGAAAAAGATTTATTGATTTATTTGAAAGGTAGAGTTATATAGAGAGATCAGTCTTCTATCTGTTGGTTAATGGCTGCAATGGCCAGGGCTGGACCAGGTCAAAGACAGAAAGATAGAAGCCTGGAGCTCATCCAGAGATCCCATGTGGGTACATGGACCCAAGTATCATCTTTCTTTCTCAGGTGCATTAGCAGTGAGCTGGGTTGGAAGTGGGGCCGCTGTGACATGAACTAGTGCCCATATTTGATGCTGGCACTGCAGACAGTTGAACCATGCTGTGTCCTAGGACGAGTATCTGTGAGTCTAGAGAGCTACCTTGTTTTCTTTGCACCATATGAGAATTCAGCGAGACAGCAGAGGGCCTGCACCAGAACCCTACTGTGTTGGCACTCTTACTTCAGACTTCTACTGTGAGAAATAAATTCTTATTGTTTATAAGCCATCCAGTCTGTGGTAATATGCTAGACCAGCCTGAGCTGACTAAACTAAAGCCTTCTGTGGGAAGTCAGATATTCAGTGTTTATTATTATTAGCAAAAGCAGTTGATTCTAATCCACCCAGAGCAATGCTGAGGATAACTTGCTGACTTCAGAGTGGCAGGTTGCTGGGCTAAGGCCACAGTCGGAGATAACTCAGACACTCATGTGTTGCTACCTTTCTTTCTATGTCGTGTCCATGAAGGTAGTCACACTCTGAGGCCTTCCCAAATATGTTCTATGAGGCTGAAAGTTACAGTTCCTTTTCTCGGTAGTCTTTCCATGATATTTCCTCCCAACACTTAAATATAATCTCTCAGGAGGCAGGGAGGGAAAGAGGGAGTTGAAGATGTCGAGGCTCTGGTCAGGGAAGGCAGAATGACACAGGAGTAACACCATACCTGGAAGTGAAAATTCTCCAAGCCTGGTGCAGATACTGAAACACTACTGATGCGGTTGTGTAGCTGAAACAGGCCATAGAATTTCCACAGATTACATTAAGGCATTAAGGTCATCAAAATGACAGATTTCTGAGAGGTGCTTTTTTTTTTTTTTTTTTTTTTTTTTTTTTTTTTTTTTTGAGAAGGGAATATTTGTGATTAACCACTTACCCATTTCTTATTAAAAATGTTTGTGTATTTTGTAAAGCAAGAAAGTAGTTCATTTTTCCTGTAGCATTCACATTTTCTCATTGGTCGTTGCGTTCCAAATGCTGAACCGTTAGCCTTCAAGTTTACAGATGGATCTTCCTAATGCTCAACTTATCTTTTTGAAGCTAAAAAGAAAACCTAACAAATTGTGGGTATTTTGCTGTAAAAAGTGGCTCCTGACAAATTAAGTGAAGCCACCTAAATAGAGGGATGACTCTGTGTTAAGTGAGACACGTGGATATGGTTCCATTCAGCTTGTGTCACGGCCGTCAGGTAACAGCAGTCTGGCTACACCTCTGATGATGCCTTACTTTGGTGTACATCTGCGTGCTCTCTCTTCTCCATGTAGCGTTTAATAATTATTCCCAGAGCTAAATTTTTCATCAGAAAATGAAATGGTCACCTCAGGATGCCCATATAGTGACAGACTTTCTGGCTTTTCTCCTGTCTTAAAATGTGCTCCTTCAGGCCGGCACCGCGGCTCACTTGGCTAATCCTCCACCTGTGGTGCCGGCACCCCGGGTTCTAGTCCTGCTTGGGGCACCGGATTCTGTCTAGCTCTTTGCTGTGGTCCAGGAGGGCAGTGGAAGATGCCGCAAGTGCTTGGGCCCTACACCTGCATGGGAGACCAGGAGGAAGCACCTGGCTCCTGGCTTCAGATCAGCACAGCGTGCTGGCCGTAGCAGCCATTTTGGGGGTGAACCAATGGAAAGGAAGACCTTTCTCTCTGTCTCTCTGTCTCTCTCTCTCACTGTCTAACTCTGCCTGTAAAAAAAAAATGTGCTCCTTCAAGCATAAAGTGTGTCTACAAATATAAGCTCGTGGATATGTAAGGGTATGTTAAGAGAAGGGAGAGGCTGAAAAGCCCATGAGAGTATTTCAGGCATGGAAAGCCAAGACACTCTGGCAAAAAGATCTCTGTGAGTGAGATCCCAGTGGAAAGAACAGGTCTTCAAAGAGGGAGGTGCCTTTCTCTGAAGGGAGGAGAGAACCTCCACTTTGACTATGACCTTGTCTAAACAAGATAAGAGTCGGAGAACTCAAGGGGCTTCCATAGCCTTGGAAACTCATGACTGGTGCATAGGGAGATTACTGATGCCATAAACAGGAGTGTCAATTTGTAAAGTCAACAACAGGAGTCACTGTGCACTTACTCCTCATGTAGGATCTCTGTCCTTAATGTGCTGTACACTGAGGCTTAATGCTATAACGAGTACTCAAACAGTATATTTCACTTTGTGTTTCTATGGGGGTGCAAACGATTGAAATCTTTACTTAATGTACACTAAACTGATCTTCTGTAAAAAAAAAAAAAAAAAGAAATTATCAATTCCCAACTTGACTCTCACTGGGATTAAACATGACAATAGGTCTGATCTGATTTCATCATCATTTAAAAAAAATCATCTATTATTTTTCACTTTATGTTTCTGTGTGGGAACAAACTGTTGAAATCCTTACTTAATGTATACTAAGCTGATCTTCTGTATATTAAGATAATCGAAAATGAATCTTGATGTGAATGGAAGGGGAGAGGGAGTGGGAAAGGGGAGGGTTGTGGGTGGGAGGGACGGTATGGGGGGGAAAGCCATTGTAACCCATGAGTCGTACTTTGGAAATTTATATTCATTAAATAAAAGATAAAAAAAAAAAGAGAAGGGAGAATAAGACGCAGAATTAAGTAATCCCTTTCTTTGTTTCTAGGGTATTGGTAGTGATGGGTTGAATCCCTGAATAATGTGGTTCATGAGGAAGAATTTGAAATAAGAAAAAATAGTGTTGGAAGGTGCTATAGAAAATGTCTTATTTGTGTAAAGTTGAACAAACCAAGAAACCAAAGAGGTTTGGAGCATTGCCTAGCATCCTCCCTGTTGTCCATAGCAAAGCCACCACAAAACAACTACTTACTCACAGTAGTTGAGCCAGTGCTTATTTTCCTTACCTTTACCTAGGCAGGATAGTATGGTTAAAATCATTAGTGTCCTGCCAGCAAGAAAGCTACCTGAATATGGAGTCAAAATCAGTAACAGATTGTAATCCCCAGATACAAATCACTGTGGAGATACTGAGTGCTGGCAAAAGGAGGAGAATGGCATTGTTTCAGGAAACAGCATTTCTACCTTTTTGGCAACTATCTTGTATGAGAATCTTGTGATCTATGGTGTGTGCTTCCATCTAAATAAGCGCGACATCCATCTATGGCATGCTTTGGTGTTGAATTGTAAACAGGCTGCAATGGGAAGGCTACTGGAAATCTATGGTGGTAATTCGATAGCATGTAAAATAGTTCCCGATAAATCCGTTCCCTTGGAAAGCCTCACATATGAAAGAGTATTTATTTGGAGGAGATGGATACTATTAGTAGCAAACGGAGTCAGGAGAAACAGAAGAGGAATGAATGGATACATAAAACCAGAGTCAGGAAAACAGTGTTACAATACTTTCCCCTTAAATGGAGGCTATAGTTATCTGAATATGAGACGAAAACGGAAAAGATGGTATGCAGGTCCCAATATCTTGATACATTCGATATGAGAAAGCCCCTGCTCCTTGCCATAAGATCTAATTACCAAGAATTGCCTTTTCTGCCCCACAGCAATCATTTTGATGACAGGCTTCTCTGCACTGCAAAGCAAAATGGGGAACCTGTGCTGTATAAACGGCTTCGGAGCTTCCTTTCCTTCCCCTGCTATCGGCCTCCCCATCTCATTTATTTTCCACACATTAATGGTAGCAGTCACCTTGAGCCGGTGATGCAGAGTAATTTTCACAGAAACCTTGATCAGAAACCATAAATCAGCCTGATGTGCTTTTATGGTCTAATAACATTCCGGTTGCTCCTACAGGCCTGTATGTAAAACTGCATTGCAGTGAGTCCTTTGAATTTTTTTTTTTTTTTTTTTTTTTTGGGCTACAGTGCTCATGCGCATGCGCTCTCACTTGCATGCGCCATCGCTCTCCTCCCCCTTCCCTTTTCTCTTCGCACTCTCTCACCTCTCTAGATAGAGTATGTATAAGCACGTATGTCTGCATGTGCATCTAAGCCACATGGATATAGTTCTTGTCTAACAAAGTCACATTTAACTGGCATTACATATTCATCACCAAGGCGGCAGGAGAGGGGCATTCTTTCAGGAGGACAAAATGATGCATTGGATTTTCAGCGGTCTGTCTTAACAAATGAATTGTCTCTGACTAAAAAATAAAATGACATGCCATGTTAGGCGCCATTGGGTCTGTTAAATGATTCGATTATTTTTCCTTGTTCTGACAACTGGATGCTGCATCCGTTTTGGCTGTTGCCCTACTCCTCAGGTCCGCATTGTGGCCTGGTTGTCTCGAAGCTGAGTTGCTCTGACTCTGTACAGTGGACTGTGGGCTGCGGTGCCACTGAACGCCTGATGGTCGCAAACTCACACCCTGCTCCCTTGGAGAGTGAAGCATTATGGAGCAAAACGGGATTTAGTGGAGAGGCAGGAAGCAGATCTATGAGTCTGAGGCGAGGGAGGGAAGGAGGCCTGGCTGACCATGGCAGGGAAGTAGTGGAGAGAGGAGTTGGGCACCTGGTTAGGCATCTCTGAAGAGTAAGGTGCTAGGGTCCTGGGGCTGAGAGCTGTGCTGGGGCTGCTTTGCAAGTGTTGGATTGCGCTGGTGTGGGATTAGAAATACAATCAGCACATGTATGAGTTAGCCGTGGTAACCATCCAGCCCAGCCAGCCCCTACAGTCTGAACAGGTCCATGGACTTCAGCTCAAGAATCAACACTAGTGCTAAAAGCACACCAGCTCAAGCCCAAACCACCTTTACCTACTTGTGAGCCTGCCAGCTTAACATCCCCTGGTCATGCAGAACTTTCTAGTTTAAAATGAAGAGCCTCTTACATCTCTGATTCCCATTCTATGTTGCTCTTCCTCAGCAACTGCAGCCAGTGTCACTCCTGTATTGCCACTCGGTGAATTGTTGCAAGAAATTAACAAAAACCGTTAGACTCAGTCTGGGAGAACGTTTAGCTTTGCTTTGCAAGTGAGGAGAGCTGGCAACGATCTCTGATTTTTTTCACTGCTAATGCATCGAGTGATAATTACTCCCCAGTAGACCTACATAAATTCCAACATTCTTAACTGGTGCTTCATGAATATACCAAGGGGAAAAAAGTACCCTGGGGCATTAATCAAGTTCTTCAAGATACTACCCCTTGCTTGGCTAAAAGATACATCTCCAGTTATTTACATGTGAATCTATATTCATGTCTGCTAACATTGCTCATGTACATGCACGTACACATTTGGCATAATAATGCAGCAAGCGTTTATAAGGATACTCAAAATGTCAATGTCAGGATAATTGCAAAACATGGAGCTTCATTTTACGTGCACAGCTCTTTGTTTCAACAGTAAATCATGATGTCTGATTCCCCCACCTCATATACAATTGCACTCAGGTTGTGCAGTGGCCGCTTTCTCATTGGCTAAAATTCATTTCCTGTTGAGTTACAGTTAGAAAGTTCTTTTCTTTCTTTTCTTTTTAACCACCAATATCTCAGGGAGCTGCAGCCAGTCCTGTACTCTGAATCTTCAGTAACAGCTCAGTGTTGAATTTTCAAAAATTGACAGGCAATTTCTCCTTTTGCAATAGTCTGGGCTTTTCAGGGCTGCAGTAGCAAAGGCTAAATGTGAAAAGGAAATGGGGGTGAGCAAAAGCCCTTTCACTCCACGGTGTCTGCTGCCCTTCGATTCACGGTCCAGCATTTGTTGTCTGTTTAGGAGCTATTTCTAAACCCTCCTAGCTGGAGGCAATGTACACCAGACCAGTGGGGTGGGAGCAATAAAGGAGAAATGCAGTAAAGAACAAATTCTTTTCAGATTAGCTGATTGGCAGTTGTGAATAATGCAGCTCTAGCACTAAAGCAAGAAAGAGCAGCCTCAACCTTGGCACTCATTATTTAGCTGTAAGCCTTTTTTGCTAGGAACATTTTTCTCTTTCAAGTCTTAAAGTATGTTAACTCCTTAGGATCCAGCCATTTGCCCAAAAGGGCAAACTACAAAGACCCTTTGTTGAAATCTCCTAAGAGGTGGTCATGTATAGATAGCAAGAAAACAATGGCATTCTCAATAACATGTTTCACCTGCTAAAATGATGGCAGAAAACTCTTACCGAATGGGTTAATTAGAATTCATCCTGCATCAGAACTGATTGATTTTGTTTTAAAAGAAATTAGGTATATGTGTGGTTTATATGTATGGCTACATACAGAACTCAGGCTGTTAAAAGTGGAAGGAAGTAATATGAAATGGTCATTTAGTGATTCTTACGATATCTATTCTTGGCAGTCATGAGAATATAGTCAACCAGAGTGACTTTAAGCCCTGTGACCCAGATCCAAGAGCAGATTATCCAATCAATAATGAGCTGGATTTGTTTTATATTGCTATAACATAGAGACGAATCAGTGTTGTCTTAATTCTATAATTTAATAATATGTTTATCTTCAAGGATTACCTTTATTGAGAGACAAAGAATTGCTCCTTTTATTATTTGTTTCTCCACTAAGTTCTCTTGATTGTTCATTGAAATATTTCTTTAGGTGCTTTTAATCAAATTGTTTTATCCTCTGGGCCCAAAGATTACATTATAATTTTTAAATATTACCATTTTCTTATTATAAAAATCAATAAAGATTTTAATAAAGTGCATTGTGAATAAATATATAACCTGTCTTTGTAAAAAACAAGTGATTGTCTAGTTTTCATATTTGGGGAAGTAATGTATGGCTCCATAGTGGCCAAACCTCTTCCACTGTTGATTTTCTTTCTTGATTCCCAAGTTGTAAATATTCATGAGCAGGAATCTGTCTCGGTCAGCTTCGCAATCACCTCAACCTTGTTTTGAACCTGACTCATATTTGGTGGTTGATATATTTGTTTTTTATCAATATGCACACAAATAATAGAGTGCAGATAATTAATGATAGTCACATTATATTTGTATCTTTAGAGTGTTCTGAGTTTCCTAATTATGCAATAAATAACACATTTGTAGATATCTTTACATAAAAAGCAATTTGGTACAAACTGTTAAAGTTTTTCAAAATTATTTGCAGATACTCTGATCAGGTTTCTACCTGATGGGGTTGCTATGGGTTGAAAAACCTCTGACCCTGTGGGTGAATATGCAAATATGAGATGGGAATCTACTTCTGACTTTTGTCTGCAGCTAAATTATATGTTTTATAACCTAAATTTCCCAACCTGTGAAGAATGAGAGGGACATGGAACAACTGTCTCTTGTCTTAAAAGAGAAGCCCATCTGGGTCTTCCAACATTCTAGTTCTCCTGTAAGTCCTTCTGAAGTGAATTCAGGTAGAAATATTTGTTATCTTGAATTTCAGTGGTTGCTTAGCCAGTGAGACCTCACCTTGATGATGTATTCTCCTTCAACTTCCACTCCAGTCTCCAGACCAAAGTAGCAATTCCAAGTCCTAAGCCTTTCCTGGACTCCCTTCTGGTGGGAGTGGTTGTTCCCCACCCCATGTACATTGTTGTGCTCCTATCTTTTCTTGATGATAGCCTACCCAGCCTCTCTGGCCCACTGTGGATAATATCTCCTACAGGAAAACTATCCCTGGCCCTCAGCTAAATGGCCTTCATCCCTTGCCTTGGGCTCTAAATTCCCTCGTTACACATTTGCAGCTCATGTTCATGGGCCTATGGTGCAGTCATGGTGGGCATTTGATCTTTTTCTCTTAAGTTTATTTATTTACCTAGGGAGGGAATAAAGAAGGGAAAGATAATAGCGAGAAAGGGGGAGAGAGAGAGAAAGTGCCAGCGCAAACTCCCCCATTTGTTGATTCATTCCCCAAATGCCTTCAAATGCTGGAACTGGGCAAAGGCCAAAAATGGGAGCCTGAAAGTCAATCTAGGTCTCACCTGTCAGTGGCAGGAGCCCAGTTACTTAGCCATCTCCACTGTCTCCCGGGATCTGCATTAAATGAAGCTTGAGTCAGGAATCAGAACTGGGATTCAAACCCAGGTACTCTGACTTGGGACATCGGTGTCCTAACTGCTAGACTAAATGCCTATCCCAGTGTGACCTTTTTGAAGTTGATTACCAATGCCATCTTTACATATTTGTCTGTGATTATACATACAGGGAATAGTGGCTCAGTGTAATTCTATAGACTTGTTAGATGGACATGTTTTAATCCTGTGTGACTCCTGCTATTCTTAAAACTTCAAATTTTGCCCCTTTTACATTAGTTTTCATTCATTTTATCTTTCCCTTCTTACCTTTCTAAGAATAGAAACACTGTTTCATTGTTTATACTTGCTTTTAGTTCTGTGGTAGGTAGCACAGAGTCTTATACATGGTTGAGGCTCTATAAAGATTCAAATCTGCATAAATTGAATATGATGTATGTGGAAGGTATAGGGTAGAATAGAAGGAACATCGGTTCTTCCTTTAGAAATTATTTACAGCATCAAATATGGTTGTTAAATGGTTAAAGTTAAAAAAATACACAGAAAACGGCCTCTTCCCTCCAAGAACTTACTATCTAATAGAAGGAGGCAGACATGATTATAGGCAATTACACTTTAATGTAAATATTAACATGCTGCGGATAAACATGAGTTTTTATGGGAGCTCATAGAGGCATACCTATTGGAAAGGCATTTAATTTATTCCCTTCTTCCTCTTTTCAGATCTTCTAAGGATGCTTCAGGCTTGTGAGAAACAGAAGTAAAAGTTAATTAGGAAGAACAATGCAAAAGAAAATAATAAAGCCACAATGAAAGGATCGAAGCCTTGCTCACACTGAGTTTGTGCATGGGAGAGTGAGTCCCCAGTACTAAAGCAAACCTTGAACCAGATGCTGTGAAAAGCACCCTAAAAAGTTCTTCTAGAATTCAGTGTAGACTGGCAAGCAGATTAGCTTTTGCCCTGTGATTTTGCATCCCTGGTGTCAATATTTTCATTAGTTGCCAATAACAAGTCAGAATTGTGCAATCTGTGTTTGTGAAGAGTTGACGTGGAATTAAAAAGCATTGCTAGCTTTCCAAATGCTTTCAAATTCTGTCTGAAAAAAAAATTCCCTTCATTTCTTTGATTATTATAATACTTATACATGATGCACGGCTAAGCTTGATTTTTGCAGCCCCTGCAGCCAATGTAATCTTTTTCTCAATGCTTTGCACATTGTCTCACTTAACAAATACTTGGAAATATAAATAAATGAAGGCAAAGATGAGGCATGTCAGCCTATTAAAAAGGGTGATCAATACATTTTCTATCTCAGGACAGTTCAGGTCATAGGATAAAGGCATTCCGTGTTCTTTATAATTCACCTGGCAGTCATTATTATCCCAGGCAAGTGAGCATGTGGCTACTTCTCAGAATGAATCAGGCTACATTTTAATAGTTAGTTCCGGCAGTTCAAAGTGGAATGGATTTATTTCAAGAGGTTCAAGAAAACCTCATTTTGAAGGCTCTAATAAAAAGTAAGGATGATAAAGAACATTGTTTTTCATGATAAGGAAAATTCTGCCTTTCAAAAGAGACATCATAATTTCTTCTAATTATAAGAAAAATGTTGCTGTCTTGAGTGTTCTTATTCATGTGTACAGCCAAAAGGATTTTCTGCATAAAAGAATAATTAAGTTATATCTCTTCATGCTAAAAAAAATCAGCTATCTTACTTTTCTTTTATACCTTTTCCCCCTCCTAGTCTTTGACCTCTACACTGCTGAATATTTTATATGTCGTGGAAGGAGGATTTAGAGGGGCTTTGATTTCTCCACTGCTGGCTTGGCAGTGTTTGCTGTGCTGCATTTGGAAGTGCCTAATTTGGGAGTTCTGTTCACGTTGGGTTGTAAACTGATCAGATTTCATTTGATGTGTGAAGATCATTTTCAGTCTGTGGGTGTAAACATTTTATTTGCCTGAAATATATTCTAAATAATGCACTGTGGGCTTTTACTCAGGACAAGTCTTAAACAACTGAGGTTTAGAGACAAGGATGTTTTGGGGAAGGCTGACCCTTTACCCTACTCGAATAGTAAAAGACAGGCTGGAAATGCTAATGGGCTGCAGTCATCCAGCAGTTCTGAGATCCCATCTGGAGGTACTGAATTATAAAGGAAGGTGTGTAAGGAAGATAGCAGAGTGCAATTAGAACTTTTCATTGACCTGATTTCTGTGGTCTGTAATTCTCAATTGCAAAGATAACTTGCTGTGAAAAGATGTGCAGCTTTAATGAGTAAATTCAATCCAAAATGTCAGGAAAGTGCGAAGAGGAAGGACTGCACAAACACAATCTCATATTGAATTATAATATTATTTGAACTCTTTGGGAGATTAGAACTTGTGAGACTTAAAACAGAATATGATCATTGGTGGCCAGCGCCGCGGCTCACTAGGCTAATCCTCTGCCTAGCGGCGCCGGCACACCGGGTTCTAGTCCCGGTTGGGGTGCCGGATTCTGTCCTGGTTGCCCCTCTTCCAGGCCAGCTCTCTGCTGTGGCCCGGGAGTGCAGTGGAGGATGGCCCAGGTGCTTGGGCCCTGCACCCCATGGGGAGACCAGGAAAAGCACCTGGCTCCTGGCTCCTGCCATCGGATCAGCGCGGTGCGCCGGCCGCAGTGCGCCGGCCGCGGCGGCCATTGGAGGGTGAACCAACGGCAAAGGAAGACCTTTCTCTCTGTCTCTCTCTCTCTCTCACTGTCCACTCTGCCTGTCAAAAAAAAAATATGATCATTGGTTTTGAAGTGAAGAGATCAATGATCTATTTGGACAGGTAAAAAGTCCTAGGAACTGGATTTAAAAAAAAAATTCACTAGCTTTTTTTTTTTAAATAATAATCATAGTTGCTACCATTCCCTGAGTGCTAATTCCAGAACAGATGTGCTTTTAGGGATTTAAGATGGTCTCTAATCCATACTTCATCCCTAGGACATAGAGGGAGAGAAAGAGATGGCTGGTCCAAAATCATGTGTTTACAAAGAGGAGGTCAGACTTCACACCCAACCAGTTTGATTATGTAAGCTAGATACTAACATAGCTATGCAGTAACAGGTTTATTTTGAGTTAATAGCTCTTTGAAATAACAGCTGCCATGGTCAGTAGTGGACTGAGTCACCACAACTAGTCAGTTATGAACATGACCTGTGTACTTGTTGGTGAGCAGTGGCTTCCAGTTGATTATTGTGAAGAGGTGAAATTCTTCTACTTTTTCTTTCATAGCTGGTCTTTAAGATCTTTTATTCTTCCATTTCACTTACTAGTATTAAGCCACTTTTTATCTACTTTTAGGAGCTATTTCTGTCATATCAGAAAAAGAATGAAATTACCTTGTATACAAACATGAAAGGTCCATATTTAAGCAGGAAGGTTGTCTAAATATACCTATGTGATATGGATGATACGAGTGTCAGCATAGCAAGACAGTTGAGGGCAGGGGAGAAGGGTTAGAGCCACTTAGGCTGCTGGTTACTCGATGAATGGATTTGGGCAAGTTGTTTCATCTCCTTGTGCCTCGGCTTTCTTATCTGTAAAACCGGGATGAAGATAAAAAACAGTACTGATCTCATAAGCTTGTTGAGGGCATTAAATGAATTCATATATGTAAAGTGCTGAGAATAGTGATGATACATTGTATGATGAAAATGTGGATGAGTATTTCAGGTACATTTTCTCACTGAATCCTCCTCATATCCCTGTATGGTAGGTCATATTGTGTTTAATTTGTAGAATAGCCAATGAGAACCATAGATGTCAATTCATCCGTAGTCACTCAACTCATGAATATTTAAAACTAAGCAATTGGGGCCGGCGCCGCGGCTCACTAGGCTAATCCTCCGCCTAGCGGCGCCGGCACACCGGGTTCTAGTCCCGGTTGGGGTGCCGGATTCTGTCCCGGTTGCCCCTCTTCCAGGCCAGCTCTCTGCTGTGGCCCGGGAGTGCAGTGGAGGATGGCCCAGGTGCTTGGGCCCTGCACCCCATGGGAGACCAGGAAAAGCACCTGGCTCCTGGCTCCTGCCATCGGATCAGCGCGGTGCGCGGGCCGCAGTGCGTCGGCCACAGCGGCCATTGGAGGGTGAACCAACGGCAAAGGAAGACCTTTCTCTCTGTCTCTCTCTCTCACTGTCCACTCTGCCTGTCAAAAAAAAAAAAAAAAAAGCAAAAAAAAAAAAAAAAAACTAAGCAATTGGGTTCCTCAGTCCAATTGGGATATGAACTCAGGTTTGTGTGTTTTTATTCTTTTTTTAAGATGTATTTATTTATTTGAAAGGCAGAGTTACAGAGAGGCAGAGGCAGAGGCAGATATATATATTTATATCTTCCATCCACTCATTCACTCCCCCAAATGACCACAGTGGCCAGGGCTGCGCCCATCTGGAGCCAGGAGCTTCTTCCAAGTTTCCCATGTGAGTACAGAGGCCCAAGTACTTGGGCCATGTTCTACTGCTTTCCCAGGCACATTAGCAGGGAACTGGACTGGAAGTGGAGCAGCCAGGACTTGAACTGGCACCAATATGGGATGCTGGGAGCTCCAGGTGGCGACTTTACCTGCAGTAGCACAGTGCCAGTCTGCTTTTTATTCTTTATATCCCTCCCTGAATAAAATATTCCATTCACATTTTAATACAGCATATGAGGTATATACATGAAAGGCTTTTAAGAGTCTTAGATTCTGACCCTAAGACTGGTGAAAGTCATACTTCAGTACTACAGCTTCACCCAATGTAACAAAGTCCCTTTCCTATAATCCACCTTTAATGGTACAGCAGCCAAATGCATACCTTCTGGTCCCAGATAGCCTATATTTGTTTCCTGGCTCTTATATCTACTCTCTGTACAACATTGGGAATGCCATTTAACTTCCCCCATGCCTTAGTATCTTTATTTAGAGATAACACCAATAACCTTTGTCATAGGATTTGATTAGTAAATGGATTTATGTATTTAAAGCACTTGAAACTTATGCATATTAAATGATATTAAGTGTTTGTAATTATTATTATTCAGTGATTTCAGATTAAAGCCTTAAGAAAATTGGCTATGATAAGACCTCTAAAATAACAAACTGAAAGAATTAAAGAATATTCCTATTGCTAACATCTAAAATGGAAATGCAGACACTTAATCCTGATAGGGTTATGTAAATGTATTATTCACAAGATTGTTTCATGTTTATGAATTGTCAGTAAGGGAGTGGGCATTCTGATGTACCAGGTTAAGCTGCTGCTTAGGATACTGACATCCCATGTTGTCTTGTGAGTGTGAGTCCCAGGTCTTCCACTTCCAATCCAGTTTCCTGTTAATATGCTTTTTGAGAGGCAGCATATGATGGCTCAAGCCTTTGGGTCTCTGCTACCCCTGTGGGACACCTGACGGAGTTCTAGGCTGTTGGTTTTATCTAGTCCATCCCTGGCTGTTGCAGACATCTGGGGGAATGAACAAGTGGATTTAAGATTATCTCTCTCGGGCTTGGTCTCACTCTTTCTCTGTCTCTGTGGCTCTCTATCAAGTAAATAATAAATTAAAAATAAGCAACCATAAAGAAGAATCATCATTCATTTTATTTTGAGCCTCATGTGTCTGCTCCTTTTAGGAGCATGTTAAAAAAAAAAAAGGATCTGCTCATATTTTCAGGGCATGTTCCTAGATCTTTGTCCAGTGTGTTTCTATAGTCAGAAAATGTGAGCATAATCCTAATTTTTTTCTTCTCTTTGAGTTATCCCATTTGGTCAGTAATCAGATCTCCTCTAAAAAAGCTTGACTCACTTCCTATCTAAGGACCTCATTAATTCTAGCCTGTATCAGTGCAATAATCACCCCCTCCCCACTGTTCTTCTGCTTCTAGTGTCACTCTATTCCCAAAGATAACCAAGACAAATTTTATTCTCATCACATGGGCCCTAATACTTAAAACATTTCTATCACATGACTTACACATATTGCTCTTCTTCGCATAGTGTATCAATATTTGGACTTAGTCTTACTTCTTCCTCTCTTTCTCCATTTCCTATTTCCCCCCAAAATACAAACCAGTGGTGTTAGAGTCATAGTGATTTGTCAAATGCATTAAAGCCTTTGGTTTCTTTGTTGGTGCTGCTTCTGTTTGGAATATCTTCAGGATGTCTACTTCATAGAGGTGGTCACCTGGGTAATCTCTGTCAATCATCCTTCAAAACCCAGTGTGCTGGGCCTGGTGTCATGGCTGGGCGGGTTAGGCCACCACCTGTGATGCTGGCATTCCATATGGGTGCTAGTTTGAGTCCCGGCTGCTCCACTTCCAGTACAGCTCCCTGATGACTCAAGTGTTTGGGCCCCTGCCACCCATGTGGGAGACCTGGCAGAAACTCCTGGCTTTGGCCTGACCCAGCGCTGGCTATTGTAGCCACATGGGGAGTGAACCAGTGGATGGAAGATCTCTCTGTCTCTGTCTCTCTCTCTCTGTCTCTCTCTCTGTAACTCTGACTTTCAAATAAATAAATTAAAAAACAAACAAACAAACAATGTGCTTTCACCATATAGAAGAGCATTTTTCTGATCCTTTCAGTCTTATCTGGCTATATATCCACTAAATCCACAAACCTTATTCCTATATAGAATTGTATTTGACTATATACATTCAAACTGTTAATTTCCAAAAGTCAGATATTAGATATTTCCACTTTATGTTCCTAGGGACAAACATAGTATCTTTCACTAATTGCTCAATAAGCCTATACACTAAGTCAGTCTCATGGGAATAAAATAATCTTCCTGAGTATTTTTAAGTGAAATCTTTTATAGGCAATTCAAATAATTAAATAGCAATACATAAATATTTTCTGGTCACAGGGTGAGACTGTCTAATGTGTCCTTGTAACAATATAAAAAAGTTTATGAATATCTGTGAATATCTGCTGTGAGTGAAATGTAATGCTTGAGATAATAGTTTGTGTTTTTAAAAAAAACTTTCTAGTTTTCTAAGTGCTGTCACATGCATTATCTTTGAGGTTCATGATAACTGTGAAGTAAATAACACAGGTATTATCATCATAATTTTACAAATCAGAAAACTGAAGCTCAGAAAGAGAACTGGCACACATAAAATCACTCACACAGAAGCAAGGTAATTTGAAACCCATTTTAGTACTCTAAAAATATAAACATTCAAGCATTTACTACAGGCAGTACTTATTTCCACTGTATCATACTGCTTTCACATTACTTAAAATGAAGCTGAAGAAAATATAGAAAGAAGTAAAATGTATTAATTTTCAGATAAGTGCCAAGAACTTTATGTGCATGTTCTCAGTCAGTCCTAAATAGCACTGGCAGGTAGGAATTATTCATCCATTTTGCAGATAGAGAAAATATTTAGAAAGAGTAACTTGCCAGAGATTGTACAGTTATTAAGTGGTAGAATCAGATTTTGTTCTAAAATTCAAATTTGCTGAAGATCAAAAGGAGATGGCCAGTGGGCCAAGGAGATCTGCCAATCATCAGTGTGGTCTGCAACATAGAAGGGGCTGAACAAACACCAGGGGTCTCTAGGAAGAGCTAGAATGTAGGTTCATCCCAGAAGATGGTTAGATGGAAGGAAGGCTCTAGTCATTAGCATGTGGTTAGAGATGTGTCAAGTCTTCTCTAAAAATAAGCTTGTTGGGTCAAATCTTAAAGATTTTCTGGGAATCCATCAAGCAGTCTTAGGGTTTAGAACAGAGCTACAATCCTAGCAGGACCTGGGATAGGACGAAGGGGTTAGGAAAGAAGACAAATCACTTCGAGGGATAGTAGAGGAAGATGAGCTCATCTTCCAGAGATGGTATCCTCTTTATTTACACTTGCCTCCAGGCTGCTTCTGTCTTCATTACCCATGGTGACATTATCAGTCTTTAAGGTTTCATTCATTACCTCCATGTCAATGACTCTCAAATGTTTGTGTTGCAGACTTGTATCCCATGTTCCCACTCCTGTGATTACTGCATGGTGGACAGTTCCACCTGGATGTTCTATAGACGCTTCTGTACTAAATATTCAAAAAGTCAAATTTGTCATATAAAATTTTCCTGAAAACCTACTTTTAACATACTTCATCAATTATGTGCTTGCCCAGCAAGAAACTTGAGTGCTTGCCTTTACTTATAACTCTCATTAACTACCCTCTGTCATTGTCCACTCAATTCCCACATCTAATGATTGTGCCTCTTTAAGAGCTCCTGCAATTTTTCTATCCCTACTGGTAATCTCAGGTTTTTTGTACCTCTAGACTAGATGATTCCTTTAGCCTTATGAATCATGGTGAACTCAGAGACATCCCTAACCATCCCTCTGATCATGTAACTGCTGTGCTTAAAACTGCTTAAAACTGTATTAGGCCGGCACCACGGCTCAATAGGCTAATCCTCTGCCTTCAGCGCCAGCACACCGGGTTCTAGTCCCGGTCAGGGTGCTGGATTCTGTCCTGGTTGCTCCTCTTCCTATCCAACTCTCTGCTGTGGCCTGGGAGTGCAGTGGAGGATGGCCCAAGTGCTTGGGCCCTGCACCCCATGGGAGACCAGGAGAAGCACCTGGCTCCTGCCTTCGGATCAGCGCAGTGCACCGGCCGCAGTGGCCATTGGAGGGTGAACCAACAGAAAGGGAAGACCTTTCTGTCTCTCTCTCTCTCACTGTCCACTGTGCCTGCAAAAAAAACAAAAACAAAAACAAAAAAAAACCAAAAAACAAAAAACAAAACACCACACACACACACAAAACAAAAACCCTGTATTTCCTGTTGCATTGAAGTCTGACCTGTTTACTGTGGAATACAAGGACCACTCTGGCTTGGCATCAGTAGGGATTTCTAACCTCAGAACTCCCTTCACAATTGCAGCACTGATCCAAACTTTCAGTGGCTCATGAAACATTTTAAATCCCCCAGAGTGTTTCTTTACTCCTCCCCTAGCTGGATTTGAGAAGTGTCCTTTCTGTTCTTGCTATAGTTATCTCTAACATACCTCTAACATAGCACTCCTCATATGTTATTGAAATTGTTCAGATCTTTGCCTACTCGTTCAATTGTATACTCATTAAGAAAAGGAATGGTATGTTTTTCATTGTTTCCTTGGCCCCTGTGAAGACAGTTGGTATGTAAACCTGATCAACCAATATTAGCTGTGTAAATGAAATGAATCCCTAGGGAATCACATTAGCTTGAGGGCCATGGGCCAATTCCGAACTTTGTGTAGGGGAAAAGTTAATCTGATGGTAGACATGGTTCTCATCAGCTCAGGGGCCTTTGAAGGAATCTGAAACTTGAGGATGTTCAGTACCAGTAGCTGGCCCAAGCTGCAGCAGGCAGGCATGCACAGCTAAGACGATATCTTTGCTCTAATGTAAGAAATGTCTTTTTTGAGCTTATCTATAGAAAAATTAATATAGAAGCCTGGTTCCCTCTTGGGCACTGGTCTGTGCTGAATCTTACATTCTGACTTGGACTACCTTCTTTTGGCTGTCTCCTCTTTCCAAATCCTTATTTGTAATGAATAATTTCATGGGCTGAATAAAGGGATAGATGATGCTATCAGAGAGAATGAAGTTAAGTTTACAGACCTTATCATACTTATTGTAATGGGGCAGCTTTCCAGTTTCTCTATATTGATTCCAAAATAGTGAATTAAAAGATGCACTTGAAAGATCCATATTTCTGACTTATTAGTGGTCAACAATAACCAAAACTCTGTTTTAGTATATATCAAATCATCACAGAAAATCCACCCACTAGCACTGGATAGATTCTGTTTTTCCTTTTTTCCACATAATCCCTTGGCTGTTCCTTTGATCAGCAGTGTAAATCCTAATTAAGGTTTCATCTGATAATTTGATTTCACGATAAAGATCTATTCTCAGTCAGGAGCTTTGCCTCCCTAAATTCCCGAGGTTAATGAAAATCACTAATCCAATGGATAAACAGGCAATGGGAAAGTCAACTCAAAACTTTTATGTTTTCAGAAATACTGTGATTTAAGGGTTTTTGGAGCCTCTTACAATGAAGAAAGATTGAGATGCAAATTTCATTGAGAGGGAAGAGAAAACTTCCTAAGTGGGAAAGGAAATTATGAAAATGACTTTGCTGTATTAAAAATATAGTAATTTCTAGTGCTCCAAATCTCCCAGGTGTTGAGGTTGTTCCCCTCCTAATGACAGGAGAGGACAAGAAGGTGAAATTGAATCTTGTACAATAAGAAAGGCTCAATAGATTTGGAGAATGAAAGCTGGACTCTTACCTCACATCCACTTGTCCTGTGTCCCCTGCAATTCTGGTCAGACCCCTCAGCTCTAAGTATGATCAATGCCAAGTTCATCAAGAAAAGGTCAGTTGCTTTCATCAAGAAACCAACACGGAACAAACTTGGGAAGTAAATGGATGGACTTTTCTTTTTCAGAATCCCATTAGTTCTGGGGAAATTCCAAAAGACTTTTGTAACATTCCCCAAATGGCCAGAGCCAATAGCAGAGTTCAGCATATTAACATTCAGCAGGATGAATCCATATTTATTTCATGAAATTTAATTATATAGCAGAAGAAAAAGAACCAAGAGGGATATAGAGAAGATAATACTAATCTACTGAGAAAATAGAAAAAGAACAGTCTTATAGATAACTGAGAGACCACAAGAAAGAATAAAACAGAAGCTGAATTTAAATATACCTATGATCAATTATTTTGAGTATTACTGTGAAAAAACAACAATGCTACTGAATTTAGAAAAACTGTTCTATTCATTTTCATTTCATTAGAGCATTTGCAAGCATTGCAGCATGTTTGCCTTGTGCCATCTAATGAAAATATTGTCTGTGAAGAAAAGCACAGATGAGGGGCTGGTGCTGTGGCTCACTAGGTTAATACTTCGCCTGAGGTGCTGGCATCCCATATGGGCACCGGTTCTAGACCCGGTAGCTCCTCTTCCAGCCCAGCTCTTTGCTGTGGCCCAGGAAGGCAGTGGAGGATGGGCCCCTGCACCCTCATGGGAGACCAGGAGGAAGCTCCTGGCTCCTGGCTTTGCGGATCCGCGTAGCTCCAGCCATAGCAGCCATTTGGGGGGTGAACCAACAGAAGGAAGACCTTTCTCTCTGTCTCTCTCTCTCACTGTCTAACTCTATCTGTCAAATAAGTAAAAAAAAATTAAATAAAAAGAGCACAGATGAAACACATTTGCACAAACATACCCTCAAAGTCCAGATAAGAAGTAAATAAATCTGCATTTGTATTTCTTGCCCTAGAAGGTCAGTGATTCTAAATTTTCAGCCTTCTCTCATAAGAACATTCATAGATAGCTCCAGCTCTTTTACAGGAGTTTTTTTTTTTTTTTCTTTTTGAACAGAAAAGCTGGAAATAGGATATGAAGTACAGTTTTCTATTTGGAATTATGGAAGGATCAGCAATGATGGCAAAACACTCTGCCTACTACAAGCCCTTCGGTGCACTTTGTGAAAGAACTTTGTGGCTAATGGCTATTTGAAGTAAATGCAAATGATCAGTCATTGAAAATCTAATAATCAATTGAGTTTCTTGTCAAAATGTACAGCTAAAGCTCTCACTGCTTTTTAATTTAAGAGCAGTGGCTCTTTCCTAGAAAGGTGATGAAGGAACATTATCAAAAAAGAAATACAACATGATGCCAAAATGAAAAAAAATGTATTTTCCAATGTTATCATTCCTCCAAATAGTCTTGACTATGAACTGAAAGCAAGGTGTCTATATTGTGTTGGATAGTGGGGATACATATCTGTATACATATATGTGGATGTATACAAAATCCTTTTGAGGCAAGCTTTTAAGGATCCATCTTTTGGAAATGAAAGCCAAAATTTTCACTCATTTAACAGATTCAGAAGTTTAACCTACCCCCTTTCAGAAAAGTATTTTTATTTCCCTATCAGGCTCAGTCCACACAGGTTTCATAAGAAGCTAACTAGCTTAAATCACGTGGAGTGGACTCTAAATAGAGTACATCTAAATGCAAAGTGGCCATAGGAAGGGAACAGCAGGGCTGTATAGTAGACTCTTCCTTTCAACCCAGCAGTAAACAACTACCGTGTAAGTCACTGCTCTGTGGGAACCATTCCTCCACCCTTCAATACAGCAGCTCAACTTTTAGATCCAAGAATATTTGCAGATTGAGAAACTTTTATAAAATCCAAATGACCAATAAAATTACTCTATATTGGTATCAAAATGAAGCAAAATAGTAGATTTCATTGAAACTTCCCTATGATCAAGCATGCCACTAGGGTGGGTTAGGAAGATTCAGTGTGATCCAAGACATCAGTCATCTAATGATACAAATACCTGTTCTAAGACAAACATGATTCCAAGTAGTGCACTAACAAATCATCACATTGTTGTATGTCAAATAGAAGATATATAGCAGATAAAAGATAAAAATAGAAGCATGCATTTTACATATATATATATAAATGTACATACATACATACACACTCAGATACACAGAAAAGCTATGGAATTGAGAGGTAGTGTGGTGCAGTAAGAACACAGATTTGACCCAAATTGCTTGAGTTTGAATCCCAACTCTACAACTTTCCAGCTATGTGGTCTGAGGTAATTTAATTAAGCTGTGAGCATCTCAATGTCCTTACCTGTAAACCAGTCACTTCATTTCTCTGACAAAAGAGTATTATAATATGTAACTGAGTTAACCCATGTGAAGTACTTATCTTAGGGTCCTGCTAAGGTCAGTGTTCTGTGTGTGTCTATTGATATCTTTAATTATAAATATATTTAAAATGAATATTATAAAACAGAAATACCATACACATGACATATACATGAAGTATACCCATTTTTCAGGTGGCTAAATCAAGTTAGGAAAACGATGACACAAAGATAGAATTGTTGAAGTGGAGAAACCTAAGTTAAAAATTGAATAGGACTAAGTTAAACGTGGTCAACTGAATGCTTGTATAACCTCTGTTCTCTCCCAAAAGCCTATTAAAATAATATAAAGTACTTCTGAAAAACTATTAGCCAACAAGAATAAGGCAAATTGGAAAAGGAAATAGGATGTCTGTATCAGTGGAACACGAACAGGCCAGGTTAGCCTGGATAGTTGCTGGAAAATTCCAGAATTGGAAATCCTGGGGACATAGAAAAAGAGCATAACTGAATAAAGGTTGTATAAGGAGCATTAGAAGCTCTTATTTCTCCTCTTCAACTCTTGCAGACAAGTGTCTGTCTTCCCCTGGGAGACATGCACACACATACATGCACACACACACAATGCAAGAGAGAATTATGCTGGAATATGAAACCAGAAAAGCTCTGAACAGAGGACATCAAACACACTGAAATGCAAAAAATGACAACAGAGATTGAAATACTATATAAAAACATACATCAAAAAGTGTGTGGAGGCCGGCGCCGCGGCTCACTAGGCTAATCCTCCACCTAGCGGCGACGGCACACTGGGTTCTAGTCCCGGTTGGGGCGCCGGATTCTGTCCCGGTTGCCCCTCTTCCAGGCCAGCCCTCTGCTGTGGCCAGGGAGTGCAGTGGAGGATGGCCCAGGTGCTTGGGCCCTGCACCCCATGGGAGACCAGGAAAAGCACCTGGCTCCTGGCTCCTGCCATCAGATCAGCGCGGTGCGCCGGCCGCAGCGCGCCGGCCGCGGCGGCCATTGGAGGGTGAACCAACGGCAAAAGGAAGACCTTTCTCTCTGTCTCTCTCTCTCACTGTCCACTTTGCCTGTCAAAAAAAAAAAAAAAGTGTGTGGAAAATAGAATTAAAGATAAGCTCATTTTGGTAAAAATTTTTTTTAAAAAATTCATCCATTTGAAAGACAAAGTGAGGAGAGAGAGAGGGAGAGAGGGAAAGAGGGAGAGAGAGGGAGAGAGAGGAAGAGAGAGGGAGAGACAGGGAAGAAGAGATATTCTATCTGCTGTTTCACTCCTCAGATGCTCCAACAGCAAGAGCTGGGCTAGGCCAAAGCCAGGAGCCTAGAAGGCCATCCGGGTGTCTCATGTTGGTGTCAGAGGCTCAATAATTGACCCCTCACCTGCTGCCTTCCAGGATGCACTGACTGACAGCTTGTATTAGAAGCAGACAAGTCAGGACTCCAACCAGGTGCTTGAATAGGTAATGGCTGGCATCTCAAGTGATGGCTTGACCCACTACGCTTAAATGTTCTCTCTTGGCATAAAAACACTTTGAAATCCATGCATAGTTTTTTCATAATACACATGAACTTTGTGAAGACCTCTCATATATTGAATCATTAACTTCTTAGAGCCCCTACACTCAGTCATACTGTCAGAACCCAGAATCCCAAATTTATATCCATTGGTAGGTTGTAAGACTTGTTACTGATAACATATAATTGAAAATGATATTCTTTATGAGCTCTCCAGTGAAATGAATCTGTTCAGTTGATGGAAATTTCTAAAGGAAACATCAGTTTCATGTTAGCTTTTTAATGCCTTTTATTAATTTATTATTAAATTTATTTGAGAGGCAGCGAGATAGAGACATTTGGAGAGAGCTCCATCTGCTGGTTCTCTCCCCATATGCCTGCAATGGCTGGGACTGGTGCTGGGCTAGGGCCAGGCCAAGATCAAAGTCAGGAGCCAGGACAGCAGCTCAAGTCTCCCACCTGTATGGTAGAGACCGCATTTTGCTGCTGCCTCCCAGGGCCTGCATGAGCAGAAAGTTGAAAGTCTGGACCCCTAAGCAGATGTTGAAACCAGGTACTCTGATGCAGAGTCCAGGCATCTTAACTAGCATCTTAAGTATAAGGGCTATACACTGCCCCACTCGTCTGGGTGGAAGGTGTTATCCTTGCTTGGTGTAAACTTGAAAGGTGAGACTTTAGTTAAAATTGTGGAACAGCCCTAAAAACCACATGATAATTACACTTGAATTTCAAGGAACTACTTAATGAAAGTCCACATTACTGTGTAGCACTGAGCATATTCAGTTACTATTTTAGTAAGTAGTTTAAACTATTTAATTTTTTTTTTTTTTGAGAGGTAGAGTTACAGACAGAGAGAAAGATCTTCTGTCTTCTGGTTCACTCCTCAAATGGTTGCAATGGCTGGAGCTAGACCAGGCCAAAGTCAGGAGCTTCCTCTGGCTCTCCCACGTGAGTGTAGGGGCCCAAGCACTTGGGTCATTCTCCACTGCCCTCCGAGGCCATAAGCAGAGAGCTGGATCAGAAGTGGAACAACTGGGACATGAACTGGCACTGCAGGCCGGAGGCTTAGCCTACTACATCATCATGCCAACCCCTCAATTCTTTTATTTTAATAAAAGCCAGCATGCCAAAGATTGTGGACAATGACTATTAACATGGAATTAGCTTATCAGAAGTATTTTTAGAAAAAGGTGTATTTGTCAGGCAGAATGAAAGAGAGGGAGGCACGGAAAGATCTTCTTTCTGTCCCCAGATGGACACAAAAGCCGGAGCTGGGCCAATCCAAATCCAGGAGCCTGGAGCTTCTTCTGGGTCTCCCACATGGCTGCAGGAGCCCAAGCACTTTGGCCATCTTCTGCTTTCCCAGGCACATTAGCTAGAAGCTAGATTGGAAGCAGAGCAGTCAGTACTTGAACCAGGGTCAGGTGGGATGCTGGCACAGCAGGCAGCAGCTTAATCTGCTGCATCACAATGCCCCCAGGAGTACATCTAATTATCTCATCATATGTCTTCTATTTATTTCATGAAAGAGATCAGCTGGAATGAAGTTGCATTCAGTTATTATCCATTTCCTGCTCCTAAAGTTACTAATATTTTTTGACAATTATTCAAAGCTCTGTTCTTCAGTAGCAATTAAAACAAAAAGTAGTATCTCACCTTCTTCAAAAAATGAGTGACTGAGCCAGCATTGTAGTGAGGTGGCTTAAGCCGCTGCTTGTGATGCTGGTATACCATATAATGCCAGTTTGAGTGCCTGCTGCTCCATGTCCAATTTAGCCCTCTGCTAATGCACCTGGGAAAGCAACAAAAGATGGCCCAAGAACTTTCAAGAAACTCAGATGGAGTTCCAGACTCCTGTCTTTGGCCTGGCCCAGCCCTGACTGTTGCTGCCTTTTGCAATTTGGGGAAGTAAACCAGTGGATAGAAGATTCTCATTCATTCATTCTCTTTCTGTCTCCCTCCCTTCCTCCCGCTTTCCCTCTCTGTTCCCTTTTCTCTCTGTAACTCTGCCTTTCAAATAAATATATCTTTTTTTTTTTTATTTTTTTTTTATTTTTTTTTTTAAACTTTTATTTAATGAATATAAATTTCCAAAGTACGACTTATGGATTACAATGGCTTTCCCCCCATACCGTCCCTCCCACCCACAACCCTCCCCTTTCCCACTCCCCCTCCCCTTCCATTCACATCAAGATTCATTTTCGATTATCTTAATATACAGAAGATCAGCTTAGTATACATTAAGTATGTATTTCAACAGTTTGCTCCCACACAGAAACATAAAGTGAAAAATAATACATGATTTTTTAAAATGATGATGAAATCAGAGCAGACCTATTGTCATGTTTAATCCCAGTGAGAGTCAAGTTGGGAATTGATAATTTCTTTTTTTTTTTTTTTTTTACAGAGGATCAGTTTAGTATGCATTAAGTAAGGATTTCAACAGTTTGCACCCCCATAGAAACACAAAGTGAAATATATTGTTTGAGTACTCGTTATAGCATTAAATCTCAATGTACAGCACATTAAGGATAGAGATCCTACATGAGGAGTAAGTGCACAGTGACTCCTGTTGTTGACTTTACCAATTGACACTCCTGTCTATGGCATCAGTAATCTCCCTATGCTCCAGTCATGAGTTTCCAAGGCTATGGAAGCCCTCTGAGTTCTCCGATTCTTATCTTGTTTAGACAAGGTCATAGTCAAAGTGGAGGTTCTCTCCTCCCTTCAGAGAAAGGTACCTCCTTCTTTGATGGCCTGTTCTTTCCACTGGGATCTCACTCGCAGAGATCTTTTGCCAGAGTGTCTTGGCTTTCCATGCCTGAAATACTCTCATGAGCTTTTCAGCCAGCTCCGAATGCCTTTAGGGCTGATTCTGAGGCCAGAGTGCTATTTAGGACATCTGCCATTCTATGAGTCTGCTGAGATTCTCACTTCCCATGTTGGATCACTCTCCCCTTTATTTACTCCATCAGTTAGCGTTAGCAGGTACTAGACTTGTCTATGTGCTCCCTTTGACTCCCAGTCCCTTCACCATGACCAACTGTGAACTGAAACTGATCACCTGGAACAGTGAGATGGCATTGGTACATGCCACCTCGATGGGATTGAATTGGAATCCCCTGGTATGCTTCCAACTCCACCACTTGGGGCAAGTCAGCCTGAGCATGTCCCAAATTATACATCTCTTCCCTCTCCCATTCCCACCACCATGTTCAACAGGGATCACATTTCAGTTAATTTTCAACACTTAAGAATAACTGTGCATCAATTACAGATCTAAACCAGTCATATTAAGTAGAACAGACAAAAAAAACTACTAAGAGGGATAATGTATTTAGTTGTTCATTAACAGTCAGGGCTATGCTGATCAAGCCACCATTTCCCATAGTGTCCACCTCACTCCAACAGGTTTCCCTCTTGGTGTTCAGTCAGTCGTCACCGATCAGGGAGAACATATGGTATTTGTCCCTTTGGGACTGGCTTATTTCACTCAGCATGATGTGTTCCAGATTCCTCCATTTTATATCTTTTAAAAAATGAGAAATGTAAAATGTCAAAGCTGCATAGATGAATACTAAAGAAATAGTGTAAGGATAAAATAATTTCAGTTGTTGAAAACTGTGTAATGACTCAAAACTTAAGAATAAATTGTAAGTATTAACTGGGCATGGCTTCTTTAAACTGTTAACCTTGACCTGTGACTTTAAATAGACACAGAGTATGGTTTAACATTTAAAAAGAGTAAATTGATGAAGTTTATGTAAGTCTAGGGGAAAAAAACTGAGAGATGATTGAAAGAACTGAATGTAGAGGAAGTAAAGATTAACTGAATTTAGGGGGTTTAGACATATATCAAAAGGTGAAAGCAAATATAGAGTAAGATTAATGCCAAGAGAGACTTAGAAATTTGAAGTTGGAATTGAGTTAGAGGTCAATGGGAATTTATACCCTAGAGATTGCTTTAGCTTCTGAATTCACATTGTACGATTGACTATTTTGTGCTATTTTATTTGAAGTAAAAGTCCACATATTTTGTCATTTTGCTGTTAATTCCCAGAACTACGGCTGGTTACCTGTTAATTACAAGATACTGAAATAAAAGTATTTACCAATTGGGATGCTGAGTCGCAGCCAACTGAAACAGTCCACAGCTTCTTCCTTAATGTACAGTTAGACTCTCTTGTGTTAACATCTGAATGGGCTCGCAAGAGTGCCAGGGACATTCTGAAAATAACTTTGCCCCGAAGAGAAAGTGTGAGGAGGAACGTTTCAGCTTTCTATGGGGGATGTTTGAGTCTTTGTTGGCTTAGGCTAGACCCTTGATATTATTTAACATGGTTTATTGTACATAATTAGATTCTAATTTCTGGAGAGAGAGACATTTATTTTCAGCACTGAATTGGTAATTCAAGTGAGGGTAGTTTTAAATTCAGCGTGAGCGTTATTCATGCTGTATACTAACATACTTTAGAGGTAATTGTTTCTACTGCTTTTTAGGACACAGCTTGATGAATAAAATAAATTTGGAAAAGGAGAGACACAAAATGCAGAAATATAGACCATTAAAAAGCTTATAAACCCACAACAAATACTTTAATTACATTGGATGAATATAAATCATGAATGCTGAGCAGCTGGATGCTATGAAAATGTAAATGCAAACTATCAGTGGAAGTAGAATAAAGCTGGAAGTTGTATAAATCAAAACACGCACTGGAGAAATGGGGGCTGCCCCCAGGCATTATTACAGAACAACACCCTGGACATTCCAACACACACACACAAGATCGTAGGAAGATTCGGGGCTGAGCATCAGCCTTAAAATGCCTCTATGGATTCTTATTTCCATAATGAGCTTGCTTGAAATGTGTGCCTGATTTAACTTTTATGAAGCCACTAAGCCACCCTAGCTATTTTAATGATTTGGCTGGACTTGAAATTTAAAAATTGAGTTTTCCTAGTGGTATTCTCAACAATGTGAGAAGTGAACAAGGAAAGGGAGTGGAACATTTTCATAATATTCTCTATCTCATTAGCCTACCTCCAGTCAGTGTTAGTCATGACGGTAATCTGAGTATATGGGAAGGCTTCCAAAACCCTGTTAGTCTTTCCTGTGCCATTTTAAGCTTTAAAATAAGTTCCATTTCTCCAAAACCCAAAAGAGATATTCACTCTGAGCCCCTCTTTCAAAATCTTACCTCTCATCACTTTTTAATTTAATCCTTTACTTCTCCACTGTCACTACAAAAATGTTTCTTCTCCCAATTTTCCTATTGCAAACAAACCAGACCTTTCATCTTATCAGTGCCACAGCTATGGGTAAAATAAACAATAAAGCAGAATAAAAGTAAATGATAGCAAAACTTGTTAGATTTTGCCTTAGAACATTCAGCATAACAAAAAAATCTTTCTCTACCTTTCAGTGAGTATTTATGCCACCTATTATTGCTCAAACCAGGCTGTATGGTGGAGTCATTTGGGGACCTTCTAAAATTACCAAGGCCTGGACCCCTTCCTATAGAGATTTTGTTATCAATTGGTCTGTTGTAAGGCCAAGGAATTGAACAGATTTTTGAAGATTTCCAATGTGATTCTAAAGTGTACCAGAGTTGAGGAAACTTCTATGTTATGTGTATATATTATTGTTATGTATTGTGTGTTCATTCTTATGAGAAGTACCTGCCTGAAGACTTTTCCAGTAAGTGAAATTTCATTTTTATTCTGATTAACCCCTGCAAATAGATAAGACCACATTGGTTCTAAGGCCTTGCTTTCCCTGAGTCCCCTGGCTCATAAATGCTAGTAAGGATTTAAGATTGGAAGGTAGCTTTCAACTCTCTTCCCTTCCAGAGTCTTGACCATTGGAGTGTCGACGTTTTTTATTTTAGATTTATTTTTTATTTACTTGAAAGTGCTAGATGGACACACACAAAGAGAGAGAGAGACAGGAGCGAGAGATTGATTGATTGATCAATCCATCTGTCTTCCATCCTCTAGTTTACTTTCCAAATAGCTGCAACAGCTGGGGCTGGGCTAGGCCAAATTCAGGAGCCAGAAGCTTCTTCCAGGTCTCCCATGTGGGTGCAGGGGCCCAAGGACTTGGGCCATCTCCTGCTGTTTTCCCAAATGCATCAGTAGGGAACTGCATCAGAAATGGAACAGTTGGGTCTCAAACCAGTGTTGATATGGGATGCCAGCATCCCAGGCGGAGTCTTAACCTACTACACCACAATGCCAGCCCTAGAGTTTTAATAAGAGCCAGGTGATTGCCTGATTACTTCCTAAATGCTGTGCTGCTGATAAATTTTGTTGGACTGAGCAGTGTAGTTTTAAGATTATGATGAGATTTTGCCCTATTTTGGACCTAAGTGTTCATTTAGCATTGAATATTAGCAAAAGTTTCGTTCTTTGTGAACTAAGATGTAAATGTAAAGAGGAACCTTGCGACTTTCTGTAGTGGAAAGCCAGAACATTCATTTCCAAATGTAATGAAGCATTCAACATAACACACTTGGACATGCAATTCACATTTCTATCAAGATACAAAAGACATTGATAAAACAAGAAAAATAAAATAATCCCATTGGAGTGTGTCTCCTAAATTATCCTTGGTGAAGGGGAACCCATGTGTTTTGGTGCATGGAAACCCCGCTTCTACAACCAGTGCTTCAGGACTGAAGTGGCTACTGGCAGAAGTTGGCTGACATCAACAGGTAAAGCCAGTCTTCTGCCCACTAGGCTGTTTGGTGGCTCTTCCACTGTGATAATAAATCCTGGGTTATGGTACAGTGCTTCCCTGTTGAAAAGATCCCCCTCATCCAACTGTACATTCTGCTCTTGTTGACCTGGCAATCTCAGGATTCAACGTTGCTTAGATCCTACAAATTCTTCAGATTATTGTCTTTTTCCAACCTCAACCATTCCCATGATTCCCTGACTAGTTATTGCTATGATATAATCTTTTTTTGAAATTTATTTAATAAATATAAATTTCCAAAGTACAGTTTATGGATTACAATGGCTGCCCCCCCCATAACGTCCCTCCCACCCGCAACCCTCCCATCTCCCGCTCCCTCTCCCATTCCATTCACATCAAGATTCATTTTCAATTATCTTTATATACAGAGGATCTATTTAGTATATATTAAGTAAAGATTTCAACAGTTTGCACCCACACAGAAACACAAAGTGTAAAATACTATTTAAGTAGTGGTTATAGCATTAATTCACATTGAACAACACATTAAGGACAGAGATCCTCCATGAGGAGTAAGTGCAGTGACTCCTGTTGTTGACTTAACAAATTGACACTCTTGTTTATGGCATCAGTAATCACCCTAGGCTCTTTCATGAGTTGCCAAGGCTATGGAAGCCTTTTGAGTTCGCTGACTTCGATCTTATTTTGACAAGGTCATAGTCAAAGTGGAAGTTCTCTCCTCCATTCAGAGAAAGGTACCTCCTTCTTTGATGACCTATTCTTTCCACTGGGATCTCACTCGTGGAAATCTTTCATTTAGTTTTTTTTTTTTTTCTTCTGGCAGAGTGTCTTGGCTTTCTGTGCCTAAAATACTCTCATGGGCTCTTCAGCCAGATCTGAATGCCTTAAGGGCTGATTCTGAGGCCAGAGTGCTGTTTAGGATATCTGCCATTCTATGAGTCTGCTGTGTATCCCGCTTCCCATGATGGATAGTTCTCTCCCTTTTTTATTCTATCAGTATTTGCAGACACTATTCTTGTTTATGTGATCCCTTTGACTCTTAGACCTATCAGTATGATCAATTGTGAACTGAAATCGATCTCTGGGACTGGTGGGATGGCATTGGTACATGCCACCTTGATGGGATTGAATTGGAATCCCCTGGCACAATTTTAACTCAACCATTTGGGGCAAGTCAGATTGAGCATGTCCCAAGTTGTATGTCTCCTCCCTCTCTTATTCCCACTCTTATATTTAACAGAGATCACTTTTCAGTTAAATTTAAACACCAAAGAATAATTGAGTGTTAATTACAGAGTTCAACCGATAGTATTAAGTAGAACAAAAAAATACTAAAAAGGATAAAGTATTAAGTTGTTCATCAACAGTCAGGACAAGGGCTGATCAAATCACTGTTTATCATAGTGTCCATTTCACTTCCTCAGGTTTCCTTTTTGGTGCTCTGTTAGTTGTCACCGATCAGAGAGAACATATGATATTTGTCCCTCTGGGACTGGCTTATTTCACTCAGCATGATGTTTTCCAGATTCCTCCATCTTGTTGCAAATGACCAGATATCATTGTTTTTTTACTGCTGTATAGTATTCTATAGAGTACATGTCCCATAATTTCTTTATCCAGTCTACTGCTGATGGACATTAGGTTGATTCTAGGTGTTAGCTATTGTGAACTGAGCTGCAAGAACATTAATGTGCAGACAGCTTTTTTGTCTGCCAATTTAATTTCCTTTGGGTAAATTCCAAGGAGTGGGATGGCTGGGTTGTATGGTAGGGTTATATTCAGGTTTATGACCTTAAGTATTGGTTTGGTGGCAAGGAGATAGATCCTGGGGTTGTAGAGAGTAGGCTATGTTTCATTAAAGACAGATGTGTCCGCATCATTTTTTTAAAGATTCTATTTATTTACTGGAAAGAGTTACAGAGAGAGAGAGAAGTCTTTCATCCACTGGTTCACTCCCCAAATGGTTGCAGTGGCTGGAGCTGAGCCCATCCAAAGCCAGAAACTTTTTCAGGTCTCCCATGCAGGTGCAGGGACCCAAAAACTTGGGCCATCTTCCGCTGCTTTCCCAGGCCATAGCAGAGAGCTGGAGTGGAAGTGGAGCAACCAGGACTCAAACTGGTGCCGATATGGAGTACTAGCACAGCAGGCAGCAGCTTTATCCAGTACACCACAGTCCCAGCCCCTGCCTCATGTTTTAAGGAAGCCACTCACACAGAAGAGTAGGACCTCTCTGTACCCTCAGGAGCATCAGGGAATAATGGGAACTCGATATTTTCCTACATGGACTAGATAGTCCTATCCCTTGTCTCAGAGCCCCATTGCTTCCCAGCCAGCATCTCTATTTTGGCTTAGCAGTGTTGCCAGAGCCAAAAATTTATACCCTTCCCTCCCACACACATAGACCATGCCTTGAGCACCAATACCTTTATAATGATCCTAACCTGATCCAAAGATTAACTGCCTTCAGTTGTAAGGAATGAGTCAATTTATAGCCTTCCCAATGACCTTCAGATTTTAATACTGTGTTTTAAGTTGGTGGTTAGTCATTCCCAGATTTTTTTTTTTTTTTGCTGATGACACATGGCATCAGAAAGAGCTGACTCCACTGTCATTATGATTACTAATCCAGAACCTCTCAAATCATTGAGATATTGCACCTGCCAAGTATGTTCCTTTCTATAAGTATACAATGAGTTTACTAGTAGTGAGCATGTCAAAGGCTATCAGAATTGACCTGTCGTCAATGATAAAAGTCATTCTTGGCATACTTGCCAGGCAGGTGATCCAGCTTCAAAACTCTATCTCCTTCATCTCCTCTTTCCATGAACTGTCTTTGTGTCTTCAGTAAGATTTTCCAACAAATTATGAGATGAAGAATTGCATGTGGTATGTTTATCAGAAGTGCTTTGGGCAACAATACCTGAAGGACTGAGGCATCAAGATTGGGAGAATTTGAACTGTGACAGAATTGGAGTATGTCCTCTACTGATACAATGGGGGTACTCTGGCAGCAGAATGAATGAACATAGTTGTCTCAGATTGTGGGGAAAGGGTCAAAACTGGAGTGCTATATTGAAGTCTGAGGATATCAAGGAGGACGTTGGCATAGGAACAAAACCCAGTGTGGGGTGTTAGACCCCAATCTAGAGGCAGATTGAGAGGTCAAGGGGAAGACCTTTTGTGGAAGTCAGCATTCAAGCAGTGTGAGGAAAACATTCAGGCAAAGGGGAGTTATGGTATGGTATTTTAGAGGCAGTGTGGGGTGGTGAGTGCAACCTGTCTCATAGAAATGGTTTTTAAAATTATCTAAGGTATCTTTTCCAAGAAGTCTTTGCCAGTACCTATATCTTGCAGGGTTTCTCCAATGTTCTCTGATAATTTGATGGTGTCAGGTCGTGGATTTAAGTTTTTAATCCATGTTGAATGGATTTTTGTGTAAGGTGATAGGTAGGGGTCTTGCTTCATGCTTCTGCACGTGAAAATCTGTGTGGGTGCAAACTGATGAAATCTTTACTTAATATATACTAAATCGATCTTCTGTATATAAAGATAATTAAAAATTAATCTTGATGTGAATGGAATGGGAGAGGGAGCGTGTCGCTCCCCCTCTTCGTGGAGGAGCAACACAGGACCCTGCGCTGTTCTTTCGTCTGCTCGGCCCCCCCCCGGGTTCGCTGCTGGTTCTTCCCGGGTTGGCTACTATCCCTTCCACCTCCGTGGAAGGGCAGTTCCCCCTGGCCACATTCCCCACTTCCGCAGGGGAGCGGCACACCGCCGGCCGGCTTTCTCAGGGGCTGCACGGGTTCCCTTAGATGTTCCCCATAGATGTTCCCGGTGCGTGCCGTCTCTCTCCTCCTTTATAGTCCTCTTCCGCCAATCCTAACTCGGCTGCCCACACGCCAAGTACGCTGCTCTCCAATCAGGAGCAAGTCCTACAGTTAATTGGTTGAACTGGAGGCAGCTGTGCGGAAGCTGTTTACTTCTCTCCCAGCGCCATATTGTGGGAGAGCAGATGCATAGAATAAGTCTTAATTCCAGTAACAGTCTAGTCCGGGCTGCTCCCCACAGGAGCGGGAGATGGGAGGGGTGCGAGTGGCAGGAAAGTTATGGTGGGGGAAAGCCATTGTAATCCATAAACTGTACTTTGGAAATTTATATTTACTAAATAAAAGTTAAAAAATTATCTAAGGTAGTTAATATGTCAGTGATACACTATTTCCATATCACATGTGATACTATTGTTATTGAGACATTTTTCTTATTTGGTTTCTACGATGGCTTTCTTTCCTGATTCTTCTAACCATTTTTACCCACATCTTCTGCAGATTTCTACTTATTTACCTTTAAATAATGGCTTCCTCTTCAACCATCCATTCTGCTCATCCCAACTATCCTCCCTAAGCAATCTTATCAACCAACACCTTAACAGCTATGACTTACAAGTTGCTATGTATACAATTAACAGTTCCCTGCAGTTTGGAACAAAGATGTATATTTAAACAATGTAAAAAGCCTTCAGAACAAATCTTTGTCTCCTGATTTCTGAACTGAAATAATCCAAACAGTGATGCCAAGCATCTTCTGGTAGGATGTTTCCAAGATTCTCCAGCTTATTGGTGTCACCCTTAACCTACTAATTTGTTGCTTTTTACCTTTTATTCTGTCAGATGACACCAATTCTTATCAGTCCTCAGTATCAGAAACCATGAGAATCATGACTATGCTCTCTCCCTTTCTTTCACACTTAATTCACACACCAAGTCCTATTGATTCTACTTTCTATAAATCTCTTGAAATTATTTCCTTCTTCCCATCCCTATTATAAAAGCTGAATGCAGACTCTTAATTTCTTATTGAAATTATTGCAAATAATGTTTTGTTCTCCAATATTGTTTCTTCTAATTCCGGTAAACTTTTTAACTTCAAGTATTTTCATGCCATTCTCCTGCTTAAAATTCACCAGCAGGTCCCTATTACCTTAGAAAAATCCAAACTTCCCGATATTGCATACACAATTCCTTATCATCTTATCCTTGATGGCTTTTCCCTGACGATTTTTCCACTCAGCTCCAATAACACTCTGCATATTTGGATTTGAATGTGATTACTTGAAGCAGGTTTGTACTGAGGTATATCTGAGTTCCTCTGGGAGTTTTTAAAGAAAATTAATTGTCTCCATTTGTCTGCAAGAAAATTTGTCCTTGAAACAAATGTGAAAAATGCACAGAACATTTATATCCTTGAGTCAATGAGATTCTGAAATACCCAGAATTGTATTCTAAGAGCAGGAGATGAAACATAGCACAGTGACTGCAAACTTACAGTCTCTTGAAATTTAATTTTGTGAACTTGATTCTATAGACAAGAAAGCAAAAACCTTCAACTCATTTTTATAAAAGAAAATAGACAGTTACTTACTTTTGCAGCAAAAATACATACACAGTGGGAAGAAGTAGGAAGATATGTTTGAAGGATCTCCCCAGTCCTCTTTATGGCCCAGATGAATTTGAAATCCAAAATATCTTCTTTTCAAATATTATCTCCTCCTATGGGATGTATTCTGCCTCTTAAATTTGTGAAATAAAGTTCCATGTCCTACAGGCAATAGGCACAAAGAATACTAGAAACTTTTCATCATTTTACATTACTAAAAATTATATTAAAATTCTTGATCACTAAACAATATGAGCAGTAGTTCAGTACAAGCTATTGAGAAGAAAAAGAACCAAGTGATTTCTTACTCTTTGAGTTTATTTCTACAGCCCCAAACCTAATATTTTTCATTGGATTGCTCCCTGACTACTTTTACTTATCCAGATATACTAAGGCCATAGGGACTTAGATAAAATTTGAGCAACTAAATGCACTCCACATATTTTTCTGTGCACATTTTTACAACTTTAACGTTCGGATATTTAGTAAGTGGTGGGATATTGAAAGTTCCTTCATGAAGAACTGTAGGTTCTGGCTGGCGCCGCGGCTCAATAGGCTAATCCTCCGCCTGCGGTGCCAGCACACCGGGTTCTAGTGCCGGTCGGGGTGCTGGATTCTGTCCCGGTTGCCCCTCTTCCAGGCCAGCTCTCTGCTATGGCCTGGGAGTGCAGTGGAGGATGGCCCAAGTCCTTGGACCCTGCACCTGCATGGGACCAGGAGAAGCACCTGGCTCCTGCCTTCGGATCAGTGCGATGTGCCAGCCGCAACGTGCTGGCCGCAGCAGCCATTGGAGGGTGAACCAATGGCAAAAGGAAGACCTTTCTCTCTGTCTCTCTCTCTCTCTCTCACTGTCCACTCTGCCTGTCAAAAAAATTCATTAAAAAAAAAAAAACTGTAGGTTCATTTCACTGTCTTTCACAACACATGCTACATTGCCTTGAGCATAGAGGATGCTCAATAAATAATAAATACTTGTGGATTCAAGTTTAATTATGTTTCATGTTGTACTGTAGGAGATGTTTGACATTTGGAATTTTAGTTGCAAAGCTAATCCTTCTATCAGTGTTGCTGTTTCTATACCTGTGAATGCAGAGAAAATACAACAACACATTTGATGTCTCTACAATTCCCCTTTAAACTGAACTTTAGAATT
Organism: Oryctolagus cuniculus; assembly: GCF_964237555.1. NCBI lineage: Eukaryota > Metazoa > Chordata > Mammalia > Lagomorpha > Leporidae > Oryctolagus > Oryctolagus cuniculus. The sequence goes on along the minus strand of NC_091443.1, from coordinate 49,601,360 downwards.
CACTGGCTGTGTTGCCAGAAAGTTCTGTTTCTCAAAAAAACATAGTATTTCTACTTTATTGATAACTTGACAAGCTGCATGAAATCAAAGAAATAGAACTAGGGAATGATGTTTGAAGGAGCCTACTCAAAGAAAATTTCTATTCAAACAAGCACCCAGATTACCTAAGTGAGGATCCTGAAATAGTGCATATCCTTACATAACAAGACACAGATGATGATAATTGAGGACCACTGGTTCAGGAGAATGTGTCCATTCTGTGCCCATAGATGCATCCAAGGTGCTGATTAGGCTTCATGAAAGACAGCCATTCTCTTAGTATTTTTTTAACCTTAATTACGCTCCTTCAACTTGCATTTTCGCTGTATTTGACTAGACAATGACAATCTAAGCACATTTCCACAAAATGTGCAATTTCCATAGAAATTGAAAGTGCACTTGTAAATTTAAAGTTCAGCTTCTTGCTGATCGTTTGGTATTTTATTTCCCACATGGACTTAAAGTGTCCTACTTGCTTGTGGATACGGGAAGGAGTATACTGAGATCAAAATTTCTCTCTTATAAGAATGTATCCAGTGACTGGGAAAAACAGCATAGAAACTTTTACTTCGTTTTGTTCTTTTATTTAAATGACCTCTATTAAAATGACTTTTCTTAAGTTATGTATTCTGTTTATAGAAAGATGTGTAGTTATTTAACAGTAAATTAAAACATGACCAAAATTTTAAAAGAACACAGCTTATTAAGGTGATGTGTTAAAAATAGTATTTCAAAGAACTTGTACATTCACATTGAATTCTACAGAATGGTTCTCTAAGAAAAAATACGGTGTTGGCCGGTGCTGTGGCTCACTTGGCTGATTCTCCACCTGCGGCGCCGGCACCCCGGGTTCTGGTCCCAGTTGGGGCGCCAGATTCTGCCCCGGTTGCTCCTCTTCCAGTCCAGCACTCTGTTGTGGCCCAGGAGGGCAGTAGAGGATGGCCCAAGTTTTTGGGCCCTGTGCCCACATGGGAGACCAGGAGGAAGCACCTGGCTCCTGGCTTTGGATCGGCGCAGCATGCCAGCCTCAGCACACTGGCCGCAGCGTGCTGGCCGTGGCAGCCATTTGGGGGTGAACCAACAGAAAAAGGAAGACCTTTCTCTTTGTCTCTCTCTCTCTCTCTCACTGTCTAACTCTGCCTGTCAAAAAAAAAAAAAAAAAAAAGAAAAGAAAAAGAAAAAATACAGTGTAAACCTTTCAGATTTTGTTGTAAATTATTTTGCTTGTAGACAGGGCCATTTTCCTCTCCCATGTCATGTCCCCCCTCTGGTCCTCCTACCTCTCTTCACTGGAAAAGATTCAGTGTGGATTCAGAAACATTTGCTAACATAAGGAATGTGTACTTATAATATATATATATATATATATATATATAAAATATAGTAATTGTCCTTGGCCATAATATAAATCCTGAAATACAGTTATCTTAGAAAATATACTAACTTTCCACATAAGATAGATTACTTCCACTAAGTGTGCAGTTACTTGGTTCCATTTAGGAGGCGATTCCCTAATGTGGTTGTAAAAAGTTATTTATCAAGCATTGATACTATACTAGTTACCATTCATGGATGTGAATAAGATGGACATGATGTTCATTTTAAATTGAGTATGGTGACAAGGAGAAAAGAGATGATATGCACCCTTTGCTAGTGAGACATGTTATATAAGAAAAGATAAACAGGATGATGTGTTTGAGTTAGAAGATGTTTTCATTGCTGTACAACAACCAAGCCACTTTTGGCATGTTAAAAAGGATATAATCATTTATTTGTTCACTAATTACATTTGGATGGGATATGGCTGGGACAGCACAGCGCTGCTCTCCATGCTGTCACCTGAGGTGACTTTTCTCCCATGGATTGCAAGTGGCTACTATCTGGGCTGTTCGCCTCTGTATGGGACTCTTCATGGCACTGCTTTGGCTTCCTCTCAGCGTGGCAGCTGGGGCTCTGAGCACATGTTCCCGGAGTCAGGATGAGGAAACTGCCAGTCTACGCTGGCCTAAAACTGGAAATCTAGAGAAACATCTTTGGCTGTAATATGCTGACTAAGTAGTCATGAAGCTGTTCTTCTTCAAGGGAAAGTGACTACATTCTCCTCTTAATGGGATGAATGGAAAATCATGTAACTTATTTTTTACTCTATTGCTCTTATTTTTCTATTGCACAGAGTAACTGAAGGAGTGATCAGAAGGGAATGCTTCAGGAGTTGACATTTAAGCTAAGACGAGGTGGGTGAAAAGGACTCAGAGGATAAGGCTCAATTAACATTCACTCAACAATAATTACTAAATACCTCTCTCACTCACAAGGTAATTTTAAATATACAAGCATAAATAAGGTGTTGCATTTGTCCTGGAATGTTTATATTCAAATGGTGGAGTAATATGAGCAAAAGAATGGGGATAAGGCAATGTGGTTAGTGCTTGAAATCATGAATATGTAAGTGTCATGGGATTGCAGAACAAGGAATTACTGAATCTTCAAGGAAAAAAATCAGAGGTGATTTCTTTGGAGGTAAAATATATGCTGGATTCTGAAAGATAAATCCATCAGATGGATAGGGAAGAGAGCAAAGTGGGAATTATAGGCAAGAGATGAGTATGTGTAGGGATTAAGGCTGGGTTCAATTGTGAAGAGTCTGAAGTTGAGGCTGACAGTGGAAGCTGAGGCTAGAGAGGGAACATCAATTTGCCGAGTACAGTGTACCTGCCAAAGAGTTAGGCTTTTATCCTGCAGGTTAAGAGACCCACAGAAAGTTGGAGTTCTAGTTCTAGCAAATAAGATTCTTTCTAATTAGTTAAAATGTTTGATTTTGTTTTGTTAAAAAAAAAAAAACTATATTTAATGCTTAGTTGAGACTATAGCCCCTGGAGTCTCAAAATGAGTGTGCTAAAATGCTGGTACTGTGGCTAAGTCTTAGTGTGACCTGGGGTAAGTTGTTTAATTTCTGTGTCTCAATTTCTTCCTCTATAAAATAGGAATAATACTAGATCCTCTTTTCATTGATTTATTGTGAAAATTTAAGGAAATCATACGTTAGTGGTTAGAACAGTAATTAGCATTCAGTATACATTCCGTACTAACACTGCGGCTCCGGCCTACTTTCCCTGTGTGAGACTAAGTCACGCCCACTCCTTCCCTACTCCTCTGAGTTAAAGCAAAGCCTGCTGGAAGGACTCACACTATGGTCTCCCCATGCTTCTGGAATTAAAATCTGCCATTGTAAAGAGTCCATTATAAACATAAATTAGAACATTTATCTATCTCTACCACATTTAACATAAATAAAGATATTGTTTTGCCCTTTAGAAAACCTTCTGGGATGAATTATATTCTTCTAAACACCAAGTCAATTTAAGCACAGCTGTTAAATTAGACAAAGAAGTGGCCAAAATAAAGAAAGAGTTTTTTATTTTTCTTACTCTGCCCTTTGATTTCTTCATCTTCAACCCAAGTCACATCCCACCCTTCCCTTCCTTCCCCCTCTGACCCTCTCCCCAGACTTCTTCATTCCTTCTCTCTATGGAGTTCCCCTTCTTATCCCTACATAAGGAAGCTCTATTAACATCTTCAATTTAACAAAAAGTATGTCCACTGGCTCTGTACTCAGTGTTTAATTGGCAGCAACTGTTGTAACCAGAAGCTAACCTGCTTTCCTTCAGTTGCCAAGGTAGCGTTGGGTATGAAAAGGCAATGACCCCATAAAGGACAAAAAAGGCACTAAGTATCCACTTCAACTACATGTGGATAGGGAGGCTATACTTGTGGCTAGCTTGCTGGTCAAAGTTCGTGACCAGATGGGGCTGCACAAAAACCCATTCTAATCCTTTCCTTCTTAGCACCCTCCAGAATGCTTCTGTGCTTAAGTGTGCAGCACACTCCCAGGAGGCAATGTTCCAGGGCCATGGTGTGCATCAGAGCTTCTCTTCTGAGGCCAGTGGCTTTTTGCTGTTGCTCTTTGTGTTGGCATGTGTGTACAACCGCGTGCAGTTTCCCAATCTCTGAGGGCCTGATGCCTCCTGACCCTTGCAGCAGCTGATTAGCATGGTTAGCTAGCAGCGGCTGCTTTGTAGAGAATATAATGTGTAAAAGCCAGCAGGAAACAGACGTGTTGGGAAGGGAAAAAGGCATCAAAAGCCAGTGCCATTACTATGGAGATTCAAAACACCAATTTCTACCTCACTTTTTGAAACTAGAGGCCCGATCTGGTGTTATTATTGTTATTTAACATTTATTCCATGCCAACTGTGAAATCAGGCTCTGAATAGAATATTAAGAAGCTGTAGTCTCTGCTCAGTGGGTAGGCAGCTTTAAACAACCAGCGAGACAACAAGGGAATGGGGAAGGGGTTGGCTTACATGGATAGAAGGGGGTGGTAACTGATTTCTCTTTTTCCCATGGGTCCTTGGGATTCTTGGACTATTCTCACACCCTCCATCAATCTCTTCCATGGTGTGTACATGCACTCCACCATCACTTCTTGTACATCAGCCACCGTGAACAGGTACTTCAGTAGGAAGTGGAACTGTTCAGTGCTGCTGGGTCTTGAAGTGCTGACATTAGCTTTCTAGGGACACTTTCTGTATTGATAAATGTCAGGATCCAAAGAACAAATTTAATCCCATGCAAGTACACATTGGACTTCCTATGATAATGATTCAAAACCTAACTTCACTGAAGAGTATGGATGAAGCCTAATTACAAGAATGTGAGTGTTTAATAATCTAGAAGAGGACCAACAGCAGTCTACTCATTGCACACTATTAGCTGTTTTTGAAATTTTTGTTGTTATTCGTATTAAGTCTCCTTTCCTGTTTCATTTGTTTTCTTGAATTTGAGATATATGTTGAGGCAGAAGTGGCACGTTTATATAATACAAAGCAAATTGACTGATCATATTTATTATTTAGATCAATAAAAGGATGCCCCATATACTCTGCCAAAGGGCACAAGTACAAATTTTAAAACACTGGAGTCAGCAGCATTACAAAAATTCTATTTCAAAAGCAATTCTCACAAAAGAGCCCTCTCGTAAGGATCACCGGTTTGGGGATTTATGCCCTAGGCTTTGCAGGCCACTCGGCTGAGACTCTACCAAACCAAATTGAAGGGGAACTCCATAAGCACATGAAAGTACAAAACATAAACCAGGGATGTTGTTTGAATATCAATATTTAGCACGTTTCAGAAAAGAAAGTAAGTTAAATCTTGAAGTAGAGCTTTCCAAACTGTTATCTGGAGAACCAAGGAGTATCCTAGGTTTTTTCCATAAAATGCTGATGATGGTAGACTTGGTAATCCTCCAGTTCTGCCAAAATAAGCTTAATAAATATGTATTCCATGAAGTTAGAGACTTCTTATGAGGTAAAAGAAAATGACACTGGGCTGGTATCATTGTGGCGTTGCAAGTTAAGCTGCTGTCTACAGTGCTGGCATCCTATATGGATACTGGGTTGAGTCTCCTCTGCTCCAGTTCTGATCTAGCTCCCTGCTGATGAGCCTGGGAGAGCAGTGGAAGATGGCCCAAGTGTTTGGGCCCCTACCACCCACATGGGAGAGCCAAATGAAGTTCCTGGAGCCTGGCCTTAGTTTGACCCAGCCCCGGCTGGTGCCGCCATTTGGGGAATGAACCAGGAGATAGAAGATTTCTATCTGTCTGTGTGTCTGTCTGTCTCTAACACTGCCTTTCAAATAAATTCTTAAAAAAGATAAAATAACATTAAAAACATTAAATCCGAAACAACTCTAAATGTAGCCAAACTTTGTGTAAAGAGAACATAGTATAGTGGGGACTCCCTCATACCCAAGGTTCTTTTGGGAAAGTTGAATTATGATCATCGGTTTTCTTTACTATACCTTAGGCAAAAAAATCACAGCTGGGTGTTACAGTCAGTGGCTGTGTAAGTGACCTATTCCACTTCTTGTGTTTTTTGTCCCATGCCCCTCTTACAGCACTCGCTTCCCTGGCCATACTGGGCCCCCCTTTTTGACTAGAAATATAATTCTGTGGAGCATTTCTTTCCTAGAACAGCTTCATCCTTGGAACTATCAAGTCGCATTTCTGTCTGTTTGGCTCGTTCACTCCCATTCCTGCTGAGACTGTGTCGCAGCCTCATCCAGACCTCTCTTCCTTTGACTCTTTCCTGTTTCTTCTATACTTATCTGAGGAGCTTTTTGTTCTCAGTGGTTCCCCTTTCCCTCCAGCCACCACATCTAAACATGCTTAAGCCTGTCTCTTTGCAAAAGAAAAAAATTGCTGTGTGCTTCCCCTGGTGTTGTGTACAGTTTTCCCCCTTCACAAGCTGGTGTGTTGAAAGATGTGGGGAGCAGCCCGGACTGGACTGAGTTACTGGAATTAAGACTTATTCTATGCATCTGCTCTCCCACAATATGGCGCTGGGAGAGAAGTAAACAGCTTCCGCACAGCTGCCTCCAGTTCAACCAATAAACTGTAGGACTTGCTACTGATTGGAGGAGAGCAGCGTACTCGGCGTGTGGGCAGCCGAGTTGGGATTGGCAGAGGAGGACTATAAAGGAGGAGAGAGACGGCATGCACGGGGAACATCTAAGGGGAACATCTGAAGGAACGCCTGTGCAGCCCCCCAAAGAGCCGGCCGGCGGTGTGCCGCTCCCCTGCGGAAGTGGGGAATGTGGCTAGGGGGAACTGCCCTTCCACGGAGGTGGAAGGGATAGTAGCCAACCCAGGAAGAACCAGCAGCAAACCCGGGGAGGGCCGAGCAGACGAAAGAACAGCGCAGGGTCCTGTGTCGTTCCTCCACGAAGAGGGGGAGCGACAAAAGAGAAGTCTATGGGCCGGCGCCGCGGCTCACTTGGCTAATCCTCTGCCTGTGGCACCAGCACCCCGGGTTCTAGTCCCGGTTGGGGTGCCGGATTCTGGCCTGGCTGCTCTTCTTCCAGTCCAGCTCTCTGCTGTGGCCCAGGAAGGCAGTGGAGGATGGCCCAAGTCCTTGGGCCCTGCACCCACATGGGAGATCAGGAGGAAGCCCCTGGCTCCTGGCTTCGGATCAGCACAGCACGCTGGTCACAGCGTGCCAGCCGTAGCAGCCACTTGAGGGGTGAACCAACGGAAGGAAGACCTTTCTCCCTGTCTCTCTCACTAACTCTGCCTGTCCAAAAAAAAAAAAAAAAAAAAAAAAAAAGTCTATGTATGCACCATTTCTACCTTCTGGCCTCTTTCATGACTCCACTGGTCCCTTTTTAGTGACTAATCTAGAAAGTCTTTACCTTATAGTGGTAATTTGACAGGCTGTGGTACGATTATCCTTAGAGACAGCAGCCCCCAGTAAAAGGAGACCTGACTATGCCTGAGTAGCCTCTCTCGGCTCTGGATCGGTGGCCTTCCTTGAACCACTCATTCTGCTCACCACCCGAAGCTTGAGACAACTCGGTTCTGTTTCCCTGCTGGGTCTGCCTTGGTCACAGCCTTCGTTTCCACCACCATGGCATCTGATATACCATCATCTGCTGCAAAATCTGCTCCTCTCTTAGCGCCTGTTTACATCTTTCAGCTTTGGTTTTTCTTCATTCTTCCCAGATCATATCTCATTATTGGGAGGACTTCTAAAATACCGTGTAAAGAAAAACTTGCCTATAGTAAAAGTTACCTTGATAATTACTGAAATTGGCCATTAAATACAACTCACCAAGATGTTCACACCTTCAGAGACATGTAAGATTTGAAACTGAGAGAATTCATGTCTTTCGACTCATGCTTAAGTAAGCCTAAGTCATCTCTTCTCAATTTTTCTTTCTTTTTTTTTTTTTGTCTGTGTACCTAGAAACCTTATATTTTGTAATGTTTGGAATGACCTAAAACTTACAGAAAATGTACAATTATAGTACTTTTTTTTCTCAATGATTTGACTGTAAGTTGCTCCCACAATATTTCGTCATTCTAGTACTTTAATATATGCTTAGTATAGACCAAGACATCATTGTACAGAACCACATTAAGGATATTACTATTGAGAAATTATGGCAACTTTTTTAGCCTCTGAGAATACCACAGTTTTAGCATATGGCCAATTATGTATCACATCCAGTTGGTAAACCTAAACTGTAGCAAGGTACAGTAAACTTTTGACCAGTTCATAATATGAATCACCAGAATTCTTTGTAGCTAAGGCTATAAAATAAAACTTAGGTAAATGACAAAAGCAAATTTCATATTAACTTGTAAAAATAAATTGATCGAAATATTTTAAAAAATTAACTTGTTTCTAGGCTTGGCTTCACATACATTGGTCATTTTTTAGTATTTCACAGGCATGTAGGAGCTTTGATTAGATTATTTTGACCATTTTCTCAGACTTTAGTATATTACATTCTCATTTATCTTCTAATCAATTATTTCTGAATTGCTTATTTGACTAGTGATTCTGAGTTTTAGATTTTTCTTTTTTTTTACCACACTGTTCATAGTTAATATGTTTATGTATCTGTTATTTACTTAATGTACCTCATTTTCTTTTTTTTTTCAAACTTTTATTTAATGATTATAAATTTCCAAAGTACAGAATATGGATTACAATGGCTTCCCCCCCATAACGTCCCTCCCACCCGCAACCCTCCCCTTTCCCACTCCCTCTCCCCTTCCTTTCACATCAAGATTCATTTTCGTTTCTCTTTATATACAGAAGATCAGTTTAGCATACATTAAGTAAAGATTTCAACAGTTTGCTCCCACACAGAAACATAAAGTGAAAAATACTGTTTGAGTACTAGTTATAGCATTAAATCTCAAATGTACAGCACACTAAGGACAAAGATCCTACATGAGGAGTAAGTGCACAGTGACTCCTGTTGTTGACTTAACAAATTGACACTCTTGTTTATGGCCTCAGTAATCACCCTAGGCTCTTGTCATGAGCTGCCAAGGCTATGGAAGCCCCCTGAGTTCACTGACTCTGATCATATTTAGACAAGGCCATGGTCAAAGTGGAAGTTCTCTCCTCCCTTCAGAGAAAGGTACCTCCTTCTTTGATGACCCATTCTTTGCACTGGGATCTCACTCATGGAGATCTTTCATTTAGTTTTTTTTTTTTTTTTTCCCAGAGTGTTATGGCTTTCCATGCCTGAAATAGTCTCATGGGCTTTTCAGCCAGATACGCATGCCTTAAGGGCTGATTCTGAGGTCAGAGTGCTGTTTAGGACATCTGCCATTCTATGCGTCTGCTGTGTATCTCACTTCCCATGTTTGACCATTCTCTCCCTTTTTTATTCTATCAGCTAGTATTTGCAGACACTATTTTTGTTTATGTGATCCCTTTGGTTCTTAGTCCTATCATTATGATCAATTGTGAACAGAAATTGATCACTGGGACTAGTGAGATGTCATTGGTACATGCCACCTTGATGGGACAAATTGCATTATATTAGTGATTTCAACCAAGGGTAATTTTGCTCCCTCCCTCCCTGCCAGGGTTGCCCTATCATTTGGCAATATCTGAAGACCTTCTTGGTTGTTGCAACTTGGGAGCACGCTTGCATCTAGTGCTAGGGAACACACTATGAAGCACAGAACAGTACTCTACAACAGAGAATCATCTCGACCACAGTGTCAGCAGTGCTAAGGCTAAGAAATCTTGGTCCAAACAAAATTGGCTTAACCTGAAGAGCTTTCAACAATAATTCGATATATTAATTACTTTAATACCTCTGGGTACATTTTTGTAATCCATTTCAAATGAATTTTATTGCTTTCTGAACGTCTGTTATTTAAAAAATATTTTATAGTGCTCAGGATCCAAATAGCTATGCTGGTCAAACTTCAGAATTCACAGGTGGGACCCAAGTGAGAGAGCAGAAATCTGAGTATTCCCAGTAAAGTTTGGTAGAATTTGCAGCAATTTTTCATATAAGTAAAAAAAAATCATATAGATATATGAATCAGGCTGATCCTTAAAAGTAGACTGTGTTTTGTAAACATTTCCAAATTTTACGTCACAGTAGGTTAAAAAAATAAGACAGTTTTACGAACTGAGATCGCTACTCAAAATCTACCAGGTTGTTGTGCCTCTGTGGACACAAAGACCCCAAACATCTAGAACAAACGTTTTCCCCATGGAATGGTTACCATTAGCAACTGTATCCTGTTGATAGGCAGGTTCGGGTCATTTCTGAGAGTGAGTGAGTAGTCTCCAGTTACAATAGGTTTGGAAAAGAATAATGTTTAGCTCCTCATGATCAACTGCAGTAGCCATTGGTTTGTTACAGGAAAGGTGAGAAGATAGGTCTATAGAGGTTCCCATTTGATTATACTCACCCAAGCTTTCAAATATGAACTGACTCTAAGGACATCAAAAAATTGTTTTTGCAAAGAGGCTTTTGTTGAATGAAATAAATTTTAATGCTGAATTTAAAACAATAATAAGAAAAATTTTTTTCATTTATCAAATAGCAAAATGTATTTCAAAAATACAGAAAATTTTGGAAAATCATCATGGAAAAGAATGAGGCTTCATTCATAGCATTATAGCTCCTATGACAAATGGTGACAGGAAAAATCCATGAGTTAGGGGGATATAATATTTTAATAGCAGTGTTCAGGTTGAGAGTAAGAGTATAATACCTTCTGTCTGTCTGTCCTATTATTTATAGGGAACTAGCTTTGAAATAGCATGGTGGGCTAAGTCAGACTGTCAAAGGTCCAGCATGATTTACTTACTTTAGTAATTGGTAGATTATGGCTTCTGTCCCCTATGAATCCTAGGCTTTTGTCAATCAGAGTATTAAAATTGCTGGGTTATATCATAGTTTATCACATCCCTATGGTTTTGTATATATTATTTATTCTCTTAACTCTACTTATCCTTCAGAGGAAATTGTAGTTCATTTTATAATATATAATTTCAATGAACTATGATCAATTCCTCCATGATTATCCCAGTCCCTGATTATCCCAGGTAGTCATTCCTTCTTTTATGCTCCAATATAGTTTATTTCTAATGTAACTACGTAGTGACATAAATGTAGAGTACTTTAAAAAGTTTTCCATGAACATTTTGAAGATGCTTTATATGTATGTATATATACATATACGTATACATATGTGTATATATATATATATATATATATGAAGAAGCTCTAATTTTAAGTATTTGACCCATGAGTAATAGACTAGAACGTGATCTGTATTTACATCACCAGTGCCTTAAGTGTAACTCGATACAGAGCTACTTATAGCTATTCAAACTATGTTTGGAAATTGTGTATTTAGTGAATAGATGAATATATAATTATTTACAGCACCTTTCAAGTTTCTATAACCTTTATTCTTTCAAAATTTGTCACATATCTATTTATGTTCCATTTGAGATGCAAAATATGAAATTGAACCTAGACACTTCTTGTAGCACTGATACTCTATTTGTGGCCTTTATTTTTTATTGTTTATTTACTTATTTATTTTTGACAGGCAGAGTTAGACAGTGAGAGAGAGAGAGAGAGAGAGAGAGAGGAAGGTCTTCCTTCTGTTGGTTCACCCCCCAAATGGCCACTATGGCCGGCGCGCTGCACCGATCCAAAGCCAGGAGCCAGGTGCTTCCTCCTGGTCTCCCATGGGGTGCAGGGCCCAGGGACTTGGGCCATCCTCCACTGCCTTCCTGGGCCACAGCAGAGAGCTGGACTTGAAGAGGAGCAACCGGGACAGAACCGGTGCCCCAACTGGGACTAGAACCCGGAGTGTTGTCGCAGAGGATTAGCCTAGTGAGCTGCAGCGCCGGCCAATTTGTGGCCTTTATAAGAGTACTAGGCAAACACATAAAGAAGGTAGAGTTTATTTTCAGTGTCCCTGTGGTCTTCTGTATTTTGCTACCTAACCATTTTTCTAGCATTCAAATAACATATTACATAGCTGTCCTTAAATTTTAGGTATATAGTATTGGATTAAGCATAAATTTATGACATACTCTCATCATTGGTGCACCCACATATTGTACACTTTCACTTAATGAAATCATTACTTTTTTTAGATTTATTTATTTGAAAGGCAGAATGACAGAGAAAAGTGGTGAGACAAAGAGAGAAAGAAATCTTTCATCTACTGGTTTATTCCCCAAATGGCTATAATGGCTGGTGCTGGGCCAGACCAAAGCCAGAAGCTTGCATCTCCATGAGGGTCTCCCACATGGGTGGCAGGGACTCAAGTACATGGGGTATCTTTCATTGCTTTCTTAGGCACGTTAGCAAGGAGCAGATTGGAAGCAGAGTAGCTGTTTCTCGAACTGGTGCTCCTAAATGGGATGAGTTTCACAGGATGTGACTCAACCTGCTGCCCCTATTTTTAATAATATAATAAAAACCTACGAACCCATTACATAAAGGTGGGACCTGACAAATAACGAATTACCTTATAGATACACTAATATGATTACTATTGCTCTGTCTATTCCTGCCCCTACAACCACACAAAACAACTCTTATCTTGAACCTTGTCTTTGTTATTTCCCTGCTTTCTCTTCTACCAAGCATTCCTTTGCTTTACATGTATTCCTAAGAACAAAATATTTTTATCTTGGTTGTTTTTATCTTTGTATAAAGACTATCATATTTGTTGCAGCTTTTTTTTTTGCCTTTTTTTTTTTTGCTTCTGTTGAATGCATTTGTATTTCAAACAACGTTATTGCCAACAGTGCTGCTATGAACGCTCCTGTGCCTATCTCCTTTAGTTCATGCCCAAGATATTATCTATACACCTATGCATAGATTTGCTAGACACTAGAGTATATGGATGTTCATCTTTGGGAAATAACATCATTCTGTTTTCTAAAGTGCTTTTATCAATTTTGAAGTCAGTGAGCAATATATGGGAGATTGTGCAGATCCATAATCCCTTCAATGCAGCATTATTAATTCTATGTTTGTCAATCAAATTGTTACAAGATGGAATTTTATTGTGGTTTTGAATAGAAATAGGGCTAGTGGGCATCATTGCCTCATTCCATATTGTAAAGGCAAATTTCTAACATTTCCTAATTTAGGATGATATTTGAAGAGAATTTTAAAATAAATAGTTACTAGTTAAATCTCTTTCTAACTTACTAAGAGATTTTTTAATTTTCTTTGGCTTTTGTAAGTGTTCTTAATTTTATAAAATTCTTTCCCTGCCTCTGGTGTTGTGGTATAGCGGGTTAAGCAGCTATCTCTGAGCTGGCATCTGAGTGTCGGTTCATATCCTGGCTTCTCCATTTCTGATCCAGATGCCTGCTAATGGAAAAGAAGCTGATGATGACCCAAGTGCTTGGGGCCTTAGCTACACACATGGGAGACCCAGATGGATGTCCAGGTTCCTGGCTTCAGCCTAGTCAAGCCTCAGCCGTTACAGCCATTTGGGGAGTGAATCAGTGGATGGAAGATTCTCTTTCTCTCTCTCTGCTTTTCTCTCTATAACTGTGCCTTTCAAATAAATAAATAACTATAAAAATGCTTTTCTTCCATTAACTGAGATGATCCATGATTCTTTTCAATATTAAGCCAGCTTGCATGTCTTGGAAATGCAAATTTAGTTGAGGTACATTAACTTTCATATGAGTTGTTAGGTTTTATTGACTAAAATTTTGTTTAGGATTTTTATACCTCTATTCACGAATAAAGTTGGCATGTGATTTTTTATATTAATATCTTTATATGGTTTTTATTTCAAAGTTACACTGTCTTTGCAAAATTAACTGGATTATATCCCATTCTTATCTTTCATCTCTAGGATTTCATAAAAAATTCAGATGATCTTTTCACTGAAAATCTGGCCAAACTTCTACAACATCATCTAGGTCTTTTTTTTTTTTTTTTTTTTTTTTTTTCTGTGTGGAAAGAAGTCAAATCACTATTTCAAGTGTTTGATAGTCATGGGACTCCTTGAAGATCTTATTTCTTTTTGAGTTTGTTTTAGTAAGTTATATCTTTCTGGAAATTTTCTACTTCATTTAAGTTTTAAAAATACATAACTTTCTAGTATAACTTTATACTTTAATAACTTCAGTTTTTATTATAGTTATATCTTTAATATAACTTTCAGTATAACCAACCAGCCCTGTTTGAAGAGGGAATTTTATTTTATTCTCCAACTGCCTGCAACAGCCAGGATGAGGCCAGGCAGAAGCCAGGAACTGAGAGCTCATGCCAGGTCTCCCATCTGGGTGGCAGGGAATGGACTTCATGAGCCTTTTTCCTGCTGCCTGCCAGGGTCTGCATTAGCAGGAAACTGGAATCGGGAGTGGAGCCAGGACCTGAAGCATGTACTCCAATATGAAATGTTAGAGTCTTAACCACTAAGTCATATACCCACTTGTGATAACCTTTTAAATTGAGCATACCTAACCTAGGAATCAAATACATAGTTATTATCTAACTTTGTCTTAGAGCAGATGTTCTTACATAAGATTCTTTGGATCTTCTTAAAAGGCCCATGAGGTGTCAAGTTGTCCATGAGCCACTAAAATAGGCTAATGAATAATCTTGGGCTGTAACAACATTTAAAAAATATACTTTACCTAAAATCTCTCTCTCTCCTTCTTTAAGAATTTCATTTAAGAAGTCCATTGGGGACAATCTGGATCAAAGAATCTAATCAATCACTGCTCATCCTATGGTTATATCTACTACACAGAGCTGCATTGCATTTTGTGTTCCCTTTCATAGAAATACAGCTGAATCTCAGCCTACAAAGCCAATAAAATTCTTAAATGAGAAATGTAAGAGTTATAGTGAGGTGGACTTCTCTCTAATCAGATTGTGAGCCTTTTTGGAGGGGGCCACTACAATGAACATATTAGAACCTACTATAGCTAATCTTGTTACTCTGGACTTTAACCTTGTCCAACCAGAAGACTTATCCTTCAGAAATGCAACTCTGATCAGGTCACTCCTCAGTTAGAATCCTATAATGACTGCACACATTGCCTTAAGATGAATATAAGTTATCTTATCTGTCTTTCAAAACATGTCCTCCAAGCTCTGACTTCTTATTTTTTTATTTCTAATTTTTAAGATTTATTTATTTATTTGAAAGTCAAAGTTACACAGAGACAGAAGGAGAGGCAGAGAGAGAGAGAGAGAGGTCTTCCAGCTGCTGGTTCACTCCCCAAATGGTGACAATGGTCAGAGTTGTGCTGATCTGAAGCCAGGAGCCAGGGGCCTCCTCTGAGTTTCCCACATGGGTGCAGGGGCCCAAGGACTTGGGCCATCCTCCACTGCCTTCCCAGGCCGCATCAGAAAGCTGGGTCAGAAGTGGAGCAGCTGGGACTCGAACCGACATTTAGGATGTCGGCTCTGCAGGTGGCAGTTCTACCCGCAGCTCCACAGTGCTGACCCCAAGCTTTGGCTTCTGTCTGCAATTCTACTATTACTTTACCCCATGCTGCCCATATCAGACTTCCTTATTAGCTCCCAAAGTACACCTTGCTCACACATCTTGATGCTGGTGTGATCAATGTGATAGGAGCTATATTTGAGGTACAAATTGGGCTATGAGAAGACAGAGGAGCAAGAAAGGTGACTTTCTAGATAAATTGAGAGAAGACTCAGAAAATCATTAACATTGGCGATTATCATATTAAAGATCCTGTAAATACTGTACCTAGTTCAATGGCAATAATTTTTCTGAAGGTGTCATAGAAACATGTATTCCAAACTTCTTGTTTATGCAACTGAAGACATCAGAATCAGAGAACTTGTGAATACTTTAATCTATTCAACATTTATTTAACAAATACTTATCATTTACCACTTCAATGCCAGATTCTATCCTGGGTCATGGGGATTCAATATAGAGTAAGAAGTCCTTGACCTCTTAGATCTTACATTGTGGTGCAGAGACAAGGAAAGAAAGAATCTGATATTTAGCATAAGTGTAACCATGAAGTTGGTATGAAGGAAACAGGGTGACAGATGTAATGCAGTAGCATGTGGGAAGAACGCTTTTGGGTAGAAAGTCAGAGAATGTGCCTCCAAGAGGTTGCTTTTGAAGGAAGACTTGACTGAAGAAAAGAATGGAGTCACTAAGCTGTCTGGTGAAAATACTAAGTAAGAGGAACCAGCAACTCTTGTGGATCTGAATACATGGAGCTCTGTGAAGAGGAGCAAGGAGAATAGGGCTTTTAAGGAGTAATGATTGAGACTGGAGAGGTGGTCGAGTCAGATCCCAGCCACACAGTTGTTGGAGAGACTTTTAGATTTAATTCTAAAGATAAAACAAGGTCTGTGGAGCATTTTCAGAAGTGGTATATTTTGGTCCAATTCCCCTTCTGGGGAGACAATTTACAGCGGGCAGATCTGGCACTTTGAGCAGGATGAGTGTATATCCTGGTTGTCCAGGGATCATGCCAGTGTATGCAAATTATCATGGTAGAATTATGAACAGCACCCACTTTCACTGTCAAGGGTGTGCTGATATAGGCTATTCATTGTATATGCACCCTGACTAGCACACGTCTCCCTTTCTCATGGTTAATGTGTTTTCCACTGTGCTGTCCGTGCATCTTAAACTACTCAGCACTAAAATTTCAGTTTACGGTGAGATTCTTTCTTTTTTATATGAGGAAATTCATTTCTTTGCATACGATGTAAAATTTTTAAAATGACATACTTTATAAAATAGAACTTTTGTCTAATTTGCATGGAATATATCTGTTCCGTAATGTGAAGGATACTTATTGTGTGTAGCAAATTGACTCCACATACATTTGGACCAGACCTTTTCTATATCATCATGATTAAAATCTGCACAAAGAGAGTTCTGCACGTTCTTAGTGGCTGAGACCATATCTAACGCATTGCCAGTTCCTCAAATCAGGGCACATTGCTAGTCATTGAAAAGATCCCCAATCAATATGCTTTTTTTAAATGGTCAAACAGCTTAGAGATAAATTCATACTTTGAAATTTAAAGATATTGAATAAGATTCTAACAATAGGTTTATTAGATTGACACTGTATTATAACTAGAGGGATAATATAAAATATATTCTCATTATATTATTGTATTCTCATAATAATTTTGTGCCTGTGTAGTTGATACAGTAAAAGATGTTTTTCTGAGCTTCAAATAGAATAAATTTGTCTGGAGAAAGTGGTAGGAACTCTTGATACAGACGAGGGTCCTGGGTAGTGCGTTAGGGTGTCACAGGAAGAACACTGAGCCTGTGCCTGGAGCCAGAAATGCTGAGTTTGAGCTTCCCTCTCCCCCTATCTGGACGTGCGACTTCCAGTGCACTGCCTGAGTCCTTGCATTGTGTCAGTTCTCACATTGCCAAAATAAAAATGATTGTAAAGAATTATTTGTAAGATATTTTCAAGCTCTGAAGAAATTTTAATGTTCTATTTATTTAGAGATAGAGATCTTTCTTGTGGCTTTCATCCGACTTGGTGCCTCAAACCTTTTTACCTTGTAGCTGATTTTCTATGAAGTTAAATGTTCATTCTCATGTATGCCATGGTTTATTAGAAATGACTGTCAAGAAATGCAGAGAATCCTATATTTAACCTCTCAAAATTGGATACCAGTTTGATATAAATAGCAAGTTGTTATCCGAGTAGATTACAATGGATTTACTATCAAGCAAATTAAATCACTGGGGACAGATGTGTTTTTAGAATAGTCTGAGACAATCAATCTGTGAGTAGAAAGTTTTTGGTACCTGCCAAGCTGTCCTGTGTAATTCAGAGATATGTCACCCAAGCACTTCCTTTTCTTTGGCCGGTAGAGAGTGTTAGCAGTAAAGGAATGATCAGAGAGGAAGAGAGTATAGGCCAATCTAAATTGTGTACTACAGGCTTTCTGGAAATTGTAAGAAATTTTTGAAGTATGAGCAAGAGTGGGTAAAACAGGAAGCAATGTGATTAATAACAAATTATGTGAAGGAGATGAGGAAAAGAAATAAAGTAAACTGTGTGGTCAATGAAGTGTCTGAATTTTATATAAAAGAAATGGGGACAAACTTGTAGGAGAAAAATAAGAAAAATTGTGATCCAAAAAAATCAATTGAACTCACTAGATTGGAAAGAAAATTTTAACATGGGGGTGACCAGTGATGAAATGATGATAATGTTCTAATGGAAGAGAGATTAGTAATATGTATGTTGAACAGCAAATAGAAAAAAAAACATTCTTTTTTGAAAATACTTTCTCAGTGACATTTGGGGAGTTATTACTACTGGAAATATTCAGATCATTACATTAATGACACAGACAGCCTTGGTCAACTAGAATCCTGTTTGTTCATTGTCCCAGAGAAAAAGACTATCTCATTAGCCAGAACCATCCCTAAGAGGGTATGCTTGGCTAATTAGGAGTGAGCAAACTTTCACCACAAGGATTAGATAGTAAATATTTTACACTTCACAGGTTGTATTAGTTTCCCATTGCTGCTGTAATAAGGTAGTATAAACTTAGTTGCTTAAAACAATATAAATTTATTACCTTATCATTCTGTAGCTCAGAAATTAAAAATCAAGATTTTGTCAAGTCTGTGCTCCTTCTGGAGGCTTTGGGAAGAATCCATTTCCTTGTCTTTTCAAATCTTAGACCACTTACTTCCCTGAACTGTGGGTCCTACCTCCATCTTCAAAGATAGCACCATGGCATCTTCAAATCTCTGTCCTCTGACCGTGACTAGAAAATCTAGGAAAATCTCATCTCAGAATTCTTAAGCACATTGGCAAAGTTCTTTTTGCTGTGTAAATAATGTATTCATAGGCTCTGGGGATTTGGACACGGACTTCTTTGTAGGCCATTATTCTATCACCTGGGAACTTTGTCTCTGGTAACTGCCCAACTTTCCTTGTTTGGAGCAAATAGCCACAATGTGTAGACCAACAGGAGTGACTGTATTCCAATAAATCCATATTTGCAAAAGCAGAAAATGAGCTAGATTTGTCTCTTAGGTTGCAGTCTTCCAAACCCTGTGGTAGACAAAAAAGAGTAATCAGCCACCTTAGGAACAAATTTACTATGGAGAATGAGACCCTTACAGAAGCATTAGAAGGGCTAAAGGAAGGAAAAGAAGGAAGGCTTGGGGGCTTTCAGAATTTCCATAGGGCAGCAGCCCAAGGAAGCAGATGACTGTGACTGTCTGAAATGTTGCCCTGGCTGCTCTTCAGGACATCAGAAGCTCTGGAAGCTCTGCCTTCCTTCATGCACCTGCCTTCAGCTAAAGGAGGAGATCATGGGTTATCCTCTGCTGCCTCCTGATTCTGGCATGAGTCCACCAAAGGCTTCTTCATGAGAAAATTCTAGGGTTTGGATGGTCTTTAGCATAGGCAGAGAATAATTATAAAATGACAAAATATGATTAAAAATAAGTTGAAGTGTGTCTAGAGAGATGGAGTAAAATGGCAGATACACCAGAGAAATCTTTATTGAAATATAAATGGGATGATTTCTGCCAGAGTATTTTCCTCAGCTCCACAGCTTGGCTGATTATAAATTCCAAGTGTGTGTGGGAGTACATCTGCTTTTATTTGTTTTGTTTTCACCTGCTGGACACACACAGACTGCTGTTGTGACTTTGAGATGAGTCATAGCTGTATTTCAGCCCTTCCTCTACCCCGTCCATCCATGTAATGTTGGGCAAATTGCCTTGATTTTTGTGGCCGTAGTCACCTCAGGTTCCTTGTCAGTAAAATATTTGTGATAATCTCAAACATATGATTTGGGTAGGAAGAGAATATTCCCACTATTTTTTTTTTTTTGCTTTTTATTTGCTAAACTTCTTAACTGGTAAAGCATTAAGCCTTTTTACTAAAATATAGTTTGAAACTGGTTATCTCAAAAACTGAGAAAAAGGGAGAGAGAAGAACGGAGGAAAGGAATATCATTGTATTAGAGTTGTATCTTCAGGGCCTGGCGCCATGGCTCACTTGGTTAATCCTCTGCCTGTGGCACCGGCATCTCGTATTTGCGCCGGATTCTAGTCCCAGTTGCTCCTCTTCCAGTCCAGCTCTCTGCTATTGCCTGGGAGGGCTGTGGAGAATGGCCCAAGTGCTTGGGTCCCTGCCCTGCATGGGAGACCACGAAGAAGCACCTGGCTCCTGCCTTCAGATCGGTGTAGTGGCCATTTGGGGTGTGAATCAATGGAAGGAAGACATTTCTTTCTCTCTCTCTCACTGTGTAACTCTGTCAAATAAAAAAAAAAAAAAAAGAATCGTATCTTCCAATTGAATCTATTAAGAACTGATTGAAAAATTTTAAAAATATAGTGTCTGTTGTGAAGCTGATGCTAAATTATTATTCACCTTATTATCTTCTGAGTTTGGTCATCTCAGGGAATTTTGGATAAAGATTTTGTTATCCATTAAATATTATTACTGGGAAAAATGCTCCATCTGTCCAAAAATAGCTCTGACACCAACTTTATCAAGCAGTGTATCAGGTCTATGACTGTGACAGCTGACATTTTAAGGAACAGCCATTTTCTGCCTAACCCTGTGTCTCTGACTTAGAAGAGGAATGACCTAACACTTAGAAGCACTTGTAAGTTTTTCTGGGAGAGGCCTCCACTTTTTTTCTTTCTCTTTCCTCCATTGACTCCCCTTTCCCTTACTTTCTTTTATTTACCCAACCCATTGGAGAATTCTACTTTGCTATCATAGCTCACCTTTCTCTCTTTTTTTTAAAAGAAAAAAAATTGATTTTTGAGAGTCAGTTACAGAGAGAGGGTGATCCACTATCTACTGGTTCACTCCCTAGATGGCTATAATGGCCAATGATGGGCCAGACCAAGGCTAGGAGCCAGGAGCTTCATCCTGGTCTCCCACGTGGGTAGCAGGGGCCATCTTCTGGTGCTTTTCCCAAGGTATTAGCAGGGAGCTGGATTGGAAGTGGAGCAGCCAGGAATGAACCAGTGCCCCTGTATGAGGTACAAACCTTGCAGATGGCAGCTTAACCCACTACGCCACAATGTCGGCCCCCTCACCTGATATCCACTTGTATGAGTCAGAGTTCTCCAGAGAAGCAGAACCAATAAGTGTGTGTGTATGTGTGTGTGTGCACGTGTGTGTGTGTATGTATGCATACAATGAGACTTATTAAAAAGAATTAGAATAAAAATAAAGAATTGGCTCAGATGATTATGGACATTAAGTTCCAGGAAAGCTAGTGGTGTCAGTGCCTGTCTGAGTCTAAAGCCTGAGAACCATAAAGGCAGATGGTGTAAGCCCCCATCAGAGGAGAAGTTCAGTGTCTCAGTGTGGGCAGTGAGACAGATAATTCAACTCTTCTCTACCTTTTTATTCAAATTGGATTGGCAGTGTTTTGGATGAGACCCACGCTCACCAGGGAAGGTAATCTGCTTTACTCACTGCACCAATTCAAATGCTACTTTCTTCTGGAAACCCCCTCACAGACACCCAGAAATAATGTCCAGTTTCATATCTGGACATCCTGTAGGCAGTGAAGTTGACAGATAGAATGTGCTATCACGCCATGTGATAAATTGACCAAAGAACCAGGTCATGTTGCCTAATTCCGCAGATCTGGACTTTCCCTGAAGGAAAGTCCTCAATTTGGCTTCAAGTTCTGATACATTTTCTCATCAAGTTTTACTATCAATAAAACTGAAGACTAATTTCCATTTGACCCAGTCCTGATGTTAGACCCTGGGGTCAAGACTTGGAGTATAGGGGAGAGATGAGTGGTAGAATTTATGCATCAAATGCTCTCTGCATTGTGTACAACTGGCATGAGATAGTTTCTATTTTTATCTTTTTTAATAATGATTTTCATTTGAAAGTTTATTAACATAAAACCAAAAATATGCTCTAATTTATTCTTATTATTTAAAGATAGACTAAAATCTTCACCTAAAATAGATCTAGTGTCTTCATAAGCTATTCTGAACTAATTACTTTTTAAAGAAGGTGTGTGCTTTTACAATATAACCACCTGGCGAATAAGTTTAGGAGAGAATTGCAGTGGCTTGGGAGACAGAAGAGAGGCTGCTGGGAGGCAAGAGTAGATCTTTCCCTTTTCTGGCATGTTACATATGTTTTGTGCCAATGGAAATTTTCTCTTTTCTCACTACACTTATAAATGAGAAGAACTGAAGATATGTAACTTTCCCAGGGGTCACAATTAACACACAACTAACACCAAACTAACTTCATTCATGTCCTGAGAACTTGCTAGAGACAATGTAACGGAGAAATGTTCAACTTTGTTGCTATGGTCCTTGTCTTGCATTGAGCTCTTTGTCCCCATAGTTGGGCTGCGCAGAGACAGCTTCCTCACACACACACGCCCAGGGGCTCCTGACAATCCTCATGCACAAAGGAGCCCTGCAGTGACGCAGGAGGCAGCAGTACAGCTGAGCCGCGAAGCGCTCCACTGTGGATCATCCTGGAGGCACGAGCAAGTGAAGAATATACTGTCAGCTCCTGGCATTTCTTCCTGTACGAGAAACTGAGTGCTGGCTAATAGAGGCTAGAGGTCTCTGTGGCCTTGGGATGAATTCAGAGGTTCAATCATTGAGCAGCAGAAGGGAGAGGACCTCGCCTAAGGGAGTAGGGGGTGATAGTAAAACCTTTCCTGTGAAGCATAAAATGTGCTGGAACAGCCCACTCATAAGTAAGAAACTGGCATTCATAACTTAGATGAGCTGACTTGAATTATTACATACATTCTGCTAAGGCAACAGAAAGATGAGCCTTATCTATAAACTGATTTACAAAAATATACTGCTTGTAAGAGGATATTTTTCAAGACTTATCTTCCATTTTTCTAATTTATTTGCATTTATCTGGTTTAGTATCAGTAAGAACTACCACAAACAAAAGTGTTGAGAAAAATTTAAATTCATGTTGCTGGATATTTATAAAATCTTTGACATTCATTCTCAAATCCTGAATTGGAGATGTGGTAAAAGGAAGTCTTTCCTAAGATTCTTGTATCTAAACTCAAGGCAGCATATTCCTAATAGTTGGAGCAACAAATGAAGTATTAGCAAGTATGAATTCCAGAATCCTGGGGTTGGAAGTATCTGTAATTTTCTGTTAATTCCTGAGTGTCAAGCTCCTCATGAGAAATATAGAGCTAGCTTTATAAAGCCATTAGTTGTTGAAAAGGCCAAATATAAATTAACCGTGAGGATATTTTGAACAATTCCAGTGTTACAAAAGTTTAGAATATATCATTTTAGAACTCTGCATCATATTGATTTGTCCTCTGTGCAGGATTGTGTCAATCATAACACAGGCACTACAGTTTGGGACAGAATTACTTCTGAGGAAGACTCCAGTTCAGATTGGCAAACTCAGGTTCGACTCAAGAATGATTGTCACATGAATCGAGACTAGAATAAAAGACTATGAACATATGCAAAAATAAACTGAATTTTTGTTCGTTTAGAGGGCAGTGACTAATAGGTAATACAAATTGTAGTAATAAGCCTGATTTTATTCTACATCTTTTTTCATCACCCAGAAGATGAGCAAAATGATCCATTAATTAAATCTGCAGATGGTGCTAAGCAGGGAGACATATCATGGTCCATTGTGGGCAAAGTAATGATATAAAAAGAATGGATTTAAAAGCAGAGCCAAACACTAATGAATATTTGTTTTGGTGCAATAAAGAGTGGAAACATACCTGGAGTAGAACATTAAATGCTGTTAAGGGTTTGAACAGTGCAATAGGAAACAATTAGTTGTGATAGGGACACAGATTAAAATATTATTGGCAACAAAATTGCACTATTTGAGTGAATTCCCATTGTGTTTGTCTTGTCATGTTATCTCTTTGCCCAACACCCAGGTGGCATTCTCTTCACAGATGAGCCATGCCAGACAAGATCAGGATCTGCACATTGTGATGTGGAACTAGGAATGTAAAAGAACCACAACCAGATATCCCCTATCATGTGCATAGTAAAGTTGATCTCAACAAGGATTTCTCACTGTCTTGCTAAGTCATTGATCTTTTGCTTCTATGGTCATCTTCCACAGTTTAGTGTACAATTGTTAGCACCAGAATTATCCTCTTGGAACAGTGTTCAGTGTGATGCTTAACCTTTGAATGAGCTGACATGTAGGAGACTGTATATCTATGAATTAAGACCCATGTCTCTATTCTGATTATTTTTTTCATTTTTATGAGGGTCACCAGGTTCTAATAAAGTAAAACATATATTCCCCCATAAAATACTTTTTATTTCAAGCTTTTTGATATACCATCACCCCTTAGTTTTGGTCTCTCTCCTTCTGTATCAGTCAAGATTTCAGCAAATACAATGAAAGTAGCCTATTTCAGAGAGTTTATTTAAAAAAGGCTACTTACTTACAGAGGTATTGGTTTAGGGGAGTCACATATTTGGTGAAAAAATCCAGCGTTTAATATGAGTTAGTATTAAAGAAATTAATATTAAAGGCGTTAATACTGAAGGAATGAATAGCTTATCAGAGCCTGGTAGAAGTCATGTAGAGTAGGCATTCTTGAGAGGAACAGTGACATTTGATCTGAGGACATTTAACCAATTGCAGACAATCTTGGTGGGAAGGGATGAAGAAGAAACATACTGTAATCTCAATTTCCACTCTCTGTTTCATCACATTGGAGCTCTTATTTTGGCAGAACTGAGCAGAAGTCAAAAGCAGTAGTGTGACCTATTAGAGTTTACCCTCCCATGACACAGCAGAGTGTAGGGCAGGCAGAGGAGTGGATGTACAAGCGCGAGTAGAAGATGCCTGACATGGTGTTCTCATCTAGCCTTTGAGATGACTTTGTGGATATGACTACAAGTGAGCCATCCTGGCTATTTTCTAGTCTTCTCTTGCTCAAGGATATAGTCAATGTCCATATAAACTATAATCAACTGACTGAAATTGACTTTGTTTTATTATAACAAACTCAAAACTGAATTTCTGTTATAATTTTTAAAAGATTGTGAAATATATATATAATGCTTGGGTATGTTATAAGCAATAATAACAAATGTATACCTTGGAATCTATAATATATTTTAAATAAACTGCTATCCCTACATATTTGTGGTTGAAAATTTGATAACAGAGAATGAAATCCCTGTGTACCATCCCTGAGAGTATCCTACAAAGTATGCCAGAGGTAAAAATTACTCTAAGGTTTCCACTTACCGTCCCATTGCTTTTCTCCATAGACATTTTTTACACCTAAATAATGTGATTTTTTAAAGATTTATTTATTTTTTAAGAAACCAATCTGATTTATTTTTATAAAATTTATGTTTGAGAGGTAGAGAGGAAAAACACCCCCATCTCATTGATTCACTCCCCAATTACTGGAGCTGGCCAGGCCAAAGCTGGAGCTGAGAACTCAGTCCAACTTTCTCTAGGATAGACTATATAGTAGGCCATAAAGCAAGTCTCAGCAAATTAAAAAAAATTGAAATCATGCCATGTATCTTTTCTGACTACAATGATTGAAGCTGGAAATTAACGACTCAAGAATCTCTAGAATATATGCAATTTAAATCTTTAATATATGCAATTTGACATTGATTTCTTCATTTCTAAAAATTTAGTTGATTTCTGTTCAAAACCTCAATCTCATGGACTTGGGCCATCTTCTACTGCTTTCCCAGGCTACAGCAGAGAGCTGGATGGGAAGTGGAGCAGCCGGGACTCAAAACTGGTGCCCATATGGGATGCCGGCACTGTAGGTGGCGGCTTTACCCTCAATGCCACAGCGTCAGGCCCCTTATCATTGTTTTTCTAGGTTCTTGAGATGCAATGATAGCTCATTTATTTGATGCCTTTGCAATTTCTTGATGTAGGCACCAATTGCTATAAACTTCACTCAACTGTCTTACTGAATCCCATAAGTTTTGATGTATTGTCACCTTCATTCATTTCCAGGAATTCTTTTATTTTCATTTTGATTTCTTCTGTGACTCACTGTTGATTCAGGAGCATGTTGTTCAGTCTCCATGTGTTTGCATATACAGACTTGCTTTATGGCCTACTATATAGTCTATCCTAGAGAAAGATCCATATTGTATGGGTTTCTTTAACTCATGAATTTGCTTCTCAGTTATCCCGTGATCATTCCTTTAAATTCATTTTCAGGCATTTCATCAACCTCTTCATTTTCACATCCTAATATTAAAGTATTGTGTTCCTTTGGGGGAATCATATTGTCTTCCTTATTGTTTCTTGAAGTTTTGAATTTATTTTTAGGCATTTGTGGAAATACGTGTTGTCTTTCTCTTCTTATGGATTTTATCTTTGAACTATGCCTCTATGGCTTAGTGGAGTGTCTGCTCTTTCAGTGACTATCCAGAGGTATGTGTTGGGTGTGACCATGGAATCAGGTGGTCAGTGCTCCAGTGTGGGTTGAGTATACAGGGTTACTCTCAAGTTCGTCATGGTAGATCTCCTCTATTGTCAAGGGTGAGAGTGTGATAAACTCTGTTGATGTAATCACACCCTTTCCTTCTCTCTTCCAAGGTGATCCATGCCTGACGTTAGCCCACAGTCAGGACATACTGCCATATGAACTGAGCAAAGTATGTATGTGGTCCTCAGTGTGAGCACAGATCCTTCTGCAATGACCCACCCCAGGCAATCAGGAAGTTCTGAGCCTCTGGCAGCAGACACAGTGACTGCCCAGAGACCCAGCTATACCCTGTGCCCTATTGTATAGTAACGGAGTTCCCACAGTAATAGGGTGCAGAGGATCCATTCTGCCCCACTAGCCTGTCTTATATGGAGAGATCAGAGGCGTTCCCAGTGCCAGCTGCCCATGGATGCTCTGCCTTGGCAATTTGAGCTCTGGAGCCTGTGTTATGTTGAGAGGATGGAGGCACCTCACAGTCCTAGGTAAGAGACCAGGCCCCTGGCAACCCTCCCAGCCAGACTCAAAGTCAGTGAAGAACACGAATTTTTCTATCTGGTAAAATCCCCTGATCATACTTGTACACTAGAGCCATCACTGCTACTGGTGTCAAAATGGCAACTTCTCTCTACTGGTTGCAGGCACCTTGTGGGGTGATGGAGAGAAAGAAATATGCTTTTCTTCTGTTTGATTAGGTGGTACTGTTCCCCTTGTAGGACCTGAAGCCAAACTCAAAGACAGTGTTTTCTGCAAGGCTTTCCAACCAGCAATATCACCAGTGGCCCAGGCTGTCATGGTCTGCTCTCACTGCTCTCCAAAACTGTCCTATCCTCCCATTGTTGGCTGTGCGGGTCATATGTGGTGTCTGTGTTTGTTGCTTCGCTTCAACATCTTTCATCCTGATCCATGGCATTCCTCTTTCTTCTGTAGAATTTCCACTGCAAATTTGTCTCCAACTCTCCAATGGGAATGCACTTTCTCTGCCTTTTTCTTTTCAGCTGTTTTCATCTCACCTAAGGCAGTATGTCTTTTCCCTTTCAACCATCTGGAATCCCTCCTATTCTTTACTTTTAAAAATTATAAAATTTTATCTTTTATATTTTAGTCCTTACCATATACATGCTATTCAAAACATTTTTTCATGGCCATTCCTCTTCCACAGAAAATTTAAAATTCTCATTGAGATCATGATGAGAACTGCTTTGAATTTTTAGATTAAATTGGGAAGAACTGGTATCTTTGAATATTTTCTCTGGCTATACATTAATATTATAATTCTTTCATCCCCATATATTTGTCCTTACATATCATTCAATAAAGCACTATAGATTTTTCTCTGAAGAAAATCAGGGTTTTTAAAAGGAGTATTTCTAAGCATGTATATACACATGTATTTTCAATTTTATAAACTTTAGGCTTTAAGCTTTAAATATGTGTCTTCTCTAAGCCCTTGATCCTGGTTAATAGAAATGCAACTGACTCTACCTTTATCTCATATTATTCTTTTTTTTGGCAAAATTTCCAGTTACTCTTATTCATTCTGATATTTTATTTATAACTTATTTGAGGTTTATCTTTAGGGAAAATATCCCTGATAATGACAGTTTGGTTTCAATTCAATTCAATTCAATTCCTTCCATCTGTGTTACCTTTTAAATTTTTACATAGTGGTTTAAGAGCTCCAGTATATTGAAGGAATACATGAGGCAGTCATCTTGTTCCTGAAATTACAAGGAGGAGGACTTCTTATTTTACCATTGGGTAGATTGTATTGTAAATAATAATAATGTGAAATTAGAATTTTATATCTCATTTAGATCATTCTTATATCAAATCAGTAATACTTTTTGAGAAATGCTGCCAGTTAGGGTTTCAGTTAATGATAAAGAATCCTACAATTAGGTATATAAACATACATCTAATAGATTTAAAAGTAAATTGTGAGAACAGAATTTCTTTATTCTTTTCTCAACTTCCCCTTTTTGTATCCCTTTAGGATCCTGAAGCAGTTCAACTGATTATTATCATTCAACTCAAAAAATGGAGTTGCCATTGTTTGATAACTTAAAGTCCTTGAGAGCAATAGCTTTCAGGATACAGTGCGAAGGGTTAATTTTTGATGTTTTTAATCATAACTGCTTATTAAATATTCAACTGGCAATGTCAAATAGGCAGCTGACTTCAGTTTCTGGAGTTTCAGGGTAGAGTTCTAGACTAGTACTATAAAAAAATCTGGGAGTTTTCAAGGTATAGGATAGTATCTAAAGCCATCAGACTAAGTGGAATCACTTGGGGTGAGTGGAGACAAAACAAAGAATCAAAGATTGAAAATCTGAAATTCATACATTTTAAAATTTGGGATATAGTGAGAAACCAGCCAAGATGTATTAAACTTCATTACTATAATGAAATTCCTGGGGCAGCCTAAACTTTATAAAGAAAGGAAGTCTATTTTGGTTCAAGGTTCTAGAGGTGCAAAATCTAGTGGCCTCATGATTGTGTTCTATTGACTGGCAGAGTCCCAAGGTGACAGAAATCACATGACAAGAGACAGGTAGGTGTCTGAGTCTCTCCTTAAAAAGCCACCAGGAATCAATCACAGAAGCTCCATCCTAATGACCTCATCAAATCTAATAACTTCCCAAGCACTCCACTTCTAAAACCCATAATTATGTCAAATTTCCAACCTCTTACTACCCTTAACATAAGACTTTGTGTTGGTTTGGTGGTCAAGTCATAGTCAAGCCATAGTTAAAGGAGATTATGGAAGAGCTGCCATTGAGGGAAAACCTCTGAGAAGATGCCGTTGAAGCCAAATCTTGAAACTTTTTCAAGGAAAAAATCAATCATCTGTGTAAGATGATGCTAGTTAAGTCAAGTACAAAAAGATTTGAGAACCGAGCAGTGGATTTTGTAACACAGAGGTCGTTACTAACCTTCATACAGTTTGGTCAAATAGTTGATGATGACAGATTCCGTTGAAAACAGGAAACAGGAAGATCAGCCATTACTCCATCTGTAATTGTGTGACTTAATGTTTTCAGTTAATGATATAAGCAATTTTTTGTGCTTAAGTATTCCTCCTTGTTGTCAATAGTACTATTCAGGCATTAAAATTGTGTGTAGATTTGCCATATGTATTTAATTAATTACACATGTTTACATAAATGGATTGTTTCATTTTGTTCTTCTAAAAACATGCAAGAATGCATATTTTAATATAGGGTTTTTTCTTTGTAATTTTGTATGTATTTCCTTAGTCTCAGTGACCATGGATATTCTTTGCTGGCCCAAAGAATGCATGTAGCATGTGTGATATGTATGCTATCTCTGCAACGGCATGTCAGAAAAGAATGATACAAATGGCTAATACTGAGATTAAAAACTATGTTTATCTACTATCAATCCAATAAATGCAAATTAAGCCTGTTGAGAGGAAGTTTAATCAGAATATTGAGAGCTACTCTCAGGCTCCCTGCTCAAGTAGAAGTAGTTGAGAGTTGATTCTGGCTAATGGTTCTTTTCTTTTATTCTTTTATTTGATATTTTTTGTGATTACAATATGCTTGACCCTAGAGAGACAATGACCATAAGACAAAGATAATCCTATTGAGCTACAGCCTTGTACCATCCTGAATTTCCTTAGCTTGTAAGCAGTGTTTAAGATCAGTTGGCCTATGTTTCCTCTTTTGCTGGTTGATAAGTAGGATTTATAAAATTTTTGATGTTTAGCTGATCTCTTGATGCTAGATAAGGACCATTTATCTCCGTGTTTCAAGCAGAGTCTTGATTGAGCTGGAAAAATTTGAGGTTAAGTAGTCTTGTCCTTTCTCTTATTCCTGATAATTATGCTGCTGTTTATCATGGGATATGAAATTTTACATTTTGAGAGCAAGGCATTGGGGATGATGTCAGTAGATTATAAAATGACCCAATGTGGAGCGTTCGACTTTTACATTTTGTTGCTTTTGGCTATTTGTTAATGCATTGAAGATATAGCTAAAAAAGAAGGTAACCTTTTGGATAGTGCTTGAAATAGAGTCTACTTCCATGAAGACAAGTTACAACAGAGGTGTTGATAATATCTTTTAAGATTTGACAAGGCAGTTGGGCTTCCATCCTTTCACTTACTAAAAGAACGTAATGAGTCAGAGATGGAGAATTTTTTTGGTTGTTGTAACAAAAATCAAGTTATACCATTATGGTGGTAAAGAAAGAAGGAGAGAGAAATAACAAATTATATGTAGTTGGAAGGGGACACAGAATAGGAACTTTCATGCACTGCTAGTGAGAAACCAAATTCTGGTACGTTTCTACAGGCTAATTTAGTAAGAAATTTCCTGAGTTTTAATATATTCCACTTCTTGTTCTGGGAACATGTTTCAAGGTGTTCCCAAAGATTTATCTGTTATGATGTTTATTATAGTGTTATTTACAAGAATAAATATTTGAAAACAATATATGTAAATGTCTACCAATAGGCACTTGGTAAAATAAATTAAGGTATATTCTTATTATTTATTACAATGTTTGTAATCATATTTCAAAGACTATTTGAAGGCATGGGGAAATGTTCACAATATAACATTAAATTAAAACTGTCTGATACAAACTATTAAATAGTTGCCACTTACTGAACATTAATTTTGTACTAGGATGTATATTCAGAGCTTTATAAACACCTCATTTTAAAAATCCTCCAACAAATCTGCAAGATTGATATTGGTATTTTTAATTTATGTGTTATGAATTGGAGGTTAGAAAGTGAAACTACATCTCCAGACCAAATTGTCTTATGAGAAAAGCTTCAAATGTGATGGAGCACTAACATAAAAATGTATTGTCTTAGAAAAACTTTTTGTACAAGAGAAAGAGATATTAAATCTTAATTTCAAAGAATGTTTTGTTACTCAATATACTTTAATCTGGTAGGTTATATAGATGTCTTAAACATTTTTAAGGAAGAGAATGAAATAATCCGATTTCCGTTTTAGAATATAATTGAAAATGTGCACCTAGTATGAATTGCAATAAGATACTTTGCAATAATGTAAACACCAGTTAATGAAGGTATAATCTATTTTGAATAATGATGAAGACAGGCAGCAAAGGGGTAGATTACAGATACACTGTATGTAAAGAATTAACTAAACTCCAAGACAGGTTAAGATAGAAGTTATAAGTTACAATAAATGGGGAAGACAAGATCACCTTTAAATTTTTGATATTAGCAGCCATGTGCATAATGACAGCTAATGATATAAGAAACCTTCAGGAAAGTTCAAATGTAGAACAGATGACCATGATTTTGATTCTGAAAATGTTTTCTATGAAGAAAAATTTAAGGAAGCAAGCTAGAAGCAAGTGGTTTTGGAAGTGAGGACAGACAGCTATTGAAAGTATACTTTATATTTTATATATATAATTTAAATTGAATTATATTTAAACTATATTTAAAGCCATGGAAATAAGTAAGATTTTTTTAACTGAAAAGAGCTGGAAGAGGATTCTCAAACTGGCATAAATCAGTGTATCAGAATTGCTTTGAGAGATTTTCCAAACTGCATATTCAGCCCACTTCAGAGATTCTGTTATGTTTCCCACCTCCTTTTTTTTTTTTTTTTTTTTTTTTTTTTTTATTGCGTATGGGGAGACTGTGGTTAGAAAAAGCTTATGGACCAAGACTGATCTCATTTATTTATACTACTCACTCTACAAATAGTTGCTTAATTGACATTTATTAAATAATGAAGACTTTATTGATACAATTAGAATTCTTGAAGCAGTAAACCCTGAATGAAGTGTTGAGTGTAACTGAACTCTGTTGGTGGTGATGGGACATCCCAGAAGAGATTTCTTTGTAGGATTAATAGAGCCTGGAAGAATCCCTGTGCTTGCCTGGACTTGCATGCGGTTTACGTTTTCACATTGTATTTTTAAGTAGGTTTTGAATCTTTGGATTCATTTGCCCTCAAAAATAGTTTCCAGGTAAAGTCGTAAGAGTCTGTTTCATCTCCACTGTATCCTGAAGAGTGTGCAATTTTCAGTGGCAGCTGGTACCAAATCATACTTGATCATATTAGTATTGCAATGAAACAGAACAGAGTCATAAAAGCAAAAAGAATCAATTGAATATATGAAGTGATACTTGAGCTAAGATGCTGAAGGTTAGAAAAAAGTGGAAGTGCCACGATGTGTAAGCTGTTAAGAAAAAGAGATGGAAGGAATGTGGAGATCTCTCTGCCCGTTAGTAAAGGTATTGCCTTAGAACATCTTAGATGTTCTAAGTGTCATTTATGGGCAGAGAAGTGTCATTTATGGGCAGGAAGGAATCAGATGGTCTCTGTTATCTCCTCATCTTCTGCACTGACTTGCAGATATAGCCCTTAGTTACCTAGGTTTTTACTTAAAATATAAAGAAAAGCTCTTGTGCATATCAGAGGGATAAGAGAAGCATGAGAGAATAATAATATACATAGCAGCTCATTGTCTTTGTGTGTTTCCCACTTAAGCTATTGTTGGTTTTAATGTGACAAGATGTTAATAGTCATGTATTTCCTGTGTAATAAGTATGTTACAGAGTTAGTGTTAATTATAAGAACTATAATTCTGTTGCTGTATAGCTTCTGGATCTTCCAGGGAAGAAAGGAATTTAGGTGGCATTTCAGGAAATTATTGTAGAGTTATATTTGACTATATTCGAAAAAAAATGATAGAGTTTTGCCATTAAAATATTTAACCTATCTTTAAAAAGATTGAAAATAAATGAAAGGGCACTTAAATACAGCTTATATAGCTGTCAGGTGGGATATTGTGTTAATCCCATGGAAGACATGATCAGCTCAGGGAAGTTAGAGGTAGCTCAGTAAACGAATTGCTATGGGCACTATTGTGGCATTTCAAGCACTAGTTGATGGATGAAGATCTGGACTCAGCTGTGATAATGGAGATGGAGAACAAAGGGCAGATGAGAGATACAGCTTGAGGACAGAACTAACTAGACTCAGAGACATACCTTTCACACAATGTCATTCGACTCTTGTTCTTTCATGTGTGAATCAGAACCAGCAAATCCTCAGGTTTGCTGCATAGAGGATTTAATGTGCTTAGCTTAGGCACATTCTAAATCTTTTGAGCAGGTACTCAAAATAACTCCTCCAATCTGACCTCTCTCATGAGGTCCAGGTACTGAAGTTAGATAGAGCACACTTGGGAGTCTGCCGTTACAGATTCTGACTCCCTATCTTAGGCTGCCAATGAGGATTCCTGGAGAGAATGAAAGAAGGGGCATATTCTTTGGATTAAGTGTAACAAGCAGATGTGAAAGCCGGGGTTGGAAAATCTTTGGAATGAAAAGTTTCCTCATTTTATTAAGGCTCCAGATAGCCTTCATTCTCCTATTGCCAGCTATGCTCAGGTGAACTTTATGAGAGTGAACTTGATATTCTTTGGCATCTCTTTGGGTGTTGTCTTCCTCAGAGCCAGGAATTAATTTGTACTTTTCTGACTAGTCCTTGGCCCTTCTGAGAGTATGCTGAATACCCATTTCCAAGATCTATTTCAGCCAGGGTGTGAGGTAGCAAATATTCTAATGTTCAACTTATTAAACCTTGAATTGGCATAAACTTATTGAAGGGCAGTTTGGCTCTTATATCAAAAGCATAAAAATATGCACATCCCTTCACCTGCAAAACCTCTCCCAGCCTTCATGTTGCAGGTTAGCTTCTTCTCTGACGAAACTGTGATCCCAAAGAGCAATGTGGCCGAACTGCACTTGAGGGAGTTACTGAGAAAAGCCTGATGCAGACTATCACTGTTGCTGTAGTTATCTCATGATCTTTAGTCCCTCTGGCTGAGACCCATGATGCAGCCATATTCTAGACCTTGGCCGTCATTTAATTTTGAATTTCTGACACTGGTGTGCTTTATTCTCTCAATTACATTATAATCCTTATTTGCCAGCTTTGTGATCATGTCAATGTTTTAGTTCTAGGAAGACATTCATTCTTTTTGAGATTTATTTATTTATCTGAAAGAGTTAGAGGGAGAGGGAGAGGGAGAATGTAAGAGAGATTGATTTCCATCCACTGGCTCACTGCCTCAAGTGGCCACAGCTGCCAGCACTGGGCCAGGCTGAAGCCTTGAACCAGGAGCTTCTTTCAGGTCTCCCACGTGGGTGACAGGGGACCAAACATGTGGTTCATCTTCCACTGCGTTTCCTAGGCCATTATCAGGGAGCTGTATTGGAAATGGAGCAGATGGGAAATGAACTGGTGCCCTTATGGGGTTCTAGCAACAAAGGTGGCAGCTTTACCTGCTACTCCACAATGCTGCCCCCAAGACATTCATTCTTTGTGGAGGCAAGACTTCCTGTCCTACTTCCTAGTACAGTCAATAATCCCAAAGAAGATAAAGTTTTTGATATGGAAACGTGTCTTTAAAAAAACAGCACCAAACTGATGGGCTTCTCTGGGTCCTACACTGTGGGAAGATCTACCAACAAACAACAACAAAAACACAAAATTCTATTTATCATAAGGCTATTGTGAAATACTTTGTTGTGGGCACTTACCTTTTTTATTGACCCTTGATCTAAGAGATGAAACATCTAGTAAACCTATGACCTAATTTTACCCTAGGAAAATAATGAGGAAATGAGACCTGGAACTCAGAAAAGCCTTCTATCATGTGCCTCTTATGAAACCGTAGTTATAATCTAGCATGTGATAAACAGAATTAAAGGATCATAAAACCTGGACTAACCAACTAAAGGAAGAGCAAAAAGCATACCTTCTATCTCCTGAATATTTCCCTTGCTTATCCCCAAACCTGGAACTTACTATGAGTTTGAAGAAGCATTTGAAAGAGAAAGGGCAAGATTTGTGATTCTCAGATGGAATTTCTAGGAACAGAAGTAGAAACAATCGCCATAGTGCTGTATGTTTCAGTGTTCATCTAGAACAGTTCCAGCAACTAGTTTAGATTAGCATCTACCTGCATTACAGTGATTTGGGGGCAAAAGAGGGGCAGCAGGAAGCTGGGGATAGCAGCATGGGAAACTACAGGCAAATTCTAGTTAGTGGTGCATTAATCAGCTACAGGTACATGTCTAGGAGCGTCTAGATCAGGCGTAGGGTGTGCTAGGCCTTGTGATTAATGTCATAGGAACTGGAAAGCGGGAGAATGCCTAGAATAAGTGTGTGAATTGTCTTTATGAGTAAATGAGGAATCTGAGGTTGAAACTAACAAGGAAACCAATTTCAGAGCTGGGGCCAGGCTCCAGGCTTAGTTAGAACTGGATGTGGACATAAACAAGGAATGAGAGAGCACATGATAGATTTAGAGGAGGAAAGATATCTCAGGACCAAGATAATCTGAACTAAACATCTAATTTAGGGAGGAAGGGAGGTACACAAAGACACTGAAACACAGAGAAACAGACAAGAGGAGGAGGAGGAAGAGTGAAATATGAAACAGAGGAGACGACTGGGTGAGGCCAAAGGATTACAATGATTTTTTGGAAGCAGAAGAGCAGAAATAGGACAGGCAGAAGTTCATTCCTAAAAACCCTTACAGATGATGCTGTGAGAAGTGCCCTTTGTAGGGGCTTCTGATTTTGTTGTAAGATGAGAAGTTGCTACAGTGTAGAGATTAGATGTAGGAGAAAACATAATGGGCAGCTTGGCTTTAGGTGATACTTGGAACTACAGAGTTTTAAGGTTAAAGAATGATTAGTAGTGATATTTTCTTTCCCTTAAATCTCTCAAACTAAGGGGAAAAATATCCTAAGGATACACTAAAAATCTTTTAGTGGTATGGAGACTATTTAGCAAACACTTAATTTAAAAAATGTAAAATGTACACACATACAGATCCAGACAGAGGCATACACACACACACACAGTCAGGCAAAGCAGAACTGAAGCAGCTTTGGTGATAATGAAGAGAGGAAAATGGAAATTGAAGAAAAATATCCTTGGGATTATAATTACCAGAATGCATCTGTTGTTGATGTCACCTCCGCCA
Source organism: Oryctolagus cuniculus (assembly GCF_964237555.1). Taxonomy (NCBI): domain Eukaryota; kingdom Metazoa; phylum Chordata; class Mammalia; order Lagomorpha; family Leporidae; genus Oryctolagus; species Oryctolagus cuniculus. The sequence goes on along the minus strand of NC_091443.1, from coordinate 49,564,970 downwards.
AAACGTTTTGGATGTAGGTTCAGTCTTTGATGTTGTGGTTTTTGTTCCTGAAAGCAAGTCTCCTGTTCAGATTCTCCAAACTCTGTTGGCCTGGTGATTTCTCAATGTTTTCACATTGACAAACACGTACAATCTTATTTACATGTAGGGTTACAATTCAGGAGGTCTGAGACTGGGTTCAGGCAGTGCTGCTGCTATTTGAGGACCAAATTTTTAGTAAAAAGCAGGTAGACTACTTTTCTATAAGTTATGTGCATTTAAAAGGTTCATTCTGCAATGCAAAGTAGTCATAAAATGAACATTAGCATTCATGCCCAATCATTAATCTGACTTGTACCTTATTTTTGTTGAGTTTAAAAAGAACCCTCAGTAGAAATATGACTATGTTGGAAACCTGGAAATAGGTGGGGGTGGGTTTTTAAGGGACCGGGCAGAACTCACAGCTTCTGTTCTCAGGGCAAATGAAATTTCTGTGGACTTGAATTTTCTAAATTCTGAAAAAGCATTTATAGTCATCAAAAAATTGTACTCTTTGATCCACCTGGAGGGAAAAAAAGACCATTTTTACCTTCCAAAGCACAACATTAGGACAGGTCTGAAGTATCTGAGAGTATTTTGCATATGGAAGGGATTTGAGCTTCTTAAGAGGCCTACGCTATGCACTTCAGCATCCTTCCTCCACGAACGTCGATATCCTTTGCAAACCTTAGCTGAATCATCATCATTACAATCTATACAGCAGGCATCTGAGCATCATTCAGTGTCTTCTGTTCTGCGCCACTTTGCAGAGTTCCTGTTTATAGGATTTTAAATTGGGGCATAATGTGTCATGGCTGGAGAGAGGAGTGTCAAATAAGACTTTTTCAAAAGAGAACACGGAGCCCAATATTGGATATGCAATTAGAAAAGTAGTTTTCTGTTCGACTTGACTGAATGTTTTTTACTGGTTGACAGAAGCAGTGAAAATTCCTACACAGTGTTTTGCAAGCGTGGCTCCTAGCCTGAAGGCGTAGGTATTTCCACAGAAATGGATGGGAGGGCTGTGTTTATTGTCTACTGCTGCATGTTCCTGCAACAGCTCTTCAGTCTCCCTGACTTGTGTATTCTGTGAATCTGGTCTTAGCACCTTATGTAACCCTGACAGACACTTAAAGAGTTGGGTTTTCTTGAAAAATAGGATCTCTGAATCCAGATGAGTGTTTATCTGCCCGAATATGTTCTATACTTGAATTTAGCTGGTATTCTCTCCAGGAAAAATTGAAAGGCTTTTCTCACCTCTGTGTGCAAAGCGGTACCATGTGGAACTTTCCCGAGGATGAGCTGTTTATGAGTTGTGTGCTTGTCATCTCTGCTAGCTTCATATACCTGTTCTGTTAATAGAATTATAAGGGGGTGAAAAAATGGTGTTTATTACTGTACTTTGCATCCAGAATGCATTAAAATGTGTTAATAAATAATCCCGCAATTACCAACACTAAGCATATTTGGAGTAACCAGTCTCTGGTTCATGAGTAATGAGTTGTCTTGGTTTTAATAATTTACTTAAAAAAATTACTCCCCCCCAGGCTATTCTTATCTGTGAAGTTACAAGATTTTTCTTCCTCACCTTAGATGATTACTGGCTATACTCCTAAAGGGCAGATATAAGTTAATGAGCTCCAAGGGAGGAGACAAGGAAGCAAGAACAAAAACAGCATATTGCCTTCAAGACTATTAATGTCCCTTTGTGGAGGATGGCAAGAGCTAATGTCTGGCAAGAGCAGTGGAGGAAGAAATTGCTGCAGGTTCAGGTGGGAGAGTGAGTCACCTTGAGGCAGATGCTGCTGATGAGGTTTGGAGAATAATCTTTCCATTAGGAGTGGGATCCTCCTTTGAGGATGGGGCTATTATTAATGTCCAGTACTTGAAATGTTTGATTTACTTCCTGTGTACTGCAACGAAACAAAGCATTGAAACTCCACGTATCACAGACACACAGAATGTTTCTGAAAATGTTTCTCAAAGATGGAAGAAATTTTAGAGTTTGAGCGTATTTCTTTTGCATGTGGGGACATATGTCACAGCATAGTGATATAAGTTACTCAAGTGAATGCATATTCGGTACAGGGACATAGACATGAATTCATTCATATATGCTTATATATAAACATAATGGCACCACTTATGATTTTTAGTGGAAAGTATAAAAAATTCATTTGTTCTAGACTGTGCCACTTAGCAAATAAGTCAGAAGTTTGCTTGAATGTAGGTATTATAATAGTAAAATAATTAGCCATTTCCAAAATACTTCTATGTAACCATAGAAAGTGTCTAGTAATGATTTTTATAGGGCTGGGCTTTGAATTTTGCGCCTATCATAAATGTCAAGTCATTGTAATGAGGTATTAGTTTGCTCTGGCTTAAATTTGTATATTTTATTCTTACTCACTTTTAAATACCTTTTCTTAATCCCTTATTTTTGGTTCATTTGATATGATTATCATTCCAATTTCTTGCCTCCTGAATAATAGATTCTAAATCATTCTCATTTGGTCTTTGATTCCTTATTCAAGATCCCAAAGCCTTGCAGCTAATGATGCCATTGATGCATGGCCATTGTGCATTTAATCAAGGAGTTTTTTCATTCTTGCAGAATACCCTTTTCAGCCAACGGATAATTTCTGTGATTTTTTTCATTGCATTTTCTATTGTTATCTATTAAATGTTTATTTAACCTCTTAGATACTTATAAATACATTGTCCCTCAAATGATTGTATACCTAATAAGTACTTTCACTTTTAATTAGTACATTTTCATTCTTTTAAAAATGATTTTATTTATTTGAGAGGAAGAGTTCATATGGAGAGGGAGAAACAGAGAAGTCTTTTGTCTGCTAGTTCACTCCACAAATGGCCGCAACAGCCAAAGCTGTGCTAATCAGAGGCTTGGAGTTGAGCTTTCTCGAGGTCTCCCATGTGGGTTCAGGGTCCCAAGTACTTGGGCTATCTTCTGCTGCTTTCTCAGGCCATAAGCAGAAAGCTAGATTGGAAAAGGAGCAGCTGACACAAACCAGTGCCTATATGGGGTGGCGGCCCCACAGGCAGAAGCTTAGCCCCACTATGCTGGCCCTTAGTCAATACATTTTCATGGGTTATACTTATTTTATTGATAAGACTCTGAATATTGGCTATGCTATATTCCTCTATTTCACTCAGTAATTTTATTTTTTAATGGAAAAATTTTTGTGTCAGAGGCAAGTGATTTTCTACGTAAGACTATCCAGGGCTTTTGGGAGTTAAAACAATTTTGTGAATTTACTGATTATACTTATTTCCAAAAGAGTTAATTTCTTGAGATATCCCAGATCCTCCAATATTATAGCTATCATTTTGTTTCAAATTAGTCAAATGGGTTTCAGACTGGTCTTATTGTATCAGTAAATATGGATGGACAAATCTTAAAGGGATCCTATGGTCATCTAGTAGCTTAATTGTATAAGGAAATTTTTAACTGCTTTCCCGTCCTAAAGTTAATTATTTTTTAATAAATGAGTGCTCAGAAATGCTCCATAGAAGCACAAAGATCCGAGAGTATCATGGCATGTGTTTAGCTAGCTGAAAAATAGATGTGCCTGATCAGCTATGAGGGGGAGATAATGAACTCTGGCTTATGAAACCAAATTTACTGATTCAAACTGGGTTGATATCTTCTCTTCTCAGAATCGAACTGCACAATCACAGGCTCAGGACACAAGAAAGACCATGCTGTCATGTGTAAAAACACCATCTTAGATTGAGTAGCTCCATGAGACAAGGTTGCAGATAACAGTCAAAGATATTATACATCTAGAGTATGTACAAATCATAAAGATTCTTGTCTGTGTAGAATAGAAACTGCTAGAATTGCCCCTATATTGGTGTGCATACAACACTATCCAGGGAAATACATCAGCAACGCAGGGCACTAGAGTACTATGTGGGGTGGATCACCTATTTTTTTCTTTGCTTAGTGAAAGTATCTGTTAAGATTCTCTTCCTGCCTATTATCTAATTTCTTCTGTATCAGTCAATTAATGATTATTAATAAACTTCCAAAATTTGTAAGTACTGACCAGATTAAGAAAATAATTTAATTAAAAATAAATATTCTAGTTTAAAATGAACTTTATACAATATTTTTAAAAGATTTTCTTTATTTATTTGAGAGGTAGAGTTACAGACAGTGAGAGGGAGACACAGAGAAAGGTGTTCCGTCCTCTGGTACACTCCCCAAATGGCCACAAGGGCCAGAGCTGCGCCGATCCAAAGCCAGGAGCCAGGAGCTTCTTGCTGGTCTCCCACGTGGGTGCAGGGGCCCAAGCACTTGGGCCATCTTCTACTGCTTTCCCAGGCCATAGCAGAGGGCTGGATCAGAAGAGGAGCAGCCAGGTCTAGAACCGGTACCCATATGGGATGCTGGTGCCGCGGGTGGAGGATTAACCTACAGCTCCATGGTGCTGGCCCCCCAACAATATTGTTTTCTTTCTTTCATTGAGCAAGTATTTTAATGATGACTATATTCCAGGCATTTTTGCTATTGTCAAAGATGCAACAGTAAGCAGGAACAAACATGGTTGTTCATTGCTGCCAACATTCCATCAGGAAATCCTATCTCACAGTTCAAAGTATATCAAGAATCTGATTATATCTCAATTTCTCCCATGTAGACACCCTGGTCTGAGCCATTGTCATTTAATCTCATCTATGAGTTTAAGGAATAATTTTCCTCTGAGTTTAGTCTTTGTACCATATGGTCTGTAATCCACAGAGTATCAAGAGTAATGGTTTCAGAATGCAAGTGAGACTATGTTAGTTCTCTATTGAAAATCCTGCAATGGTTCCATTTCAGTGAGAGCAAAAGTTCAAGTCCTGCACTAACGCTCACCTTTCCAAACTGGTCTCCTCATCTTTTCTCCATGCTCACTATACTCCAGCCATACTTGCATTCCTGTCCTTCCTCAGGCTGTATACAAAACAAACGAACAAACAAAAAAAAGCATAAACCAAGCAAACACCAGGGCCTTTGCAATGACTCCACTGTTTGGGATGATCTCTACCTAGAAATCTGTTCCTTTAACGTAACATTCTCAAAGAGGGCTTTACTGACCATACTAATTTAAAATTATAACCCACTTATACTTCATAGTATGTTCAAGTTCCCCTATTTTTGAGATCATACTGTAACATGCTATATAATTTTCTTACTGTTTGTATTATATGGTTTTTTTCTCTATCACTGGACTGTTAGTCTCTTAAAGAAAAAAAGAACAACTTGTTCACTGATTTATAATATGCATGACACCCGCAGTAAGCATTCAATAACTATTTTGAGTGATTAGTCAATGACTCAAGTAAAAACAAATATATAATTACAAGTTTTGATAATGAGAGTTAATATATATAGTCTTTATTTGCCTGCATTTTTAAGTGCTTTACATGTAAGTTTATGTAAAATTACCTAATTTTATCCATAAAACAATCATATGAGGTAAATTATTATCTATTTATTTATTTTTTTGACAGGCAGCAGAGTTAGACAGTGAGAGAAAGAGACAGAGGGAAAAGTCTTCCTTTTTCTGTTGCTTCACCCCTCAAGTGGCCGCTACGGCTGGCGTGCTGTACCAATCCGAAGCCAGGAGCCAGGTGCTTCCTCCTGGTCTCCCATGCAGGTGCAGGGCCCAAGCACTTTGGCCATCCTCCACTGCTTTCCTGGGTCACAGCAGAGAGCTTGACTGGAAGAGGAGAAACTGGGACAGAACTGGTGCCCCAACCGGGACTAGAACCCAGAGTGCCAGTTCCTCAGGAAGGGATTAGCCCAGTGAGCCGCGGAGCCGGCCAATTATTATGTATTTTAAACATAAAGAAATATTGGTACAAACACATTGAAAGCCTAATTAAGTAATAAAACAATAAGTGGTAGAACAGATTCAAAGATAAGCCAGCCTAGGAGATTTCAAGATGGCCGAATAAGAAAAAGACGTACTGTTTTAGATGAGGGGAAAATAACTGAAAAACAGAGGAAGAAGTGCATACTCAGGGGAGATTTGGAGAGAAATTTACAGTGGGAATTCTACAGAAGGATGAGGAATGCCATAGGTCAGCATGGAAGGCGCTGATGCACATCTATTAGCATGGGCAGCACACCCAACCTCCACAGCAGAGACCAGGAGAATACACCAGCTTTGGAGAGTGAGGTGAAAGCAGACTGGTAGCCGGTGCTACTGGTGGTGTTACCAGAGCAAGAGCCTTGTATACATTGCTGTCTTTAGTCTGCCCTGGAGCCCTAATGGGGTACAGGGTACCCGCCTAATCAAGTGGGAAAAAAGCACATTTTTTCTTGCCACCACACGACAAAGGCACCTAGCAACTGGAGGGGAGAAGGCACCATTTGACACTATTAGTACCAGTGGCAGCTCTCGTACCTGTGTGTGAACAAGGGATTTTACCAGATGGAAAAATCTGTTTTCCCCATTGATTTTCAGACTGGCTGGTTACCAAACCTAGAACTGTGAGGTGCCCCATCCTCAACATACCACAGGCTCTGGGGCTCAAACTTCAAAGGCAGAGCACACAAGGGCAGCTGGCCCTGGGAACATCTGTGCTCTATCCATTGACTAGACAGGATAGTGGAGTGGGTCCTCTATGCCTTGTGACTGTGGGACCATTGTGTGCTGTGACTGTGGAAACATGGTGGCTGTATGATAAGGGAGTGTGGCTGGATCTCTGAGCAATCACTATGTCTAGTACAAAGGCTCAGAGCTCCCTAGTTGCCTGGGTGGGTAAGTGAAGAGGGATCTGTGCTCACATCAAGGACTGCACAGATCCTTTGTGCAGTTCATGCAGCAGCACAGGTGAGTGTTGCACCCACTGTGAGCTAAACCCAGTATTGATCATCTTGAAAGAGAGGAGATGAGGATGTGATTACACAAACAGAGGTGATAATTCTTCCTCCCCTGCTGACAATAGAGATTTACCATGCCCAACTTTGATGTTAGCACGGATACTCACTCCACCGTGGAGCACTGATCAGAGCTCCCTGGTAGGACCTAGCACATGCCTTTGGGTATTCACTGAAAGAGCAGACACTCCACTAAGCCACAGATGCATAGTTCAAAGATAAAATCCATAAGAAGAGAGACAACACGTATTTCCACAAATGCCTAAAAATAAATGCAAAAATTCAAGAAATAACAAGGGAGGCAATATGACTCCTCCAAAGAAACACAACACTTTAATATTAGGATGTGAAGTTGAAGACATTGATAAAATGCCCAAAAAAGGAATTCAAAGAATGATCACGGGATAACTGAGAAGCAATGAAAAGCAAATTCATGAGTTAAAGAAACCCATACAACATGGATCTTTCTCTAGGATAGACTATATAGTAGGCATAAAGCAAGTCTCAGCAAATTAAAAAAATTGAAACCATGCTATGTATCTTTTCTCACTACAATGGAATGAAGCTGGAAATTAACTCAAGAATCTCTAGAATATATGAAAACACATGGAGACTGAACAACATGCTCCTGAATCAACAGTGAGTCACAGATGAAATCAATATGGAAATAAAGGAATTCCTGGAAATGAATGAAGGTGACAATACATCAAAACTTATGAGATTCAGTAAAACAGTTGAGTGAAGTTTATAGCAATTGGTGCCTACATCAAGAAATTGCAAAGGCATCAAATAAGTGAGCTGTCATTGCATCTCAAGGACCTAGAAAAACAACAACAAACCAAAACCAAATTAGTAGGAAGAAAGAAAAAATTAGAGAAGAAATAAACAAAACTGAAACAAAATGTCCATCAGTATATGAGTAGATAAAGAAATTCTGGTATATATACACTATAGAATGCTACTTAGTGGTAAAAAAGAAATGAATCCTCTCTTTTGCAACAAAATAGATGCAACTAGAAACCAGTATACTTAGTGAAATAAGCCTTCCCAAAAATACAGATACCATATGTTTTCCTTGATCCATGGTGACTCATAGAGTACCTAAAATGTAGTGTTTTAGAGTGAAATTGACATTTTGATTTTCCATGATCACTTACAGCCCTTGTCTCTACTGTTAAGGAACAGTGTTTTTTTCTTTGTTGAGTTCTTTATTTAGTGTAGGGTTAATCTCATGAGTATAAAGTAAACTTAAAATAGATCTTTGTAAAAATTAAGTGTGGGAACAGGAAAGGGAAGAGGAAGAAGGCTATGAGTATGAGAGGGAGGGTAGGGTAGGAAGTATACTAGGATTCTAAATCTGCATATGTAATACATAAAGTGTATTCCTTAAATAAAATTTTAAAAAGATACAAAACATCAGTGAAATTAAGAGCTGAATTTTGAAAAATAAACAAAATTGATACACCATTGGCACAATATACCGCCCCAAATGAGGACTCAAATTAATCAAAAAAGAAAGAGGAGATTAATAATAGACACTACAGAAATAATATAAATCATCAGGAATCACTACAAACAGCTATATGGCAACAAACTGGAAAATATGGAAGAATTGGATAGATTTCTGGAAATATACAGTCTACCAAAATGGATGCATGAAAAGACAGAAAATCTAGAGAGACTAAAAAACATGATGGAGATTGAATCGGTAATAAAGACCCCAAAAAAGAAAAGCCCAGAACTGGATGGATTCACTAATGAATTCTACCAGACTTCTAAATGACTAATTTCAATTCTTCTCAAGATATTCAAAACAATCGAAAGGGAGGGAGGCCTTACAAAATCCTTCTGTGAAGTCAGCATCACCTTAATTCCTAAATAAGAAAAAGATACAACAGAGAAAGAGAACTATAGATGAATATGCCTGATGGACATAGTTGCAAAAATCCTTAAAATTTACTAGCTAATCAAATCCAACAACACATCAGAAAAATAATTCACCTTGACAATTGAGATTTATCTGGAATGCAGGGGTGGCTCAACATTCACAAATTAATAAATGTGATCCATCACATTAATAAACTGCGGAAGAAAATTCATATGATTATCTCAATAGATGCAGAGAAAGCATCTGGTAAGGAATAACATCACTTCATGATGAAAACCTTAAGCAAATTGGGTATGAAAGTAACATTCCTCAACACAATCAAGGCTTTTTGGCGGATTCACAGCATCTTATTTAATGGAGAAAAGTTGTAAGCATTCTCACTAAGATCTAGAACCAGACAAGGGTGCTCACTTTCACCATTGCTATTTAATATAGTTTTGGAAGTTTTAGCCAGCGCCATTAGGCAGGAAAAAGAAACCAAAGGGATATAAATTGGGAAGGAAGAAGTCAAATTATCACTATTTACAGATGACATGATTCTATATGTAAGAGAATAAAAAGACTCACTAAAAAACTATTGGGACTCATAAAAATTTTGGTAAAGGGCCAGTGCTGTGGCGGAGCAGGTTAAAGCCCCAGCCTGTAGCACCGGCATCACATATGGGTGCTGGTTCTAGGCCCAGCTGCTCCTCTTCTGATACAGCTCTCTGCTACGGCATGGGTAAGAAATAGAAGATGGCCCAAGTCCTTGGGCCCCTCCATCCATGTGGGAGTCCCAGAAGAAGCTCCTAGCTTTGGATTGGCATAGCTCTGGCTGTTGTGGTCATTTGGGGAGTTAACCAGTGGAACAGAAGACCTCTCATTCTCTTTGGCTCTCTCTCTCTCTCTGTAACTCTCTCTTTCAAATAAAAAAAACATAATTCTTTCAAAAAATTTTAGTAAATTTGCACAATATAAAATTAACACACAAATATAAATAGCCTTTGTATATACAGACAGTGAATGGCTGAGAAAGAACTCAGATCAATCCCATTCACATTGACTACAAAAAATTTAAATGCTTTGTAATGAATATGACCAAGGAGGTGAATAATCTGTGACATGAAAATTATAAAAGATTAAAGAAATAGAAGAAGACACAAAAATGGAAAAGTCTTCCATTGTAAGAATTAACATCACCAAAATGTCCATGCTCCTGAAAGCAATTTGTAGATTCGGTGTGATCTCAATCAAACTGCCAAGGACATGCTTCTCAAATCTAGAAAAAAAATGCTAAAATTCATATGGAAACACAAGAAACCCTGAATATTCTAAAACAATATTATTCAACAGAAACAAAGCTGGAGACACCACAATGCCAGATTTCAAGATGCACTGTAGTGCAGTTATAATCAAAATAGCCTGAAACTGGTAGATAAAGAGACATTCAGACCAAGGAATAGAGTAGAAACTCCAGAAATAAATCCATACATCTACAACCAACTTATATCTGACAAAGTAGTTAAATTCAATCCTTGGATATAGGACAGCCTCTTCAACAAATGGTGTTGGAGAAGTTGGATTTCTATAGGCAGGAGTATGAAATAAGACACTGCCTTACACTTTATACAGAAATCAACTCAAAATTGACCAATGATCTAAGTCTACAACCCGATAGCATCATGTTACTAAAAGAGAACATTAGGGAAACTCTGTAAGGCATTGGCTTAGGAAAAGAACCTAGAAACACAGGCAATCAAAGCCAAAATTGGAAAATGGGATTACATCAAGCTGAAAACCGTCTACACTGCAAAGGAAACACAGAGCAAAGTAAAGAAAGAACCTATAGAATGGGAGAAAATATTTGCAAACTATGAAACTGATAAAGGATTAGTATCCAGAATCTATAAATAGCTCAACACACTCAACAACAACAAAGTAGTACAGTTAATAAATGGGCAAAGAACTTTAACAGCCTTTTTTGAAAAGAGAAATTCAAATGACCAACATACACATGAAAAAATATTCATGATCTCTAGCCATCAGGGAAAGTCAGTCAAAACTACAATGAGGTTTCACTTTACCCCCATTAAAATGGCTCTCATCCACAAACCATAACAAACAATAAATGTTGGTGAGGGTGTGGGGAAAAATGTACCCTAATCACCACCTGCTTTTGGGAATGTAAACTAGCACAGCCACTTTGGAAGACCTTATGAAGATACCTCAGAAAACTGAAAATAGATATACCTAATGACCCAACAATCCCACTCCTGGGAATTTACCCAAACAAGATGAAACCAGCATATGAAAGAGTTGTCTGTACTCTCATGTTTATTGCAGTTCAGTTCACAATAACAAAGGTATGAAATCAACCCAGATATCTGTCAACTGATGACTGTGTGTATATGTGTGTGCGTTTGTGTGTGTAGTATGGAATACTACTTAGCCATAAAAAAAGAAATGGAATCCTGTATTTTGCAAGAAAAAAAAAAAGGAACTAAAACAATTACACTTAATGAAATAAAAAGTCCTAAAAAGAGAAATACCATATGTCTTCCCTGAATTGTGGTAACTAATAAAACACCCAAAAATGTAATGTATAGCAGTGAAATTGATGTTTTGAGACTCAATGATTGTTTACAACATTGTCTCTACTGTTGAGGAACAGTTTTTTTTTAAAGAATTATTTTATTTATTTGAAGGACAGAGTTACAGAGAGAGGTAGAGTCAGAGAGAGCGAGGTCTTCCATTCTACTGGTTCACTGCCCACGTGGCCATAATGGCCAGAGCTGAGCCGATCTGAAGCCAGGATCCAGGAGCTTTCTCCAGGTCTCCCATGCGAGTGCAGGGGCCCAAGCACTTGGGCCATCTTCTGCTTTCCCACGACATTAGCAGAGAGCTGGATCAGAAGAGGAGCATGCTGTGACTTTGCAGTCACCCTGAGCCAAGAAGCTAAAGAGATGAGATTTTGAGGCTGTTGAGACAGCTGATACTGAAAGGATGAATGTGAAAAATGACACTTTTTATGGCAAAGTTATCCCAGAAGTTTGTATGATGCTTCATTGTAAGTCTTTGAGGACCAGGGTGCATATGCACAAATCCTTGATCCTTAAAGGACTAACAGAGTGGCAACTAGGGGTATAAGAGCAGAATAGAGATGCTAGAGGTAGCACAGGGTAAAAATATGCTCAAATTCTGGGATGGTTGGACGGAAAAACATCTTGAGCAATTGCAGCATTTTATTAAGATGCCAGAAATGACATGCCAATGGAGAATGGAAATACCATAGGTCCAATACCTGTAATGGACCCATCCTACAAAGCATAAAACCAAGCCAAACAGGATCAAGAGATATACAAATCATTGATATCCTGATTCAACAAAATGGAGCAGGAATAAAATTATGACAATGAAAATCAGGCTCCATGAAAAATAACACATTCAACACAATGTTGGTTCCCACTTTAGTGGGAAGCTGGATCAGAAGCTAAGGAGCCAGGACCCAAACTGGGACTCTGATTTGGGGTGTAGGTTTCCCAAGCAGCATTTTAACCAATGTGCCAAATTCCTACTCCATGGGTGAATTCTCAGTCAGTGCTTACTTTTTTTCTGGTGTATCTTTTTTTTTTAAGACACTATGTATTTGCTTAATTTTGTCTCAGATCATTAAAGTTTTCCTAATATTTCAAATATTTTATTTCTTATTTTCAACTTGGTTAGTGTTTATTAATTAGCCTACTATTTTATTCTTTTTAGTATTTCTTTTTCTACGTAATACCATTGGTTGGACTGTTTAATTAACACACAGTTATTCTTAGGAGTTTAAATCCAACTGAAAATTGATTCCTGTTAAAAATAAGAATTGAAATAGAGAGGTGAATAGATGTACAGTTCAACACACGCTCATTTGGACTTACTCCTAAGGGTATAGCTAGAAACGTGCCATGGGACTCCAAATCCCATTAAGTTGGCAGGTACTAATGCCATCTTACTAGATAGTGATCAGTTTAAGTTCATAACTGATTATAAAGATAAGATTAATTGTCAAATGGATAACATAAGTAAGTCCAGTGTCTGCTAATAATAACTGATAGAATTAAAAAGGAGAGAATGATCTAACATGGGAAGCGGGATATACAGCAGATTCATAAAATGGCAAATGCCCCAAACAGCACTCTGGCATCAGAATCAGCCCTTAATACTTTCAGATCTGGCTAAAAAGCCCATGAGAGTTTCTCAGGCATGGAAAGCCAAGACAGCATGGCAAAAAAATGACCTAAATGAAAGATCTCTGCGAGTGAGATCCTAGCAGGAAGAATGGGCCATCAGAGAAGGAGGTACCTTTCTCTGACGGGAGGAGAGAAATTCCACTTTGATTATGGCCTTGTCTAAATAAGGTCAGAGTTTGTGAACTCAAGAGGCTTCCATCGCCTTGGAAGCTCATGACAAGAGCCTTGGGTGACTACTGACGTCATAAATAAGAGTGGCAATTGTTAAATCAACAACAGGAGTCACTGTGCACTTACTCCTCATGTAGGATCTCTGTCCTTAATGTGTTGCACTAAGATAATTAACAGTAAAACTAGTCTTCAAACAGTACTCTATACTTTGTGTGTCTGTGTGGGAGCAGTCTGTTGAAATCTTTACTTAGTATATACAAAATTGATCTACCGAATATAAAGATAACTAAAAATGAATCTTAATGAAGAATGAGATGGGAGAGGGAGTAGGGGATGGGATGGTTTGTGGATGGGAGGGTGGTTATGGGGGGAAAACCGCTATAATCCAAAATTTGTACTTTTGAAATTTATATTTATTAAATAAAAGTTTTCTATCACAATAACAATTACTGTTCTTTAGATTCTAATGTTTTTAATCCTTCCAGTTGATCCCTTCAATTTTAAAATTTACCTTTTTAGGTCTAGAATTTCAAAAATGTTTTTGTATAGATTTTTATCTTTTGCTGAAATATTTTCTTTAAATCTTTGAAATATTCTTATAACATGTTTTAGCGGTGCACCGGCCGCAGCGCGTCGGGCCTCGGCGGCCATTGGAGGGTGAACCAACGGCAAAGGAAGACCTTTCTCTATGTCTCTCTCTCTCTCACTGTCCACTCTGCCTGTCAAAAAATAAAAAAAAGAAAAAAAACATTATAAACAACTTTGTGCGTATAAATATGACAAGTTAGATGCAATGAAGAAACTTTTAGAACAGAGATCCAAATATCATATGTTCTCCCTGATGGGTAACAACCGAGCACCTAAAAGGAAACCTGTTGAAGTGAAATGGACACTATGAGAAACAATGACTTGATCAGTCCTTGTCCTGACTGTTGATGTACAATTTAATACTTTATGCCTTTTAGTAATTTTTTTGTTCTACTTAATACTATTGGTTGAACTCTGTAATTTACAAAGTGCAACTTGTGTATTGTTGTGGCTCCCCCCACCGAGCCAAGCTTCCCTCCCTCCCGTGGCCCTCCCCTTTCCCACTCCCTCTCCCATCCCACCCTTCATCGAGTTTCATTTTCAATTACCTTCATATACTGAAGATCAACTTAGTATATACTAAGCAAGGATTTCAACAGGCTGCACTCACACAACCGCACAAGGTATAGGGTATTGTTCGACTAGTAGTGTTGTTTTTAAGTTTCATAGTAAAACACATTAAGGACAGAGATCCTACATGGGGAGCATGTACCCCGTGACTCCTGTTGTTGATTAACAATTGGCACTCTTATTTATGACGTCAGCCATCACCCGAGACTCTTGCTATGAGCTGTCTAGGCTATGGAAGCCCCTTGAGTTCACCAACTCTGAACTTGTTTAGTCAAGGCTGTATCACAGTGGAGGTTCCTTCCTATCTTCAGAGAAAGGTGCCTCTCTCCTTGATGGCCTTAAACTCTGTAATTAACACACAATTATTATTAGGTGTTTTAAAGTTAACTGAAAAGTGATCTCTGTTAAATATAAGAGTGGGAATAAGAGAGGGAGGAGATGTACAATTTGGGACGTGCTCACTCGGACTTGCCCCAAATGGTGGAGTTAGGAATGTGCCAGGGGATTCCAATTCAGTCCCATCAAGGTGGCACGTACCAATGCCACCTCACTAGTCCAAGTGATCAATTTCTGTTCATAATTGATCATAATGGTAGGACTAAGAGTCAAAGGGATCACATAAACAAGACTAGTGTCTGCAAATACTGATAGAATAAAAAAGGGAGAGAATGATCCAACATGGGAAGCGGGATACACAGCAGACTCATAGAATGGCAGATGTCCTAAACAGCACTCTGGCCTCAGAATCAGCCCTTAAGGCATTCGGATCTAGCTGAAGAGCCCATGAGAGTATTTCAGGCATGGAAAGCCAAGACACTCTGGCAAAAAAACAAAAACAAAAACAAAAACAAAAAAACACCTAAATGAAAAGTCTCTGTGAGTGAGATCCCAGTAGAAAGAACAGGGCCATCAAAGAAGGAGGTACCTTTCTCTGAAGGGAGGAGAGAACTTCCACTTTGATTATGACTTTGTCTAAATAAGATCAAAGTCAGCGAACTCAAAAGGCTTCCATAGCCTTGGCAACTCATGACAAGAGCCTCAGGTGATTACTGACACCATAAAGAAATGTGTCAATTTGTTAAGTTGACAACAGGAGTCACTGTGCACTTACTCCTCATGTAGGATCTCTGTCCTTAATGTGTTGTTCAATGTGAATTAATGCTATAACTACTACTTAAATAGTATTTTACACTTTGTGTTTCTGTGTGGGTGCAAACTGTTGAAATCTTTACTTAATATATACTAAATAGATCCTCTGTATATAAAGATAATTGAAAACGAATTTTGATGTGAATGGAATGGGAGAGGGAGCGGGAGATGGGAGGGTTGCAGGTGGGAGGGAAGTAATAGGGGGGAAAAGCCATTGCAATCCATAAACTGTACTTTGGGAATTTATATTTACTAAATAAAAGTAAAAAAAAAAAAAAAGAATAGAGATCCTCCAAAATTAGTAAATGAATTCAAAATCTAAATAGTCCCCTTCCTGTTAGATATAATTAATAAGTAAATGCTTTTCTACAAATAAAAGAGTGTACAGGTAGCTTAATTGGTGAATTCTATCAGCTAGATATTAAATACTACTTAATATAAATTTTACTCAAACTATTTTAGAAAAAGAGATAGTAATATTTTCTGTGTTTTCATGAGTCCAACATAACCATAAAACCAGCATAAACAAGAATATAAAAATACAATTTTAGGCCGGCGCCGTGGCTCAATAGGCTAATCCTCCACCTTGCGGCGCCGGCACACCGGGTTCTAGTCCCGGTCGGGGCACCGGATTCTGTCCCGGTTGACCCTCTTCCAGGCCAGCTCTCTGCTATGGCCAGGGAGTGCAGTGGAGGATGGCCCAGGTGCTTGGGCCCTGCACCCCATGGGAGACCAGGAAAAGCACCTGGCTCCTGGCTCCTGCCATCGGATCAGCGTGGTGCGCCGGCTGCAGCGGCGGCCATTGGAGGGTGAACCAACGGCAAAGGAAGACCTTTCCCTCTCTGTCTCTCTCTCTCACTGTCCACTCTGCCTGTCCAAAAAAAAAAAAAAATACAATTTTAAACCCATGTATCTTTTTTAATGTAGTATATTTTTTAAAAAATTTATTTTATTTTATTTGAAAGCTAGAATGACAGAGGGAGGGATGAAGAGAGAGAAAAAGAGATCTTCCATCTGTTGTTTTAGTACCAAATAGCTCTAACACCCAGGCCATGCGAGCTGCAGCCAGGGCCAGGATCATGTGGGTGGCAGGGACCGAAGTACTTAGGCCACCTTCTGCTGCCTTCTCAGGCCCATTGTCAGGAAGCTGGATCAGAAGCTGATCAGCACTCCAGTATTGGATGCTTGTGTCGTAAGCTGTGGGTCAGGCTGCTGCACCACAGTGCTCTCAGGAGAACAATATATCTTATAAACATAGTTGCATAAATGATTAAACAAATATTAGCAAAAGAATTTCAGCATCATATGAAAAGAATACTACATAATAATCAAATGGAAACCATTCTAGGATTGGAAGGTTATGACCAAGGTAAAAAAAAATCATTACATTAATAAAGAATAAAAATTATGTGATTATTTCACTTGAAGTGAAAAAGGGATTTGATGCCATATAATACTCATTCATGACAAACTGTCACTACTTAATTTATAAATGACAACTTCCTGCTAACATTATACTTAAAGTTGACATCTGTAACACTTTTGCCTTAATGTCATATTGTTTCACATGTTTCACTTCCAACATTGTACAGAATCCTCTGCAGTAATCAAAATGGCTAAGAAATTTATAGCATAAAGTTTGAAATAGAAATAAATTTGTTTTTTATTCACGGATCATGAAATTTCATGATTGTGTAGAAAATCCTATTAAACGTTAAAATGGGATTATGAATTGTGAGTGAATTTATAAAGAGCTTAAGATACAAGATCAATATACATAAATATCTTATTTTAATATATGAGCATTAGTTATAAGTAATTGGAAAATAACATTAGTAGGCAATTTAGTAGCTCCAAACAGCATATAATAATTTAAATACTTGGAAGTATGTTTTTAAAAAGACATGCAAGATTTCTACAATAAAATTTTAGGAGACCTAGAAATGACAAGATCACTAGTTGTAAAACTCAACATTGTTGAGATTCTCATTCCCTCCTAATCAATATATATATTCAAGGTAATTGCAATAAAAATCAGAACACAGACATTGAGAAACTAATTATAAACTTAGATAGAAATAAAACATCTGGGGCAAAATATACTTAAAAACAAGAAGAAATTCAAAAGCATTGTGTCATCTCTAATTTCAAGAATTAATATTGACCAATAATAATTCAGACAATGTGGTCTCAGAATAAGAATAAATAGAACAGTGGGATAAAATAGAGCATGGGGAAATAAACACCTACCTAAATAGTGAAATGGCATCCGTGGGGAAAATAAAGTTTTTCAACAAATAGCGTTGCAACAATCAAATGAAGTAAGGAAAACAGTGAACCTTGTTTCAAACCTCACAACATGGATAAAAATTAAAAGCTAAAAGTTTCTAGTAAAGGATGTCGAGGAATAACCAATACTATGACTTTGGGTTAGTTTGAAATGAGGTATCCCTGGAAGAATCTGCCTTTGCAGGCTACTGTGACCTCCATGACATTAAGATGCCAGAGGTCAGTACTGACACGTACCAACGTAGAATCCTTGAAGAAACAGATGCTTTGAATGAAGTGAAAAGCACTGTGAACATAAAGTTCTCACAAAATTTAAGAGCAAGTCCCTTATGTAAGAGAACGAGTCATTAACAGCTAAAAATGTTATGAAAGGTTACAGGTATATATCAAGAGGTAGACTACTGATGCAGGAACAAAACTGAGCTGTGTGGCCTCACATATTGGAGACACAGACAAAGTTGCAGTATTGAAGAGTCAAAATAAGCAATATTAAAATACCTGGGGATTATGGTAGAGGTCAGAAGATGAAGAAAGTTGATAAAGATGTTGGCTGCTGGCAACATACTGACATGGTTACTGATGATCACTTCCACTTATTAAAAAAAAAAGCCAGGGCCATCACTGTGGCCCAGTAGGTTAATCTTCCGCCTGCAGTGCAGGCATCTCATATGGGTACCAGTTCTAGTCCTGGCTGCTTCTCTTCTATGGCCTAGGAAAGCAGTGAAAGATGTTCAAAGTGTTTAGGCCCCTGCACACAGTTGGGAGATCTGGAAGAAGCTACTGTCTTTGGATAGGCCCAGCTCTGGCAGTTGCAGCCATTAGGAGAACGAACTAGTGGATGGAAGACCGTTCTCTGTCTCTCTCACTGTCTGTAACTCTGCCTCTCAAAAAAAAAAAATTTAAAAAATTAAAAAAAGCCAATGGAAAAGGGAGTATTTGTATAAAAGGATAATTTGTGTGTGTTTTAAAGATTCACTGATGTACTTGAAAGTAAGAGTTAGGGATCTTCTAACCACTGTTTCACTCCCACAAATGGCTACAATGGCCTGGGCTGGGACAGGCCAAAGCTAGGAGCCAGGAGCCTCTTCCAGGTCTCTCAGATGGGTGGCAGAGAAGTGGCAGAAGTGCTTGTGCCTTCTTCCAATGCTTTTGCTGGGCCATTCCCAGTGAGCTGAATCAGAAGTGGAGCACATGTATAGGATGTCAGCGTCACAGGCAGCAGCTCACCTACTACAATAGAACACTGGCCCCAGTTTGTGTTTTATAAGGACACTTATTTCACTAGTCTGCAGATCTCAGGTGTAGCCATCCTTCAAAAGTTTATTCAAGTTACATCTCCATGAGAAGTTTATTAGTATCCCTGTGAACTAAAGCCATAATTTGTGGATTGAATCAATGAGCATGTTTCTCCTCAGGGCCCTGGTGAAAATTCATTGACTTTGAAGAAGGCAAAGGAGAAAAATATCTCTATCCCCTCAGAGGAACAGGAATACCTGGTGGGCCTGGGCCCAAGTCACAGAATAAGAGAACAATTGAAATGATCACTTCCCTGGAACCCAGAGACAGGTATCTGCCCAAGAATACAGATTAATTGGAATAAAAGAAGATATTTCATACTCTCCACTCCTCTTGCCAAGGAGTCTCCTCCACTGACAAACCAACAAATTTCGATAGCAAACAGCAGCAAGCTACCATTGAGAGAGGAGCAAAAGGCTCTTTCTGAGAATTGTTAAAATGATAAAACCTAAAGCTGAGGGTGAAGCGGATATTGCTCTGTCAGACAAGCTCCTCAGCCCCGAGACACAATCTACAAGAATTTGATGCCTGTGGTGCTCTGAAGGTAACCATGGCAACAACAAACCTTAAAACCTGACCAATTCATACATAGATACACTCAAATATCCACATGAAAGTCCTATCAGGAAGATAGGCTTACTTTTGGGCATAAAACCAATTTTCCTCAGTATTCAGTGTCCTACATAAGGTATAAAACAATGGATGTTTGGATTCAACAAAAAGTGAAAAGAAAGTATACAGCATATTAGTAAAAAATACAGAATATCTGATTCATATTTTCAGTTAGATCTAATTCACATTTATAGAAGTGCTATTCAACAATAGAATACATTTTCTTTTCAAAGACAGAGATAGGCCATACTCTGGGTCATCAAACAAACTTCAGCAAGTTTGCATAGATGTAATATAAAGTATACACTTGGACTACTAGAATTTAACTAGAATTATAAATTACATAAATGTATCTGGAAAATCAACATATATTTGAAAGATAAACAGCATATTAATAAATACTCTCAAGGTCAAGGAGTAAATTTTTTATTTTTTAAGAATTTCTAGAATCTAGACCTTTTTAGAACTTTCATTTTGCTTTTAAATTTTTTATTTATATCATGAACAAATTTCATGTATTTCATATGTATATATTTAATAGCTTAATGATACTTCCCACCCCACCCTCCTCTTTTCCTTTCTTATTATTTTAACTTTTACAATGAAATACTGTGACTTTATTTTATAATCACAAGTTTAACTCTTCACTACAAAGAGAATTCAGCAAATAGTAAGCAGAAAACCCAGTATTCCTCAGGAATATAGGTAAGGGCTGTAAACAATAATCAAATCTCAGAATATCATTTTTCTCATATGCATTCATTTTTTTGGTAAAACGTATATTATCACAAATCAGGGAAAATATATAATATTTGTCTTTTTCAGATTAGCTTATTTCATTAAGCATAATAGTTTCCTGTTGCATCCTTTTTTCTTCTTGCAAATGACTGGATTTCATTCTTTTTAATGACTGAATAGTATTCCATAGTGTATATAAGTCACATTTTATTTATCCAGTCATCATTTAATTAATATATTTGTTGATTTCATATTTTAAGTATTATGAACCAAGCTGATGTAAACATAAGGGTACAGAAAATTGTTTCATATGCTAATTTCATTTTGTTTGGATAAATTATCAGGAGTGGGATGGCTGGGCCATATGGTAGATCTATTTTCATATCTTGAGGAATCTCTATACTATCTTCCATAATCGTTGTTCTAGTTTACATTCCCATATATTATCTCCATCAATTATTGTTGATTTTTGGACAATAGTCATTCTAACTGGAATAAGGTGAAATATCATTGTGGTTTTTATTTTCATTTTCCTGATAGCTAGTGATCCTGAGCTTTTTCTCATGTATCTATTGGCCTTTTGAATTTCTGACTTTGAAGATGCCTGTTCATGTCCTTTGCCCATTTCTTAACTGAATTGTTTGTTTTGTTGTTTTTGATTTTCTTGAGCTCTTTATAGATCCTGGATATTAATCTTTTATCAGATGCATAGTTAGTGAATATTTTTTCCCATCTGTTGGTTGACTCTTTGCTTTGTTGAATGTTTCCTTTGCCGTGCAGATGCTTCTTAGCTTGATATAATTCCATTTGTTTAATTTTGCTTTTATTGCCTGTGCTTCTGGTTTTTTTTTTCTCCTAGTCTTTGCCTATGCCAGTGTTTTATAGAGTTTCTGAATATTTTCCCTAGTAATTTGATGGTATCAGGTTGTAGATGAAGATCCTTGAACCATTTAGAGTTGTTTTTATATAAAGTGTAAAATAGGGGTTTGTTTCACACTTCTGCATGCTGGGATCCAATTTTCCCAGAATCATTTGTTGAAGAGACTGTCCTATCTCCAGGGATTGTTTTTGGTTGTTGGTCAAAGATATTTGGTTGTAGATGTGCAGAATAATTTCTGAGTTTTCTATTCTCTTCCGTTTTCTACATGTCTATTTTTGTGCAGTATCATGCTGTTTTGATTATAACTGTTCTGTAGCACATATTGAAATCTGTTATTATTTATTCCCTGTCTTTGTTTTTGTTGTTTAAGATTGATTTAGCAGTACAGGTTTTGTGTTTCCACATGGGTTGTAGCATCACTTTTTCTAGATCTGAGAAGAATGTCCTAGTGTTTTTATTGGAATATAATCGAATCTCTGAATTTCTTTGGGTATCATAGACATTTTGATGATGTTAATTCTTCCAATCCATACATGGGAGATTTTTCCATTTTCTGTGTCTTCCTTATTTCTTTCTTTAATGTTTTCTAACTTTCATTATAGAGACCTTTCACTTCCATAGTTAAATTTATTCCAAGGCATTTAAATTTTTTGTAGCTATTGTGGATTGGACTGATCTTATAGATTATTTCTCAGCCATGGCACTGTCTGTGTATACAAGGCCATTGATTTTTGTGTGTTGATTGTATTTCTTGCAACTTTACCAAACTCTCTTATGATGTCCAATAGTCTCTAAGTAAAGTTTTTTGGTTCACCTATATATAGGTACATTTCATATTGCAAATAGGGATAATTTGACTTTCTCCTTTCCAATTTGTATCCCTTTGATTTCTTTCTCTTGCCTAATGGCTCTGGCTAAAACTTCCAGAACTCTATATAATAGGAATGTTGAAAGTGGGCATCTTTGGTGGAAATGCTTCCAAATTTTCCCCATTCAGTATGATGCCATGATTTTGTAGTATATTGACTTGATTATTTTGATAAATGTTCCTTCTATACCCAATTTGCTTAAGGTTTTCATCATGAAAGGATGTTGTATTGTATAAATGCTTTCTCTGCATCTATTGATATAATCCTATGGTTTTTATTCTTCAGTTTGTTAGTGCAATGTATCTATTTGTGAATGTTGAATCATCCCTTATACCAAGAATAAATCCCACTTGGTCAGGGTGAATGATCTTTCTGATGTATTGTTGAATTGATTAGTATTTTGTTGAGGATTTTTGTATCTATGTTGATCTCAGATACTGGTCTATAGTTCTCTTTTTCTGTTGTATCTTTTACTACTTTTGGAAATAAGGTGCTTGTGGCCTTGTAGAAGGAGTTTAGATGGTTTCCCTCCCTTTGAATCGTTCTGAATAGTTTGAGAAGAATTGGAATTAGTTCTTCTTTAATTTTGGTTCCAAAAGTTAAAAAAAGGTCTGTGAAATGAAGAGTTGTTTGCTTATTTTTTGATAAAATAAACAAAATCGAGACACCATTGGCCAAACTATCCAGATAAAAAAGGAAGAGAGGAGAAGATCCAAGTAAGAAAATCAGAGATGAAAAAGTACAATGGATAGCACAAAAATAAATTGAATCATCAGGAATTACTACAAACAGTATGAGAATAAACTAGAAAGTCTAGAAGAAATGGATAGATTTCTGGACACATACAATCTTTCAAAATGGAGTTATGAAAACATAGAAAACCTAAATAAAATGATAACTTGGAGATTAAACCAATAATAGAGACCTTCCTAACAACAAAAATCCCTGGACTTGATGGTTTCACTGCTGAATTCTACCAATGAGTACATTTCAATAGAAATGTTAAATTATTTCAGCTGATTTGAAATAGAAATGCAACATGTCACAATTTGAGTATATAACTGAAGCTGTGGTGAGGGAAATATAGAGTAATAAATACTTAAAATTTAAAAAAAAGGTCTGGGATCAATTATTTTCAAAAACAAATTTATACGGCTGGCGCCACAATTCAATAAGCCAATCCTCCACCTGCGGCACTGGCACACCAGGGCACACCGGGTTCTAGTCCCAGTCGGGCCGCTGGATTCTGTCCCGGTTGCTCCTCTTCTTGTCCAGCTCTCTGCTGTGGCCCGGAAAGGCAGTGGAGGATGGCCCAAAGTCCTTGGGTCCTGCACCCGCATGGGAGACCAGGAGAAGCACCTGGCTCCTGGCTTCGGATCAACACGGTGCACTGGCTGCAGTGGCCATTGGAGGGTGAACCAATGGAAAAGGAAGACCTTTCTCTCTGTCTCTCTCTCTCACTGTCCACTCTGCAAAACAAACAAACAAACAAACAAAAAACATATTTATAAAAATAGTTTCTTAAAAATTTAAGCAAAAAATCAGGAAAAAGGAGAGCAAACTAAATCTCAAGTTAGCAGACAGAAGAAAATAATAAATATAAGAGAAAAAGTTAATGAGTAATGGAAAATACCTCACCATCATCTTCATAAACACAGCGCTCTTTTTTATTTTATTTAATTAATTAATTTATTTATTTTGACAGGCAGAGTTAGACACACACAGAGAGAGAGAGGTCTCCTTTATCCGTTGGTTCACCCCCAAGCCCCCCAAGTGGCCTCTACAGCCGGCACTTTGTGGCTGGTGTGCTGCGCCGATCCGAAGCCAAGAGCCAGGTGCTTCCTCCTGGTCTCCTAAGGACCTGGGCCATCCTCCACTGCACTCCCGGGCCACAGCAGAGAGCTGGACTGGGAGAGGAGCAACTGGGACAGAATCCAGCGCCTCAACTGGGACTAGGACCTGGGGTGTTGGCAGTGCAGGTGGAGGATTAGCCTAGTGAGCCATGGTGCCAGCCAAGAGCTCTTGATAAAATATGAAGTCAGTGCAATCTAGAAAGTCCCAAAGCATTTTCATATCTCCTAAAACTTGTGAGTTAACAATTTTGCAGAATATGAACTTAAGATACAAAACAAGTATTAATTTATATACTTCAGCAATGAATGATTAGAATTCAAAATTTTTAAAAATAAAAATAAAATAAATTCCTCAGATGAGGTATTTATGAGTTTAACAAAATAAGTACAGTATTTCTTTTCTTTTCTTTTTTTTTTTTTTTTTTTTTTGACAGGCAGAGTGGACAGTGAGAGAGAGAGACAGAGAGAAAGGTCTTCCTTTGCCGTTGGTTCACACTCCAATGGCTGCCGCGGCCGGCGCACTGTGGCCAGTGCACTGTGCTGATCCGATGGCAGGAGCCAGGTACTTATCCTGGTCTCCCACGGAGTGCAGGGCCCAAGTACTTGGGCCATCCTCCACTGCCTTCCCTGGCCACAGCAGAGAGCTGGCCTGGAAGAGGGGCAACCGGGACAGAATCCGGCGCCCCGACTGGGACTAGAACCCAGTGTACTGGTGCCGAAAGGCAGAGGATTAGCCTAGTGAGCCACGGTGCTGGCCTAATAAGTACAGTATTTCTATTTTGAAAAATAAAATACATAGATGAAAGTCCACTTTTATAAAGACTCCAACAGTTGAGAGATTATGTTAATGAATTATAATGCTTAATAAGCAAATATATTCTTTCAAATTTGATATACAGATTTAATACTATCTACTTCAAAATCAAAGCGATCTTTAAAATTAGACATTGATAAGCTGATTCTAAAATTTGTATGAAAAAACAAAGGAATTGGCCTAGCTAATTTTCTTGAGAAGTATAATTTAAAGGACTCACATGCCTGATTTTAAGACGGACTGGAGCTACAATATGATATTTCTGGGAAGATAGACTTGTAGACCAATGAAATAGAACAGATGCACACGTATAAAGTAACTGATTTTTGACAGAAGTGCAAATTCAAGTTAATGGAGAAAGGGTAGTCTCTTCAACACCTTGTCATTTGCAGCAACATAAATGGAACTGGAGATCATTACATTGAGTAAAATAAGTAGGAATAGAAAGATATGTACCACCTGATATTACTCATTTGGAATCTAAAAAGTTGGTCTTATAGAAGTGGTAAATTTGTTATTATAAGAGGCTGAGGAGATTGAGAGCAGCAGAGGGTGGGTAAAAGTTATTTAATGGCCACCAAGCTATAGTTAGAAGAAATGAGTTTTGGCATTCTGTTGCACAGTGGGATGCCCACAGATGATAAATTGTAGTATGCTTTTCTTTAAAAACTCAGAAAAAGGAGTTTGAATATTTCACTATGAAAGAAGGATAAATGTGTGGAGATAGGCATGCTTAGCCTTTTTGAACAAAATACATGTGTTCATGTACAGAAATATCATATTGTACCACATAGATATGTACGATTTTTAAATGTGATTTTAAAAACCTTTTTAAAGGTACACAAATTCATGTATTTCATATATACAGATTTAGGAACATAGCGATAATACCCACTGTATTCTGCCTCCTGCCCATGCTGCCATACTTCCTCCTGCTTCCTCTCCTATCGCCCTCTCTTAATTTTTACAATGATCTACTTTGAGTTTACTTTATATTCATAAGATTAAACCTATAGAGTTGAACAAATAGTATGAAGAAAAAAATACTGTTCCTCAACAGTAGAGACAAGAGCTGTAAATGATAATCAAATTTCAAGTCAATTTCACATCTATACATTAAAAATTTGGGACTCTGTTACCACAGATCAGAGAAAACATATGGTATTTCTCTTTGGGGGACTGGCTTATTACACTAAATATTATGTTTTTCAGCTGGATCCATTTTGTTACAAAAAATGGGATTTCATTCTTTTTTTTTTTTTTTTTTTTTTTTTTTTTTTTTTTTTTTTTTTACAGCTGAACAGTGTCCGATAGTGTGTATTTTTCAGTTTTATATAGTCAACAGTTGATGGACATCTGGGTTAATTCCATACCGTAGCTATTGTGAATTGCGCGCTGCAGTATAATTGAGGATACAAATAACTATTTCGTGTGCTGATTTCATTTAATCTGTGTAAATTCCCAGGAGTGGAATTCCTAGGTCATATGGTATATCTGTTTTCAGCCCTTTGAGATAACTCCATCCAGTCTTCTACAACAGCTGTTCTAGTTTACATTCCCAACAATAGTGGATTAAGTTATATTTTCCCTACATCCTCACTAGCATTAATTGTTGCTTTCTGTAGTAGAGCCATTCTAACCGGGGTGAAGTTAAACCTCATTGTGATTTTGGTTTGCATTTCCTTGATGGCTAGTGATCCTGAGCATTTTTACTTGTGCCCGTTGGCCATTTGAAATTCCTCTTTGGGGAGCTGGCGCTGAGGCACAATAGGTTAAAGCCATGGCCTGCAGTGCCAGCTTTTCATATGGGTGCCGGTTTGAGACCCAGCTGCTCCACTTCCAATCCAGCTCCTTGGTAATATGCCAGGAAAAGCAGCAGAGGATGAACCAAGTCCTTGTGCCTCTGCACCAAGGTAGGAAACCTGGAGGAAGCTCCTGGCTTCTGGTTTTGGATCCAGCCTTTGTGGGCATTTGGGGAGTGAACCAGTGGATGGAAG
Source organism: Oryctolagus cuniculus (assembly GCF_964237555.1). NCBI lineage: Eukaryota > Metazoa > Chordata > Mammalia > Lagomorpha > Leporidae > Oryctolagus > Oryctolagus cuniculus. Next base: position 49,538,129 of record NC_091443.1, on the reverse strand, counting down.
ACTTTCCTTCCTCTTTCTCTTCCAGCATTCTCTCTTTCTCGAAAAATAATTAAAAAAAAAAAAAAAACTTTTAAAAAAAGGGTCATTACAATCTTCTGTATAAAAAGAAAGAAATTATGATTTTGAAAAATATCTGTTCAAATCCTTTGCCTATTTCTTAACTGGATTATTTGTTTTCTTGTTGAGTTTTTTGAGTTCTTTATAAATTCTGGATATTAATCCTTTATCAGTTTCATACACTGCAAATATTTTCTCTGTTTCTCTCAGTTGCCTCTTCACTTCACTGAGTGTTTTCTTTTGCAGTGCAGAAGCTTCTCAGGTTGGTATAATCCAAATTGCATAGTTTGGCTTTGATTGCCAGTGCTTCTGGGGTCTTTTCCAAGAAGTCTTTGCCTATGCCAATATCTTGCAGAGTTTCCCCATTGTTCTCCTCTTTTAATTTGATGCTATTGGGTCATAGATTCAGATCCTTGACTGGTTTTGAGTTGATTTTTTATAAGGTGCAAGGTAGATTTCTTGTTTTATATTTCCACTGTGGGGATCCAGTTTTCCCATGACCATTTGATGAAGAGACTGCCCTTTCTCCAGAGATTGATTTAAGCTCCTTTGTCAAAAATAAGTTGGTTATATTTACACGGAGTGATTTCTGGAGTTTCTGTTCTGTTCCATTGGTCTACATGTATCTATTTGTGCCAGCACCAGGCTGCTTATTATTATTTTTTTAATTATTTATTTGAAAGAGTTACAGCGAGGGGTAGAGACAGGGGAAAGGGTAGTCTTCCATCAAATGGTTCATTCCCCAAATGGCCACAATGGCTGGAGCTGAGCCTATTCGAAACCAGGTGCATTAGCTTCTTCCTGGTGTCCCATGTGGTTGCTGGGCCCAAGGACTTGGGCCATCTCCCACTGCTGTCCTAGGCACATTAGCAGGGAGGATTGGAAGTGGAACAGCCAGGACTCCAACCGGCACCCATATGGGACGCTGGCACTGCAGGCCAGGGCTTCAACCCACTGTGTCACAGCACGGCTCCCAGGCTGTTTTGATTATAATTGCCCTATAGTGTGTGTTGAAACCTGGTATTGTGATGCCTACACTTTTGTTTTTGTTTTTTAATACTGCTTTTTCTGTTCCTGGCCTCCTGTGTTTTCATATGAATTTCATCATCATTTTTCTAGGTTTGAGAATAATGTTTTTAGTATTTTGAATGGGATCCAGTTGAATATGTAAATTGCTCTTGATAGTATGAACATTTTGAAGATACTAATCCTTGAAATCCAAAAACATCAAATATTTTTCCATTTTTTGTGTCCTCTGTTTATTTAATGTTTTATAATTTTCTTCTTTTTTTAAAGATTTATTTATTTGAAAGAGTTACACAGAGAGAGGAAAGGAAGAGAGAGAGAGGTCTTCCATCCGCTGCTTCACTAACCAGTTGGCTGCAACAGCCGGAGCTGCGCTGATCCGAAGCCAGGAGCCAGGAGCTTCTTCCGGGTCTCACATGTGGGTGCAGGGGCCCAAGGAGTTGGGCCATCTTCTGCTTTCCCATGCCATAGCAGAGAGCCGGATTGGAAGTGGAGCAACTGGGACTAGAACTGGTGCCCATATGGGATGCAGGCACGTCAGGCCAGGGCGTTAACCAGCTGTGCCACAGAACTGGCCCCAATTTTTTGTAATTTTCATCATAGAAAGCTTTATTTAATCCTTATTTAAATTTATTTCATGATATTTAATTGTTTCTGTAGCTATTATGAATGAGATTGATCTCAGAAGTTCTTTCTCAGCCATGGCATTGTCTGTGATCAGAAAGGCTATTGATTTTTGTGTGTTGATTTTATATCCTTTTTTTTTTATTTTTTGACAGGCAGAGTGGACAGTGTGGGAGAGAGACAGAGAGAAAGGTCTTCCTTTGCTGTTGGTTCACCATCCAATGGCCACCGCGGCCGGCGCGCTGCGCTGATCTGATGGCAGGAGCCAGGTACTTATGCTGGTCTCCCATGGGGTGCAAGGCCCAAGGACTTGGCCCATCCTCCACTGCACTCCCTGGCCACAGCAGAGAGCTGGCCTGGAAGAGGGGCAACCGGGACAGAATCCGGCGCCCCGACCGGGACTAGAAACCAGTGTGGTGGCGCCGCAAGGCAGAGGATTAGCCTAGTGAGCCGTGGCGCCGGCCTGATTTTATATCCTATCCCTTTACTAAAGTCTCTTATGAGTTCCAATTTTCTCTTACTGGACTCTTTCGGTTTGGCTATATATAGAATTATGCCATCTGCAAATAAGGATAATTTGGTTTCCTTCTTTCCAATTTGTATCCTTTTGATTTCTTTTTGCTACCTAATGACTCTGGCTAAAACTCTCAGGACTATCTGGAATAGCAGAGTGAAAGTGAGCATCCTTGTCTGGTTCCAAATCTTATTGGGAATGCTTTCAACTTTTCCCATTCAATACGATGATGGCTGTGACTTTGTCACATATTATTTTAATGTGTTAAGGAATGTTTCTTCTATACCCCATTTGCTAAAGGTTTACATCATGAAAGGATGCTTTCTCTGCATCTATTGAGATAATAGTTTTTTAAATTTTATTTGTTACTGACGGAGATTGTGAATTCAAAAGGCTTCCATAGCCATGGCAGCTCATGTCAAGAGCCTTGAGTGATCACTGACATCATACAGAAGAATGTTAATTTTTAAATTAACAACAGGAGTCAATGTGCACTTACTTCCCATGCAGGGCATCTGTCCTCAATGAGTTGTATTATGAGAATTAACTGAAAAACTTGTTCTCAAACAGTTTTGTGTGCATGCATGCAAATTGCTGAAATCTTTACTTAGTACAGAGTTGGTCTTATGTGTATAAAGTCAATCGAAAATGAACCTTAATGGAGAATGGGACAGGGAATAGAGAGAGAGGAGGAGGTGGGGTGGGAGGGCGGATATGGTGGTAAGAATCACTATATTTCTAAAGTTGTATTTATGAAATTTGTACTCATTGAATTAAAGGTTTCTTTTGGGAAAAATAGATTTCATTTGTTATACAAGCTTAATATATTTTATAAATGCAGATTTAGGAACATAGTGACACACCCCCACACCTGCCACGCTCCAACTCCTCCCCCCAAAATTCCCACAATTAATTTTTATAAAGATCAATTTTTAGTGTTCTTAATGATCATATAGTTAACCCTACTCTAAGAGTTCAACAAATCATATGAAGAGGGAAAAAAACTATCCCTCAGTGGAAGAGACAAGGGCTGTAAACAATCATTGAATCTCATAATGTCTGTTTCACTCCAATACATTATATTTCAGGTACTCTGTTAGTTACTTTTGATTGGGAAAATATGTGATACCTTTTTCAGACCTGCTTATTTCATTAAGTATAGTGGTTTCCAGTTACATCCATCTTGTTGCAAAAGACAGGATTTCATTTTTATTTTATAGCTGAGTAGTACTCCATAGTGTATGTGCACCATAATTCCTTTGTCCAGTCAACAGTTGATGGACATCTGGGGTTGATTCCATATCTTAGTTATTGTGAATTGTGCTACAATGAACATGGGGGTACAGACAACTCCTTCATGTGCTGATTTCTTTTGGTTTGCATAAATCCCCAGGAGTGGGATGGCTGGATCATATGATAGGTCTGTATTCAGATTTCTGAGGTATTGCTATACTGTCTTCCACAGTGGCTGTGCCAGGTTACATTCCCACCAATAGTGTACCAGGGTACCTTTTTCTCCACATCCTTGCCACCATTTGTCATTTGTTTATTTCTGTATGAGAGCCACTCTAACTGGAATGAGGTGAAATCTCCTTGTGGTTTTGGATTGCTTTTCTTGATGGCTAGTGATCCTGAGCATTTTTTCATGTGTCTGTTGGCCATTTGAAGTCCCGTCTTGAAAAATGCTTTTTTAAGCCCTTTACCCATTATTTAACTGGATTGTTTTGTTGTTGTTGAATTTCTTGAGCTCTTTATAGATTATGGATGTTAACTCTTTATCGGTGGCCTAGTTTGCAAATATGTTCTCTCATTCTGTTGGTTGCATCTTCACTTAGCTAAGTTTTTGCTTTGTTTTGTTTTGTTTTTTTTTTTTTTTTTGCATCTATGTTCATTAGGGATATTGGTCTATAGTTTTCTTTCTCTGTTGTATCTTTTTCTGTCTTAGGAATTAAGGTGATTCTGGCTTCATAGAAGAAGTTTAGGAGGACTCCCTACCTTTCAATTGTTTTGAATAACTTGAGAAGAATTGGAATTAATTCTCTAAATGTCTGGTAGAATTCATCAGAGCTTCTAAACTTGATGTAATCCCATTTGTCAAATTTGGCTTTGATTGCCTGTGCTTCTGGGGTCTTTTCCAAGAAGTCTTTGCCTATGTGAATGTCTTGCAGAGTTTTGCAAATGTTCTCTAATAATTTGATGGCATTGGGTTGTAGATTTAGGTCTTTGATCCATTTTGAGTGGATTTTTGTGTAAGGTGTAAGGTAAGGGTCTAGTTTCATGATTCTGCATGTGGAGATCTAATTTCCCCAGCACCATTTGTTAAAGAGACTGCCTTGCTACAGGGGTTGATTTGAGCTCTTTTGTCAAAGGTAAGTTGGTTCTAGGTGCATGGATTAATTTCTGGAATTTCTACTCAGTTCCATTGATCTACAGTCTGTTTTTGTGCCATTACCAGACTGTTTTGTTCCAGGTGAATGATCTTTCTGATGTGTTGTTGGATTCAATTGGCTACTATTTTTGTTGAGAATTTTTGCATCTATGTTTATTAGGGATATTGGTCTATAGTTTTCTTTCTCTGTTGTATCTTTTTCTGTCTTAGGAATTAAGGTGATTCTGGCTTCATAGAAGGAGTTTAGGAGGACTCCCTACCTTTGAATTGTTTTGAATAACTTGAGAAGAATTGGAATTAGTTCTTCTCTAAATGTTTGGTAGAATTCATCAGTGAAGCCATTTGTTCCTGGGCTTTTCATTGTTGGGATGGTCTTAATTTCTGATTAAATCTCCATTTTGGTGGTTTTTCTGTTTAGGTTTTCTATGTCTTCATGACTCAATTTTGGTAGATTCTTTGTGTCCAGGAATCTATCTGTTTCTTCTAGATTTTCCAGATTAGTAATTTCTGATTTTTCTTTTTATTTCTCTAGTGTCTGTTGTTACATTTCCTTTTTCATCTCTGATTTTATTGACTTGGGTCTCCTCCACCTTTTTTTGTTTAGTTGGGCCAGTGGTTTATTAATATTGTTTTTTTTATTTTTTCAGAAATCTGAGTCTTTATTTCACTGTTCTTTTGTATTATTGTTTTTTGTGGGTTTCAATTTTATTCATTTATTCTTTAATTATTTCTTCCTTCTATTAATTTTGTGTTTGGTTTCTTGTTTTGTAGGTCCTTGAGATACAATGATAGCTGAGTTTTTGATGACTTTATAATACCATGCATGAACCAATTACTATAAATTTCACACTTAAAACTGCTTTGGCTGTATCCCATACATTTTGTTATGTTGTATTGTCATCTTAATTCTTTTTCTGGAATTTTTTGATTTCTTCTATGACTCACTGTTCATTCAGGAGCATATTGTTCAGTCTCCCTGAGATTGCATATTTTCTACAGACTCTTAAATTGTTCATTTCCAGCTTCATTCTGTTTTGGTCAGAAAAGATACATAGTATGATTTCCTTTTTTTTTTTTTTTTAATTTGCTGGGACTTGCTTTGTGGCCTGGCATATTGTCTGTCCTAGAGAAAGTTCCATGTACTGATAAAAATAATGTATATTCTGCAACTGTTAGGTAAAATGTTCTGTAGATGTCACTTAGGTTTATTTGGTCCATAGTGTTGATTAGTTCTATTGTTTCTTTGTTGGTTTCCTGTCTAATTGATCTGTCCATTGGTGAAAGTGGGATGTGGTAGTCCCCCATTACTATTGTATTAGAGTCTATGTCTCCCTTTAGATCCATTAACATTTGTTTTAAATAGCCAGGTGCCCTGGTATTGTGTGTGTATGCACTTATTATAGTCATATCTTCCTGTGGAATTGATCCCTTAAGCTTTACATAGTGCCATTTTTGGTCTTTCTTAGCAGTTTTTGTGTTAAAGTCTTTTTCGTATGATAATAGGATGGCTACAGCAGTTTGTTTTGCTTTCTTTTAGCATGGAATAACTGTTTCCATTGTTTGACTTTCAGTCTGCATGTATTTTTTTCTGGTGATGTGTGTTTCTTGTAGGCAGCAAATAGATGGGTCTTATTTTTTAATCCATTCAGCCAGTGTATATCTTTTATTTAATTGGAGAATTTAGGCCATTACATTGAAGGTTACTATTGGTAAATGCTGACTTGGCTCTGCCATTTTTCCATAAACATTTCTATTGTTTGATTTGCATTTCCTTTTTACTTTTACTGGGACATTCTTTTGCCTTCACATTCTCTGATAATTATGATTATCTTTCTGTGTTTCTGTGTGTAGCACATCCTTAACCAACATTTGTAAGGCTGGATGAGTGGTGACAAATTCTTTCCAGTTCTATTTGTTATGGAAGGTATTTATTTCACATTCATTCATAAATGATAGCTTTGCAGACTACAGTATTCTGGGTTGACAGTTTTTTTTTCTTTTTAAGACTTGACTATATCTCTCCATTCTCTAAGATTGTAGGGTTTATTGAAAAGCCATCTGTTGTTTAATTGCAGATCCTTAAAGTAATCTGGTATTTCTCTTGTACACAGTTAGAATCTTTGCTTTATGATTTTACTGTTGAAAGTTAGACTACAATGTGTTGTGGTGAAGATCTTTTCTGGTCATGTCCATTAGGAGTTTTATTGACCTCATGTACTTGGACATTTCTTTCTTTCTTCAAATTATGGAAATTTTTTGTAATTATCACACTGAGTAGACCTTCTAATCCATTCTCCCTTTTTACATCATTAGGAACTCTAAAGACCTATATGTGGAGTCATCTGATAGTCTCCTGTAAATCTCCAACACTGTTCTTAATTTTATGATTTCTTCTTTATTTGTTTGGTCTGAGAAATTTTAAAAAATTTGTATTCTTGCTTGGATATTCTTTGTCTGCCATACCATGTCTGTTATTATGACTTTCTACTGTATTTTTATTTGACATAATGAATTTTCATTTATAATATTTCAGTTTGATTTCTCTTCAAAATCTCAATATCATGGGATAATTTCAGCTTCATGTCATGTATGGATTTCTTATGAATTTGCTTCTCATTGCTTCTGAGCAATCCTATGATTAATCTTGTGGGTTCATTTTCAGGCATTGCATCAGATTTCCCACAGTCTCGGCACACAAGACCCCCATAGTTACTGGGTGCTGGAGATCCACTCTGCCCTGCTAGCCTATCCCATCCATGCAGAGGCAGAGACATTCCAGAGCCAGCTGCCTGTGGGTGCTCCATCTTGGCAGTTCGAGCCCAGGTGGCCATGATGTGTTGAGTGGCTGGGGCATCTCACAGTCCTATGTGGGTACTCAGGCCCCTGTCAATGCTTCCAGGCAGACTCAGATTCAGTGGGGAATGTGAACTTTTCCCTGTGGTGTAATCCCTGGATCACAAGCATGCACAAGAGCCAGCACAGCCACTATCCTTTCAAAATGTCGGGTACTCCCAGCTGGTTGCCAGGCACACACTAGAGCTGCAGAAGCTGTTACAGATTTCTATGTGGCACCCTCTTTCAGCTGGTTTCCAGGCACCATTGTGGAGGTTCGGGGATAGAGAAAGGTTCCCTGTTTTTCTCTGGATTAGGCTGGTATGGTGTCCCCATTAGGGCTCCAGGCCAGAATCAAAGGACAGTGTACTCCACCAGGCGCTCCCCCCAGCCATATCATCAGTGTCACAGGCTGCTATGGTCTGCTCTCATCTGGTTTTCCAAAGCTGGCGCTTCTGCCCGCTCTCGGCTGCAGGTTTGGTGTGTTGTGTCCATGTTTGCTGCCGCATGTCTGCACCATCAACGCTGATCCGTGACATCTCTTTTCCTTCTGTAGAATTTTCACTGCAGATTTCTCCCCAACTTTCCTGGGAATGAACTTCCTTCACTTTTTTTGCTGCTGTATTCCCTTAGCCTAAAGCATACATCCTTTCCCTATTCTGCATTCATGAGGATCTCTTTTATGTGTCATTTAAAATTTTGACAAAGTTGTGGGGAAACAATTGGAATGCATGTACACAAACAGGAAACTCAACCTATATGAAAGCCAACTGAAAATGATTCATAGGCCTAAATTAGAAAATTACAGATCATCAAGAAGAAAAATAAGAAAATCTGATGCTAGAGATTTTAGGTATGACACTAAAGTAATGATCTCCCTCCCTCAAGATGATAAATTCTACTTTATTAAAATGAAAATATATTTTCATTATATGTACAATGACATTGCTTGCTAAGAGCATAGAATCACAAAACACAAATGAGTAAACTTTTAAAATTGTATATATGACAAAGACCTTATTCCAGAATATATAAAAAGTTCTAAAAATTCAAGAATAAGAAAATAAACATTAAACAAATACATTAAAGAGCTGAATAAGCTTGTCTATAAAGAAGACATACATATTGTGAATAGTACATGAAATGAAAAGCAATTAAAAAATCACAAATTACATGCTAATTAAAACCCAGTAGGATCCATCTGTACATCTATTAAAAACCCTAACACAGAAATAAATTGTTAGAAGGCAATAATGAATGGTGGTAAGGATATAGAGAAGCTGATACTCATACTTTATAGGTAGGAAGTCAAAATGTTGCTATTATATAAAGTTGCTTAATACTCTCTAATAAACTTACAAATACCTCTATCATATGGCACAACAGATGCATCAGTATTTACCAAAGGTACTGAAAACTTCTTTTCTTTTCTTTTCTTTTTTTTTTTTTAGATTTTGTTTTTATTCATTTGAGAGCTACAATAGAGGGAGCGACAGAAAAGTTCTTCCGGCCGGTGCCGCGGCTCCCTTGCGGAGCCAGCACACCGGGTTCTAGTCCTGGTCGGGGCACCGGATTCTGTCCCGGTTGCCCCTCTTCCAGGCCAGCTCTCTGCTGTGGCCCGGGAAGGCAGTGGAGGATGGCCCAAGTACTTGGGCCCTGCACCCCATGGGAGACCAGGAGAAGTACCTGGCTCCTGCCATCGGATCAGCGCGATGCGCCGGCCACAGTGCGCTGGCTGCGGCGGCCATTGGAGGGTGACCAACGGCAAAGGAAGACCTTTCTCTCTGTCTCTCTCTTTCACTGTCCACTCTGCCTGTAAAAAAAAAAAAAAAAAAAAAAAAAAAAAAAGGTCTTCCATCCACTGGTTTACTTCCCAAATGGCTGTAATGGCTAGAGTTGGCCAATATGAAGCAAGGGGTTTCTTCCAGGTCTCCCATGTGAGTTCAGAGGCCCAAGCATTTGCACCATCTTCCACTTCTTTCCCAGGCCATAGGCAGAGAGCTGGATCAGAAGACGAGCAACTAGGACTTGAACAGCTGCCAAAATGTGATGTTGGTACAGCAGGCAGAGGCTTTACCTGCTACACCATAGCACTGGCCCTGAATTCTTTCTTTTTTTAATTTGACAGGTAGAGTTATAGACAGTGAGAGAGAAAGACAGAGAGAAAGGTCTTCCTTCTGTTGGTTCATTCCCCAAATGGCCGCTACGGCTGGTGCTGTGCTGATCAGAAGCCAGGAGCCAGGCTCCTCCTCCTGGTCTCCCATGCGGATGCAGGGACCCAAGCACCTGGGCCATCCTCCACCGCCCTCCAGGGCCACAGCAGAGAGCTGCCCATATGGGATGCCAGAGCCGCAGGCAGAGGATTAACCAAATGAGCCACGGCGCCAGCCCCATGAATTAATCTTAAGTATATTTTATTAAGTCAAAGAAGTTAGACCTCAAAGATTACATATTACTTGAATCAATTTATAGGATACTTTGAAAAAGACACATCTAGTGAATCAAATAGAGGGCAATGTGCCAGGGATAGAAGGCAGACAAGGGAGTTAACAAAAGATCCATGTGTGAGAATGTTTAGGATGTTAGGACTATTCTGTATGGGACTACTATAGAGCATCCATGACCTCATACATTTGGGAAAACCCATTGATATGTACTCCACAAAGAGAATTTTATTATATGTAAATTTAAAAACTCAAAAAGAATCAGAGAAAGATAAATTGCAGAAAGTGAAAAATGAAACTGGTTACATTTATAATGAATAAAAGTAAGAAATAAATGAAGTAAGACAATTAATCTTTGGAAAAAAAGTGATTTGACTTGATAATGTAAAGCCCAAGTACAGTACCACTGTACTCTGTGTGGTAATTTATTGTTGGTTTATCAATTCTGAAAGTTTCTGCATATTGGATCTGAACAATGTGTAAATAGGCTGTGATAATGAGAGCTAAATTTCCTATTACAAAGAAGTTACAAATCAGGAAGGACAGTATGCCAGAATGAACCATGTGGTTCTGGATTGGAGCAGGTGTCCATATGAAATCATGATGCCCTAAGTTGGTATAAGTTGAGAAACAATATAAATCATAACAGGATTGGATTATAGCAAGAAAATGTAAGCATCTATGATTATATACTGATTGAATGCTGAATAAACAAATGCAAGATAAAAGGTACTGTCGCTGCAAGCAACATCCACCAACTGCTAAAATATCAGCAAAAATTTATAAAGAAACAGGATAAAAGTAATCTCCCCCCAAAATATTTGCTAATTTTAAAGTAACTTCCCCTCATATTTATTAATTGCAAATGAAAAAACAGTAACTTTACAGTGAATGAATCAGGCAGATACCACTTTATTCAAGTGGTCAAAGTTAATACAGCTATTAATATATACTAACATATTATCTACCCTCTGACAGTGGTACATCATCTCTGTTATCCTTCCCAATACTGCCTAACCTCAATTTGCTCATAAGAAGACATCACACAAATGCAAATTGTAGGTTATTCTGTAAAAGTGTCTAAGTCATAAATAGATAAGAACAGACTGATAAGACTGTCACAGTTTAGAGATCAGGGAGACAGGACAACCACATTCTGTGTAGGATCCTGCAATGGATCTTGGAGCAGAAAAAAGGACATTTATGGGAATATAAATGAAATCTGAATTAATTCTCAACTGTAGCTTAGTAGTATGGGGGTATTTCAATTTGTGGGAAAGAATGGGAATTTTTTTAAAGATTTTTAATTTATTTGAAAGGCAGAAAGAGCAGAGCGAGAGCGGGCGGGGCGGGGGCTTCCACCCACTGGTTCACTCTCTAAATAGCTGCAATGGCCAGAGCTGGTCCCATCTGAAGCCAGGAGCCAGCAGCTTCTCCTGGGTCTCCCACATGGGTGCAGGGGCCCAAGGTCTTGGCTCATCTTATTTTGCTTTCCCAATCCATAAGAGAGAGCTAGATCAGAATTGGAGCAGCTGGGACTCAAACTGGCACCCATGTGGGATGCTGGCACTGCAGATGGCGGCTTTACCTGCTATGCCACAGCACTGGCCCCCAGGAAAGAGAATTGAAAGATGTTTATTTTGGTGCAAAAAAAAAATGAAATACATGCATACTCATATTGTATCAATGTTAGTTAGCTTTTATTATTCTTACAGGGGTAAATGTTTATAGGATAGGAGAAGGGCACACCAGTTTGTCTCTGCATTGATTTGCACATTTTCTATTAAGTATAAAATGATATCTAAAATAAAAATTTTAATAATGACAATAAAACCCTCTACACTTTGATTCTACACTTTAATAGCAGAGATGCTATTAAAATATACAACCTAAAAGTATGCAAAACTGTTTATGACCTGACTTGTTGTTCTAAATTATTCACTTTGAAAATCAGTGAGTATGATGGGCATTTTGCCTACTGGTTAAGATGCTGCTTAAAACCCAGGCAGGAATAATGCATAAGTTGGAGACCTGGGTTGGAGACCTGGCCTGTGACTTCAGCTTGGCGCAGCCCTGGCTCTTTCTCTCTCTCTCTCTCCCTTCTTTCTCTCTCATCTTTTTTTTTTCTGCCCTTAAGTAAGTAAACAAAAAATTTTAATAATTATCATATTTCTGTACTTCCACTTTAAAAAGTGATGTTTTAAAATGAAAGGTTTAAAACTGTGATTTAGAAGATTTTCTCTTCAAGTAACAGATGGTGGGTGTGGAGAGTTTTTATTCCCCATAAATGAAAAAACAAATTAGATATAATCATCACAAGATTTTTATCTGCTTAGCTTTAATTTTCGAAGTACTAGCAGCGTCTTTCTATGCTGAGTAGAATTTTTAACATAAAAATGCAACTTACAGAACTGGGTCTTGTGAAGATCACATTGAGGCAAATTTGTGCTTATTTTTGTTTTTAAACTTAACACCCACTTAAGATTTCAGAATTGGCATTCCTCATTTCTCTTTTATCTATCATATTATTCCTCCTGGGTATGAATTAAATATGTATTATTAAAACTAAAAGCAATATATAAATGTAAAAATTAACATGATGGCACCCACATTGAAATGAATGAAAGATATAAAGATATTCTAAATTACTAAGTCATCACCACCTTAGCCTTGCTACCTCCTAAACATTCTTATTTCTAAGATTTTCCATTATTGCACATAAAATATATTCATCATATATCATTGATTTTAAAATACATATAAATTAAAACAGATGATATTGCTGACATTAACATTTTCCTGAATAATTTTAAATCCCTGGATGTTCACAAACCATTATTTGAAAAACACTGACCTGGTTAATAGAATGAGAATCAGCCATGTTGAACTTTTAGCTTGTTTATGTAGAATAAAAGAAAGTCAATTTTGTGTCATTTAGGATAGTTTTAGCCGCACATAATAATAAAAGCCTCAAAGTTAGGTGTTTTTAGAGTTTTCTAATTCTTCCACTTAAAAACCTTAAAAAGAAGCCAGATTTTTATATATTTTCACTGTCATCTCTCCCTGTACCATTTCCTCTGTCACTTTTTAAAATAGAGAAGAAATTTCTTCAGAGAGTTCACTCCATCCTGTTGACATCCTTTCGTATCTCCTTGGCCAGGATTATTTAATTTCCCCATTCCTAAACCATTGCTTGTGGTAAACCAATATAGTAATATGGGATTGACTCCTGCATTGAGAATAGAGTTGCATTCTGTGAAATCTGGACCTTTAGATAGAGGAATTTTGTGTTGACAAGGAAGACTGGGTTAATGGGCAATGAAGGAGTTTGAATTTGCAGAATTGCCCAGGAAGTGGGAGTTCATAAGTAAGTAATATGAAAAGCAAACTTCAGTATTATAAGAGCTAGGAAATGTAAACTAGGAAGATTTTAGGGGATTTTGTCACCAGAGGCTGCCTGGAAAAGATATATCACCTGGCGTGGATGGGGCTGGAGGCGGATGTGGCTGGAGCATTGAGGACAGTTGACATGGTGAGAGGTCTCCCATTCTACAACAAGGAATTTGTGCCCCACACTAGAATGGATGGAAAGCAGTTGGAGGATTTTAAATGCATAAAACATTAGGAGATTTGCTTTTAAGAAAAATTGCTCTGTGAAGCAAGGACAGGCTGCTCCCCCTCTGACATTCTATGCTCTTCATTATCTGATCTTATTTAGCACTTAGCATTCACATTCTGATAGGAGCTAGTTTTCATGTGTGAGAGTAGTGGAATCTTATCTCTTAAACTACATTTCACATTCTAAGAAGGCGTAAATGAATGGCTGTTTATGTGGCTGTTTGCTCTCAGTACACAGTAGAGTGACTAGCATCCAGAGAGAACTCCTTTGATGACCTTTGTTCACAAATTCCTTCTCCTCCCATCACAACGCTGCACAAATTATAGATCTGGAGAGCAATGAAATATGTTGGGAAAGGATGAGAGCTGAACTCAGAGTAGGGTCTGTCCCTCAATTTCCTCATGGACAAAACATGATCATCATCCCTCTGTTTCAGAGTGTTAAGGACTAAATATGCTTCAAGTAAAATGCCTGCATATTGGAGACTGAATAAGTGAAAAATTATCTTGTTTTCTTGTTTTTCTCTCTCCAGTGGAATATGACCTCTGTGATAACAAGGGCTTGCTCTTTCAGCTCCTTACAGTGTTCAGGGGCAAATAATACTACTCAATAAAATATTTGAATTAGAGAAGGAATAGCTGCAGAAATGACTCTCCTACAACGTTTAAAGATAATGGCACAAAGAAGTGAGTCTTGGGCAAACAATGGTCTTAGGCCTTTAATTTGGTAATCCTAGATAAAATATAATTTTCAATGGACATTTTATTTTCATTTATGCAAGCAGGACACAGCCTCAGGTGCCTGTATTATTTCCTTACAACCGCTGAATAGTTACTCAACTAATTTTCTCTCATTTACTCTTGTGATTTCAATGTACCTTCTTTCTCCCCATTTGTGTAAGAATTGTCAGGACCACGGCTGAGCTGCTCAGCAGTTTTCTGACCCTAGTCTACCTAGAGATGGAGAAGTTAGAAGAATTTCTCAGGATAGAGCAGGGGTTCTCAGTTCTGGTTGTACATGAAAATCACCCAATGATCTTTTAAAATAAAATGTCCAGACTTTACTTATACCAGAATCTCTCGGGTAGAATTCTGACAGTTATATTTTCATGAGCATCTCAGGTTAAGAATCACAGGAGTATTGTTTCCAAAGCTTTTCACCTATGTATGATTTTAAAAATACTCTATACATTTCTTTTGGTTTGTTAATAATAGACATACACAAAACATATTTTATTTAATAATAATAAACATAAATTTAAACATACAGCTCATTAATTTTCTATACTAAGCACACCCACGTGTGTAACAGTAGCCATATATAAATGCAGCATTATGGGCATCCTAGGAGTGCCCCTCATGTCCCCTTATTTAAAATTCCTCTTTCAGTCACCACCACCCTCCAACAACAACCACTATCCTGACATTAATCAGCATGGATTTAAGTTTCTTACTTTTTAATTTTAAAATTGAAACTACACATATCATTTTGTTCATGACTTGGATGCCTTTTTAAGATTTACTTATTTTAGGCCGGTGCCGCGGCTCACTAGGCTAATCCTCTGCCTGTGGTGCTGGCACTCTGGGTTCTAGTCCTGGTTGGGGTGCTGGTTCTGTCCCGGTTGCTTCTCTTCCACTCCAGCTCTCTGCAGTGGCCGGGAAGGCAGTGGAGGATGGCCCAAATGCTTGGGCCCTGCACCCTGGGAGACCAGGAGGAGGCACCTGGCTCCTGGCTTTGGATTGGTGCAGTGCACTGGCCGTAGCGGCCATTTTTGGGGGGTGAACCAAAGGAAGGAAGACCTTTCTCTCTGTCTCTCTCACTGTCTAACTCTGACTGTCAAAAACAAACAACAACAACAACAACAAAACTAAAAAGAAATTTACTTATTTTAAAGGCATAGCACCAGATATATAAGGAGAGAGGGAAAGGTATAGGGAGCACGAGTGGGGAGTGTGTGTGCGTGTGTGTGTGTGTGTGTGTGAGAGAGAGAGAGAGAGAGAGAGAGAGAGAATGAGAGACTGACAGACATATCTGTCTTCAATACACTGATTCATCCCATGAATGTTCACAACAGCCAGGTCTGGGCAAGGCCAAAGCCATTAGCCAGGTACTCGCCCCAGGCCTACCACATAGATGGCAGAGGTCAAAATACGTGGGCCATCATTCACTGTCTTCCCACACGCATAAGCAAGGAGCTGAATTGGAGGTAGAGCAGGTGGGAGTCAACCAGTGTTCCAGTATAGGATGCTGGTGTTAAGCTACAGCTTAACTAGCGACCACAACAATGGCCCCTTAGATGCCTTTTTAAGAAGAAGTGCAGTCTCAATTACTTGTTTTAATAATCTTTCATAACTCCAATAAATCCCAGAAAGAAATGTTGAAAAGTTGATTCGGAGATGTGGTTTGGAAGAATGGTGTAACCAGGTATTCTCGAATTAGATGCACTTGATTCTGTATCCTTGCTCTTTACCTTCTAATAGTTGTGACTCTGGGCAACTATGTACCTCTCTATGCCTCAGTTTATTCATCTATAAAATAGGATTAATAAAAACATGTAGATTATTGAGTCCCTATGAAACAAAAACGATGAGGCATTTAGCACTATGTTGGGTATAGAGTAAGCAATAGGAATTGTTAACATTTATTATTTGTTTCTATGTAAGAAAGAATAGGTGAATGTCATTGTTCTTTTTTTTTTTTTTTTTTTTTTTTTGACAGGCAGAGTGGACAGTGAGAGAGAGAGAGAGAGAGAGAGAAAGGTCTTCCTTTGCCGTTGGTTCACCCTCCAATGGCCGCCGTGGCCGGTGTGCTGTGGCCGGCGCACCGCACTGATCCGATGGCAGGAGCCAGGAGCCAGGTGCTTTTCCTGGTCTCCCATGGGGTGCAGGGCCCAAGCACCTGGGCCATCCTCCACTGCACTCCCGGGCCACAGCAGAGAGCTGGCCTGGAAGAGGGGCAACCGGGACAGAATCCGGAGCCCCAACCGGGGCTAGAACCCGGTGTGCCGGTGCCGCTAGGCGGAGGATTAGCCTAGTGAGCCGCAGCGCCAGCCGTGAATGTCATTATTCTATCATTAAAATATGAATGTAATCCTAGAAAGTAGGGGCTGGTACATACCTATATTGTATCTTGAATTTAGGCAGACATTTGGTAAAGCCTCTCAAAATACTATTGTAGGCAAACTACAAAATTGGTGTTAATGATAGTCCTTCTTAAACATACTCTTAGGTTCCAAACCATGGCACATATCAAATCACCAGAGTGGTATGTTCTATACCAAATAAAGATATCCTGGCTCTTTTCTCACCATCACTAAGTTAATTACAATTATGCCATGTATTCTACTGAAATCCACAGTTTGAACAAACTCCATGGGCAGTTCTGATTTGCTTTCAAAATTTAACTATACTACATAGTTCTAACAGGGATGTGCTCTATCCTGAGAGGCTTTAAATCTTTAGTGATTAATGTAGTGTCTGGTATGTAATACTTGCATGAATATGCTATTTAATATTTTCATCAGCAAGTTGATAGATGACATTGAAGTCATGCTTAACAAATTTACCAATTTCAGAGTGTATCAAAGTCAAACAAAGAGATACACATTGGTTTGAAAAAATACATTTCATGTAAAATGAAACTAAGGGTTGAAGACATTATCAACAAAGTAAATGTTACATTCAGATGCATTAATAAATGTGACATAGGTGGCTGTTAGTCTATGTTAGGGGGTCATTTACCCAAGCTTATGTCTGGTGCATAGGTTTTATAAGTAAAGATTTATTTGAACAAAACCACATTCATTCACTTAAGTACTGGTAATGTCTGTTTTATACTACAGCTGTAGAGTTGAATATTTGTGAAAAAGATCATTTAGCTGAAAATATTTGCTATATTATCTTTTACATAAAAATCTTATCAACCTCTAGTCTATTCCAAGTCTAATTTTCACTATTTTCCTGAGAAATAGAACTCCAACTGTTAGATCAATGTATGGATACTTATACTAAAGACTGCATATCTTGGCAACCTTTATATCAGGCATTTCATGTGTTTATGTTCTGGCCAATGAGAAATATATGGAACAATTTTATCTCAGAATTCTGAAAACTTCCTTAGAAGACAGCTCCTTTATCCTTATGAGGGTTAGACATTAAACCTGATGGCTACAAATAGGGCAGTCATATTGGTCCAAGTGGCTTGAAGGTACAGTTTTGGAGCCTGGAGCCAGAGGGGTTGAAATCCCTAATCCCTGGTGGCTTTGTGGACTTATAATACCAGCCTGTTACTGTAGATATTTTTTACTTAAAATCTATATCTATATCGGTCTCTTTATATTGTATATTTAGGCTACTGTTCATTTGACCTGTCACTTGCATATGCACCTATTCTAACTGATAGAGACATATAATGTCCAGACCTTAGAGCTGATTATGCTAGCTCAAGCATATATGGAGTCTTTTCTTTTTCCTTCTGAGGTTAAAGAACTTTTTGTTGCTGGAAGGTTTTGAGCAGATCCTGAAAAACCACCTGTCAGACAAGTGATGCAGAGTTCCCTGAATTGGATGGAGGTTAAACTACATGACCTCAAAGATTCTAATTTGGGTATTCCTGGACCACATTTTTCTTTATTAATGGAAAGTGTGAAATGGGTTCTTAGTTCAAGCACTTAAAATGATTAAAATAACCAGCCAAAAAGCCAAGCTGCCAAAATGGAAAACTGTAGAGGGAGTAAAATATCAGCACAATTTAAACTTTCTATTTGCAGGAAAGCAATGATTTGGATGGTACATTAGGCTCTTATTGAAGAAAGCACTGACACTACATCAGATGACAAAACCTCCTATCCTGGAAGTTTAAGCTGTGTGTGTGTGTGTTCCAGAATTATCTGTAAGGCAAAACTAGCACAAACTCAGATAATCTGTACATAGTTTTATGTATCTTCTATTAAGTAAACATGAAGAAATAGGAAATTATTCGACTAGAGAGACTTCAGTATCTCTTTGTTGATGCCTTTTTGTTGTTATTTTTGTAAGATTAATACCAATGTACTTTCCCAGTTGCTCTGCCATGACCTAGTAAGAAAGCCAAATTTTCCCATAATTTGCTCCTAGGAAATTTTCTATTTATCTTTCAGAGTAGTTATTGCAAATATAATTAATTACTTGGTTGATTCCCTCCTAGTAGATTGTAAGCTCCTTGGACTCTCTGGTCCCGCTTGTCTTAATCTCTTTATATCCCCAGCCTAGAGGAGTGCCTGGAAAAGCAAGGCACTCAATAGAAATGTGTTGAAAGGTGACAGTGCAATTAGGAAATGTAACTCAATTCTTTATTAAACGCTGCCTCCATATTGGGGAACAGATTCATTTTTCTTAACTTTAATTGAAAAGAGAATTACTCTCTTTAGAGAAAAATTATGCATTTTCACTAAAAGCAATAGTCACATCCACACAACAAGCTATGTATCCTGATTGAGCAAGATGTACCTTTATTTACCTAGTAAACATCTGAGAATTTCTCCTTATGTGGCACTCCCCAACTAATGAGTCTGCTTCCTACTGTCAAAGCTCAAATTACTACTCATTTCATTTCCCAGGCTCATGAAACTTAGGTGTAGTTGGTCAATCTAGACTCTAGTGATATGGCTAACAGGCTCCTGACTTGAACAAGGAACAAAAGGTAGTTTTTTTATTTTTATTTTTATTTTTTGCTACTGTTAGAATATTTACCAATATAGAGCCTGGTGTTGTGGCACAGTAGGTTAAGCTGCTGGTTGTGATACCAGCATCCTATCTTGGAGTGCCTGTTTGATGAGTCCTGGCTGCTCTGCTTCCAATCCAGCTTTGAACAAATGTGCCTGGGAAGGCACTGGATAATGGCCCAAGTACTTGGATCTCTGCCATCAGTGTGGGAGACCTGGATAGACTTCCTGGCACTTGCTCTCGGTCTGGTACAGGCTTGGCTGTTGTAGCAATTTGGGGAATTAGGCAGGGATGGAACACTGTTCTCTGTTTCTCTCTTTCCCTCTCTCTCTGCATTTTAAATAAATAAAACTTTAAAAAGGAATATTGAATAATGTAAAATTTGATACCAGAAGTCACAACAGAAAGAAAAGTTTTGAAGCATTGATGGTGAAAGAATAAAGATTAAGCTTGGACTCAATAGCACGAGTTCCTTTCATTAAGGTCCAAGAAGCTATTGCCATTGATATCAGAATGATGTATCAGAAACCAAAGCACTTATTCCTTAGGTGAAGATTCAGAGGTCCCAAAACAAAAGTGTGATTCCTTCTTAACCTTGATATCTTTGAAAGCAAGACTTTTGAAAATAAAAAAAATAAAATAAAAAAACCTTGCATTTATTTGGTAAACAAACTTGGGAACAAGAAGGAGCAACAGAAAAAATGAAATGGGATGAATGTAGCAAAACCAATACAAATGTGTGTTTTCAAGTTAGCTGATAATGAGGATAAATGGGATCTGCAGTACCTTCTAAGCAGCCTTATGAAATGCATCTCAAAATTATGAAAACTGTTGTCCATTGGCTTTCACTCTCATTGGGTAAAAGTGGCCAATGAGATTTTATTCCACAGCTCTTCTGCATGTAGGTAGATGAACTCCGAGTTGGTTCTTGCACTGTCTGTGAGAAAGAATCAGAGAAGCTCAGGAACAGGAAACAAGAGGGACATGACAAGGCCCAAGATGAAATATTACAGGTGCACCCACACAAACTTTATTGAAACCTGTATCTAAATGGTTACCATGGCAGTGGCTTGAATAATAGGTAGGCTTGAGAGGATTTGAAGGGCATCTAAAAAATGTTTGGTAGAGTTATTCTCATTGATTCATTTATTAACTCATGACTCTAAAAAAAAAAAAAAAGTATCTCCAGGACCATGATACTGGGTTTAAATCAGTTGGGAATCTTAATACCAAGGAAGAGTGCTTGCTTCGGCAGCACATATACTAAAATACCAAGGAAGAAATGTTTCCACTAGGAGACACAAAACTTCTCTAATGATTTGAAATCACCGTCATCATTTTTTTTTTTTTTTTTTTTGACAGGAGACAGTGAGGGAGAGAGACAGAAAGGTCTTCCTTCTATTGGTTCACTCCCCAAATGGCCACTACGGCTGGTGCACTGTGGCCGGCGTGCTGCACCAATCCGAAGCCAGGAGCCAGGTGCTTCCTCTTGGTCTCCCATGCGTGTGCAGGTCCCAATCACCTGGGTCATCCTCCACTGCCTTCCCAGGCCACAGCAGAGAGCTGGACTGGAAGAGGAGCAGCTGGGACAGAATCCGGCGCCCTGACCAGGACTAGAACCCTGTGTGCTGGCGCCGCTAGGCGGAGGATTAGCCAAGTTTTAGAACACACAAATGTACATTCTTGCTATTT
The DNA here is from genome assembly GCF_964237555.1 of Oryctolagus cuniculus. Lineage (NCBI taxonomy): Eukaryota > Metazoa > Chordata > Mammalia > Lagomorpha > Leporidae > Oryctolagus > Oryctolagus cuniculus. The sequence continues at coordinate 49,517,230 of NC_091443.1, read as the reverse complement.
TGTGCTTTTCTGACCCTTCCTTCCATCTATGCATATATTTTATATGTGGTGTATTGTTTATGGACAGCTCCACAATTTAATTCCCAGCTTGTACACTACTGAGAGAGGATTGCAACAGAACTAGAGGAGAAATTATTAAGAGTCCTGGTCATGGTGCTGAGTGAAATAACTAGAAATGAAATGTGAACCCTCATTTGTTGTCAGAAAAGGCTGAATATTCTGACATTTGAGGCAACATGGATGAAACTGGAGGAAGTGAAATAAGCCAGGCACAGAAAGACAAATATCATATATTCTCACTCATATTTGGAAGTTAAAAAAAGGATCACATAGAAAACAGAGAGTAGAGTACAGATCACTAGAGGTTGGGGTTAGGAAGGGTCATATGGAGGGAGAATTAGAGGATGGATAATAGGTACAGAAGATAGAGTTGTAGAAGAAGGAATTACAATTTGTATAGCATGGTAGGGTAACTACACACTGCAACAATTAATTATAACTTGAGAAGAGTTTGAAGATTTCTAATACATAGATATGATATTATTTGAGGAGATAAAAATGTGAATTACCTTGATTTCATTATTATACATTGTATACGTGTTTCAAATTATAACTCATAATTACAAACATTTTATGTCAATTAATAAATAAAAGCTACATCATTTACCCATTCCAAACCTAAAGGAAAAAGAAAGAAAATAGTGAGAATTTGTGTTTTTAGTTTGCAATGAATAACTGTATTATGTTAGAAAGCTGTCTATTCCTGTAATCTTTATAAACTAGAAACAGAATGTGTTGGTGTTGTGTACACAAATGAGCAAACTGTGTGTATAAATGAAGTTGTGTTTTCTGCCAAGCCCTGGCTTCTCCTTCCTATGTTTGGGGAATTCCCCATCACATGAGTACTTTGCTATGCAGAGACCCTTTCCCAATTCACTAAACTAAAATAGCGAGCTTGCCATCTCAGTCTCCCTTCTATCTAGAAAATAAGCTGCTTTCTGTATTCTACTGGTGATATTCATTTGCTTTACTCATGGCGTGAGGAAAGAAGTTTCCTTTTGATTCACTACAATTAAGATTCCTTATTGATCTATTACTATAATGTTGGAGGAATGAGACACAAGTTTTACTTAGTCTGAAAAATATATATTCAATCATGATCATCAATGACTGAATATCTAAAGGTTTTGTTTGTAATGCTCCCTAATGAATGTTTTTTTGACTTACTTCCCATTATGTCTTACTTGGGGCTCTTTGAAAGAATGGATAGAACTGAAGAATAAACAAAGCCTTAGGAATAAACATTTAAAAATGCCAAAGAAAGGGCCTTATCCACTTTTTCCAATGCAGCAATAACATGATTAAGTTAAAAATTAATGTATAGAGGCATTGTAACACACACACAATGGAATATTATTCAGTTTTTGAAAAGGAGAACTTTGCATTTGTGACGTGAATATATTTGAAAGATGCTGTGCTAAGTAGACACAAAGTGAAAAATTCTGCATTACATCCCTAATATGTGGAAAAACACAGAGAAAGAATAAAATGTTGAGTATGTAGAAACAGAATGGTAGTTACCAGAACTGGGGAGGAGAGGGAGAATGAGGAGGTAGTTGGGAGATTGGGAGATAGAGGTAAAAAAATGTACAAAGCTGCAGCTATGTACCATAAAGAGGCTCAGATATATGAAGTACAGCATGAATATATATATATATATTTATGTATGTATATATAACATTATTATATGGTATAGCTGGAATTTACTAAGATTGCAGGTGCTTTTACGACATACAAGGGGATCTGTTAATTGGCATGACTGCAGTAGTCATTCCATTGTATATTTTTACAAAGGTACTTGAAAACATTCTTGGGAAAATAGAATTAAAAGGTGTTTATTTTGGTACAAAATGTGTTGAAATCATATATATAAGAGATCATCAAAAAGTTCATGGAAAATGAATATTATGCAAAAACTGAATGGATTTAAAATTTTTGCATAACAACAAACTTATCTTTTAATTTCATTTACCTGTGAACCTGTTAAAGTATCTTAGTATGGCAAAATATCATGTTGTTCAGCTTTGTGTGTGTGTGGTGTGTGTGTGTGTGCATGTGCATATGTGTGTGATAAAAAGAAAAAGTTACAGGGACAAATTTGACACAGTAGTTAAATCACTGCTTGGGATGCCCTCATCCTATATCAAAGTGCTTGTTAAAGTTATGGTCACTCTGCCCCTGATCAAGCTTTTTGCTAATGTGCATCTGGGAGGCAGCAGGTGATGGCTCATGTAGGAGGATCTCTGCCACCCACATACGAGACCCAGACAGAGTTCCGGCTTTGGCCTGGCCCAGCTCCCAGCTGTTGCTTGCATTTGGAGAGTGAACTAACAGAAGATCTATTTGTATCTGTCTCTTTTCCTTTTACATGAATTCAAATAAATTTTTAAAAATAGGAATGTTATTTCGTGTGTGAACAATGGCAAGTAGAACCATATAAAAACAAAAGAAAAAAAATAAGGATACTATTCTTTCTCTTAACAGAGCAGGTTTAATACTGCTAATTTAACTTGTTTTTCTAATTTTATGTACCACCAACTTTTTAAAAGCTTTATAATTCTTGTCATAATGATAAGATATCATTTTGTGGAAAGTGAGGTCAAGAATATCTCTGGAGGAAAAAGGAAGATAAAAGGAAATCATCCCGAAAAGTCATCTAGATATTTTATGAAAAGCAGCAACAGAAATTAGAAATAGAATATTGCTTCTTTTCCACTTTAAACTCTGGCTGTGCATAACCCATAGACATTTTTCATATTTTGACTTGGCTTTATTCTTTAAGTCTAGTTATAGTAGCCTTATTTTTAGGATTTAGATTTTAAAATCCTGTCCATATTCTTTTTAGGGAACCCCCATTGTTTGAAGAAAATCATCCCTCAGTTCCCATTTTTAAGCTGGAAATCAACTAATCCTAACAAATGCTGTGCTGCACCTCCAAGTTCCCCATACAGGATGGAGGCACTCAGTTCTCCAGCTACCAGAAGTGTAGCCGCTGTCAGTTCACAGTTAAACATTCTTTGCCCTCAGTCAAAAAATGTCATACCCTCTCCAAAACAACCTCTCATACTGAATGAGGCTATTATCCAGTCATTGATTGAAACAGCCTACAAATACCCATTTCCTTGCCTTATTTGGGAGCAACTTGGAAAGGCCATTTGTGTCTAGGATCTTATATGATTTGTCTAGGACTCTGCTGACCACTGTATCATGATCACCGTCTGCCTCTGCCCTGCTTCCACCACTTCCTTGTTATTCTTTTGAACACTGCTGAATATATTTGTAAGTCAGTCTTTCAGATTCTACATTGTAACTTGCATTATGACCACTTACATGCAATGGAAGGATGGATGGGTAAAGGGTTTCTTCCTGTCTCCACTCACTCATGCAGCACGTTGTGCTCCAGGGACTAGAAGAGGATTTCACCATATGATTTGAAGTTTGGATTCTCAAATGTTTGATGCCTGACAGTTTGAATTATAGAAACTTTAAAAAATAACCAAACAGAGGTAAGAGAAAGGAAAAAGCGATAGTCCCTACCTAACGAGATTTGAGCTTTCTGTTTTCTTTGCAAAAATCAATCCTTTGTATATTTTCTTCCTGGAAGGAAAATCTCAACAAATGTGTTTTTAGTTCATGTAAATGTAGTTGTTAGGATTCCAAGAATTAAAATTGCTTTGTGAAGGTGACAGTGAAATGCTTTTGAGTTAAAGGCAGGATTGGTAATCTGTCGACAATATTACTTTGGAAAGAATGTGTTATCATCATGGAGAAGGAAAGCTCAGGACAGGAATGCTGTGGCTCAGACTGTGCTTGGGCTCTAGTAGCGGGTCAAGAGATAGATGGTGTAGGAGCTTTGAGTGATTTTGTGACATTGGGCAAGGTTGAACTACATTGTAAGCTTGGTTACAGAGCAAGATCCCAAACTGAAAAGGCATCTCCCATTTCCTTTGAAAGCAATAGAGCATACTAAGGGGGTGGCAGCTGCACGTTTCTAATTGCTTACAACCTTAAATAGGGGAATTAACTGGATTTGTCTGTTTCCTGTACTCTTTGCTTAGCTTTAACAATCCAGTGGTTCAGAGTGTGGACTTTAGAACCTCAGTGCTCCCAAAGACTTGACTCTACCACTTAGTGGCTGTGTGATTTTGATCAAGTCCTTCTCCATGCCTCAGTCCCAGCCTCTGGTAAAATGCCACTTCTCTCATAAGTTTATTGTACCAATTTAATGATTTCCAAATTTCAGGTATTTCCTTCTGGCTCATGCTAAGTATTTAATAAATGCTAGCTAGCCATTATTAATGTTATTGCTGTTATCACTTTTAAATTTTTCAGTACTTTTAATTATGTATGTGTATAAACACATACACACACAGAAACACACACACACATAGAAATTCCCCTGTTAATAACAGTACTTTTTCCTTCTTTACACGTTTTGTACCTCTTTTTACAGTTACCACATTGACTGTGTTATAAGTACTCATAGAATAGTTGTAATGGTAAAAACTGTATTGTTTCTGATTAGCCACAACAAAAATAATTCAAAGAACTGACAGGTAAAAGACTAAAGAGATGCTGAGATGCTGTTTGGCTGTGATGTGCTAAAGAGCTCTAGCAGTAAGATTAAGGAAATTGGTAGGAAGGCGCATGACTGAGAAATGTTTTATATATTTCTCTGCAGATAATTGAGAAAGAAAAAGACTTCAAGCTTTCAAATGTGCAGCAAGAAGTTCTAATTATTACTATGTTTAATAGGGACTGAAATTGATTATAATTCAGTCATCTAACAAGAGATGAGAAAAAGAAGACATTAATTAGACTTCATGGTGTGTAGATCTAAATATGCGGTTTTAAGATAAATTAAGAAGTATTTTCACTTTCTCATACATTAAATGATCTGACACTCTAGCTACATTTGAACTATCTTAAGATTATTAACACTAACTGTATTCTTCCATAATTTGCAAAAACAATTTTCCATAGATTGTTTCCCAAGTTTTGTATGAGATAAGAAATATAGAATTGCTTTTGGTTTATGTAGCACTTACACAATCTAATTTGACACAGTCCTATCATACTGTTCCTTTTAATGCATTCTGTTCATTCATCAGCAAAGCCTTTGAACTTGTACTTTTCTGGACACAACATGCTGCTTCCCACTTTCTTTGCTAACAGCCCCCTGGAGGATTTCTAATTCATCTTTCAAACCCTTCTTAGTGCAAGGAACAGCCTTCATCTCTTGGATGTGAAGGCTTGTGGATGTGTGTGGACATAGATTTAAGTCATCAAGAAAGTAGAAACTGATAATGTCAACTTTGCTTGGTCTCAGGAGATGAACCAGTAAGCCTTGGACTTCAGTAGGTTATTCCTTGCAATACCCACGGTCCCTTAATGAGTCCTAACCACTAGAGTGGGGTTTTCACAGGTGGAAAAATTCCAGTGGAAAAAGAAAAGTAAATTTTGTTGTGACATTAGCCCGATTTTCACAAGTTAAAGCTATATGGATACTTCATGACAAATAAGCTGACTTCAAAAAAAATTCATAAAAATATTCTTTTGATTTTACTTAAGGTTAATAACAAAGAATCTGTAGTGAATTTTTAAAAATGCATGAACTTTAATGCTTCTTCAACACAATAGATGTTAGTGTTTAAAGTTAATGTTTATAGCTTGAGTTTATTTTTCTCTTACTTAGATTAAATTTTCATGAAGTAAAACTGAGTCAAAGAATCAAGATTTTCAATGGAATCAGAAGAGAGCACTATGTCTGTATAAAGATCAAGATATTCGATACTTTGTAAAAAGATTTTATTTATTTATTTGAGAGGTAGAATTACAGACAGTGAGAGGGAGAGACACAGAGAAAGGTCTTCTCTCTGCTGATTCACTCCCCAAATGGCCACAACAGCTGGGGCTGTGCTGATTCAAAGCCTGGAGACAGGAGCTTCTTCTGGGTTTCCTGTGCGAATACAGGGGCCTAAGCACCTGGGCCATCTTCTACTGCTTTCCCAGGCCATAGCAGAGAGCTGGATGGGAAGAGCAGCAGCCAGGACTAGAACCGGCGCCCATATGGGATGACGGTGTGGCAGGCAGAAAATTAACCTGTGCCACAGGGCTGGCCCCAAAATATTTGATACTTTTTAATCATAAAGATCAGCTTTTTAAAGTTACATGTACTGTTAGGGTGATTTTTCCAACAGAACTTGAGAAATGTTGATCTGTAAACAAAATATCTCATAAAAGAGATAAATGATGTTCAGAGTAACAAACAAATCTATCATGTAGAAACGATTAGAGGTTGTATCTTTCCAAAATGATTACACATTAATTCAAACATTTGGCAATCTTTCTAAATTACCCAACAGTGGAGATTGCACTTCTCGCTCAGATTCAGATTCTCTCGGATTCAGATTCAGGCTTATATTTTACATTGCTTCACATTTGAACCATGACCTTCTTACACAAGTCGGCTTTTTTCTTTTATTTTTTCTTTAAATTTTTATTATTTTGAAAGGCAGACACATAGATGCACCCTCCCCCATACACACACATACACACACTGAAGCAAAAAGAGAGTTTCTATCCCACTGATTCACTTTCCAAACAGCTTTAACAGCTGGGCCTGAGCCAGATTAAAGACCAAGGCCCAGAGTGTAGTCTGGGTCTCTCACCTGGGCAACTGGGACCTGTATCTTTGAGCCTTCACCTGCTGCTTCCCAAGATGTGCATTATTCAGGAGCTGCAATAGGAAGTGGAGCTGTAGCCTGAACCCGTGTACTCCTGATACAAACAGCATCTTAACCACTCAGTCCAATATCTGCCAACTTAGACTCTTTAATTGTTTCTGCTCATATCGACAGCAAAGGCATGTGCACTTATTACTTCGATGTTAATCATGATTGTCTTAATAAAGTTTGTGTATGTCAGTTTCATTCTTGAGCATATTCTTTAACGGGTTTACTGACTTTTGCCTCTAATTTTTCCAATTCAATGTGTAGATTTATATGTGTACCCATTGTTTGTATATTATGAATCTTAGTCCAACATTTATTTCTTCCAGATATTTCCCAAAGAAAGGGGGCACTTTTTTTTTTCTTTTTCTTTAAGTAATGATAATCTCATTCTCCTGGCTTTGATTGGCTTAGGGATGTACAAGGAGACAGTTCTGCCCAATAATTAATAGGGCTAAATCTACAAGAGGCTCCTGGGATAGTTTTAATCACTGAGTTAATGTACAGAGAGGGGTAGGAAAAGAAGAGATTGTCCTACATTTTGCTGAACTTGTCATCTCCTTACTATTATGGCCATTTTGTGATCCTGAAGGGAACTTTTAAGTAGTGGTGGAGTAGGGAGAACTTGAAAAGAATTTGGATCCTGGGTGACAGAAAGGAGCCAGTTAATCAGTTCTGGAGTATTCACAACTCAGGATGTTCTTGTTGCAGAGATAATTTTCTTTATTATTTAAAGTAGTTATCTGCCTTTTGGACATTTGGACTAGTTGGGGACATCCTTACTAGTAAGTTGACAACTCAGAATTTTTTTTTCATCAGCATCCTAGATTTATTCCTCAACTCTTTGCCTCTATTTCTTGTGTTTTCTTTAATTTCTTTGTTTTTTTGTAACTTTATCTTCAAATATATATCATATCTGAAATGATGTGTGGGACCTGTACTGCCTGAGTCATTGTATGTTATTTATTAAAATATACCTATATGTATGCATACATACAACATATAAAAGATATCAAAAAATTCAATGAAAATGCATATTATGAAAAAAAAATGTGTGGATGCCAAACTGTTTGTACCAGAACAAAGTTATCTTTTAATTCCATTTTCCTTCAGCTTTTTGAAGTACCCTTATATGTTCCTCTATGTTTGATTGATATTTTAGACAGGTGTAGCATTTTGTTTGAAAGTCATTTTCCTGCAAAACTTTGAAGGCAATGCACTGTTCACCTCTAGCTTCTGATCTTGCTGATAAGACGCCTCATGCAGCTTTGATTTTCATTCATATGTAGGTAAGCCATGCTTTTCTCTTGACAATTTTAAGATTTTTTCCTATAGCTTCTTATAGTTTTAAAATTTCTGAAGATACTTCATGTGTTCTTTTATTTTGTTCCTTTGTACTCAAGAATCTCTTTTAATCTAAGAACATACATATTCAGCGTACAGAAATTTTCCACTGTTCCTTTGATTATATTCTTGCCTCAATTTGCTATTGGAAGTCTGATTAGATGAAGCAATCTTCCACTTCTCTTAACATTTTCCTTTTCTTATCTCTTTCATTCATTATGTTTGTCTTATGGCCATATTTTGTTATACTACATTCTTCAATTTTATATTTCAAATAAATATAATTTTTAATGATGAATGTATAAGTACTTGTGTGCTAACTACTCATGTCAATGTATAAAATATGCAGTGAAATTTTAGATGGTAGAAAACTAATGTAATCCAATAATATAGATAAGGAAAACTAAAGTAAAGAGAGCTTAAGTGACTATCCAATGTGGCACAGCTGCAAAGGGGCAAATTCTTGATCAAAGCCAGAGATTGTGACTCCAGAGTTTGTAATTTTTATTTTTAGGAATTTCAAGTATTTATGCATTTATTTGGAAGAGAAAGAGAGAGAGAGAGAGAGAGAGAGAGAGAGAGAGATCTAGAGAGATCTATCTTCTATCTGCTAGTTCACTCCATAAATTCCCATAACAGCTGGAGCTGGGCAAGACCAAAGTCAGGAGTCTGAAAATCAGTCTAGGCCTTGCACATGGGTATCAAGGATCCAAGTACTTGGAGTATCATCTTCTGTCTCATAGGTATACATTAGCATGAAACTGGGACAGTCCTGATCCATTATGAATGAATATCATTTATCCGGTATGTAGGAGACATGGATATCATTGCTTAAGAGACTGAGAATGAAAGTGAGCCGTTGCCTCACTGTGAGTATTTCAATATAGAGACTTGCTGTAGTAAGTGAAGTGCACACAGAAAATTTCACTACATCAGAGAAATCTGGAATGGCAGCCTGTGTCCTTTATACTATTACGCTGAAGAAGGAACCACTACAGCCCTCACAAATTTCCCTACCAACATACACAGAATTTGTTTCATTGTGGCACTCATCTAGTTCGTTCTTCTCTCACCAGGTTAGAACACACCATTGTTCATAAGAGTTTTTTCTTATTTTAATCCGAACTAAGGCTCTTTTCTGGGACATGGACCCGTTCCCTGTGATATCATTTTCCTATGTTTTGAGTTACAGTCAATAACAACCCATCTGCTTTCCAGTTTCCAAGCATTCCTCAAACTGTCTGAAAATTTCAGGTAGATGTTCTTGTTGTCAGAGATGTTCTGGGTTTATTAATTCTTCATATAATTTCACTTTGATTTGAATGGTGGTGATGGGAAGGTAGGAAATGGATGTGCTCAGCCAACCATTTGCCAATGGGTAAGAATTTGAATACCTACAATTCCTGACATACTCATCCAAATACTTACACATTTTATCCAAACACCTTTTTCATTGCTTGAGTATGGAATAGGGAAAATCTTTCCAGAAAACCCTCTTGTGTCATTATTTATGGGATAGAAATAGGCAAATTTATAGATTCTGCACAAAACAAGTACATCTGGAACACTGGCTTCAGTACAGCATATCTGCTCCTACTGGATATACTGTATGGTTTTACAGCATACTTTGAAATACAGAAATTTTATCATAGTGTTTTTTAGTGAAGGAAGGGATGCTTAGTTCTTGGGTTAAAATACAAGATATTGGGACAGTGTTGCAAAGCTAGTAAAGCAGGTGTTTGTGATGCCGGTATCCCATATGGGCAACAATTCAAGTCCTGGCTCTTCAACTTCCAGTCTGGCTCCCTGCTGATGGTCTGGGAATAGCAGCAGAGGATGGTCCAAGTGTTTGGGCCTCTGCCACTCATATGGCAGATCCAGATAAAGCTCTTTCTTTTGCTTGACCCAGCCCTATCATGGCCCATTGGGGAGTGAACCAGAGGATGGAAGGCTTCTCTCTCTCTCTCTCCCTCCTCCTCCTCTCCCTCCCCTCTCTCTCTAGCTCTTTCAAATAAATAAGTAAATCTTTAAAAAAACACAATTTCTTTTGACAGTAGACAACTAGTTGAAAAATCAATTTTAAACAATTTGGCCATTTTATGAATGACATTATTAGTCTTTGTTAGTTCTGGCAGTAATTGTAGGACTATGATTCATCTGCTTGTTATATAGCATAAAAAGGGATCAAGTTCAGTAACTGACAAATCTAAATCATGAACAAAAATTAAAATAGTATATGTCATTAAAACTAATATTGACTTTGATATATTATTACTGGAAATTTTACCACAATGTTTGGCACCCTTATAATAAATTATTTCCTGCACCCCAGCACATCAAATATTTCAGTTAAATTTGCATATAAATATACTAGAAAGTCATTTTTTCTGTTTCTATGTATGTCCCTGAAGCCATAAACATTATCCTTAAATAACTTTCCATTTGAATCCAAACTGAAGATACTGTTAAGCATGCTTAGAGCACTTCCTTTGAAATGTTGCTAGAAGTTGTGGAGAGGATTATAATCACACTTGGTGGAGAAAGAACTTGATTGATAGCAAAGATGGTGGCAGGTTACAGAGATTATTTTTTACCTTCCTCAAGGATGCTGAGGAAATTTTTCACGAGCTCTGCTATCCACAGTTGATTGTGTGTATTGGCCAAAGGGAGCTATCACCCGAATTAATAGCTGGTATTTTGTTAGACCAGGAGCATGTTGCTGTCGCTGCCTGTTGCCAGAATGCAGACACTTTGACATTCAGAACTCTTTGTTTGCCTGATCCCAAGTTGTAAGGGATGCCATTTCTTGTATCCTTTTTTATTTTCCCTTCATGTGGACCACAGGTAATTTAGCCAACGAGAAATGAGAATGAATTGTCTGCTCCATTAATAATCTCCATCAGCTCAGTGGCAATGGCATTTAGGTTCAGGCAGAGTTGTCCATTTTGTCCCCCTGATCTATACATTCCTACTTCTCAAGAGAGTAAAGCTTTGGCATACATAAAAACAGTGAGTCAAAAACATGAAGCAACTGCTGCAATGTCCTTAATAACAAAAAATAATAACACTGTCACTTTACACTTCATTTGTTTGCATTGCTCCTTAAAATATGAATTTCTTATGGCTTCATTTCCCCAAATGTCACTCTTTCATCCTTTTTTTATTCCTCATGTTAAAATAATGCAATACTCAATATGGCAATCTTCATCGCAGGATACTTTTTTTTATTATAGTTTGTTGCCTTGTCACAACCATTTCTTCAGTTCCCTTTGTCAGATTGAGGGTAAAATGTTTCCTCTGCAGCAAAAAAAAAAAAAAACAAAAAAAAACAAAAACATGGTAGCTTAAGAGCCCACAGAGTTAATATCTCTAATGATGGACCCTCATTTGTATTGAAGCCTCCTTAATGCTCTGTGATGTTGTTTGTCTTCTGTATTCATATTTCCTTTGCCCATTTTTATCTATTGCTACCCTAGGCTTAGAATTACATTTATTTTATCTAACCCTATATGATATTTTGTGCAGATATTCATACCTATTCATTATTTTCCACATAAATATGAATTCTTTATATCTGTACAGAAAGAACCCTTAGGGATTGGATATAATTACATTTTTTTCACTAATGGGTCTCCTGCATTTATTGGTATAAAATATTTGGATAAACTATTAGAATTAAAATCCTTGTTTGCCTTAATTTCAGTACTATAAATAGAATGTCTGTCAGAATTCCATTGGAGATAATTTTACACTGAAAAATAAATACTGAGAAAAACAACTACAGAAAACAGAAATGCAATAATAATGTTAACAGGAATAAACATACATTGCATCTTGAGTGGTATAGGTGCTGGTTTTTATAGTAACATTTCATTATTCACTAATTTTGTTTTCTTTCCCACTGGAAAAGAAAGGGATGGAGGAAACGTAGCTTTTTTTTCCCTTCCAGTGGTGAGTCAATCTAAGAAACAAAAGACAAAGGTTTTCAGCGTATATAACCTATAACCACAGGAATGTTCAAAGGTGTCACATTGCGTAGCCACATCCTTTCCTCCATCACTGCTGGGAGCCAGAGATCCTGAGTGATCATTCATACATAGGAATTATGTGCGCAGTGTAACTCTGTTTATTTGTCTGCCTTGTTCTAGAAAAGAGCTTTAAAGGTACACAAGATGCAATTAGCACTATAAATTAGGCGCAAAAGAACAAAGAAGACAGAATTAAAACATGAGAGAGTCAGGAATGGCACCCCACGTGTTTTTATATCTTCCCTGGCTTACTGTCCAGATTGTGATCAATAACTCACCTAAAAAGTCTGTGATGCAATACATTTATTTAGGCTTAAAAAAATCATGACAAAATCAGCCACCCAGTTGGTACTGCATTTGGTTACACTGAGGATCATCAGTAGGGGATTCTAGAACAAAACAAAACAAAAAGGCAAAATATTCTTTGTTGATATTGAAAACATAATGTCAAGAAAAAAATTTGTTTTTAGGACTTAATCATCAGGGTTCAGCTCCCAGATAATGTGCCTTGGAAAGCAGAATATGATGGTACAAGTATTTGGGCCCTACTACATATGTGGGAGGCCTGGATGGAGTTCCTGGCTCCTGGTTCTGGACTGGCCCTGTGGTGGCTATTGAAGCTGCCTGGGGAGAGAACCAGAACATGGAAGATTCTCTCTCTCTCTCTCTCTCTCTCTCTCTCTCTCTATCTCTCTTTCTCTCTTTCTCTCTTTCTCTCCTTCTCTTTCTCTTTCTATTTCTCTCTTTCTCTCTGCCATTCAAATAAAGTCATGGATTCAAATTGCATTTAACCACCCAAGAAAATAAAGTTTAAAGCAATTAGGAAAGTACAGAACCTCTCCCTCTCCCTCTCCCTCTCCCTTTCCCTTTCCCTCTCACACACACACTTTTTAAATTGTAACTAAGAACTGAACATATTATAGAGTATCCTGTGATGTGTGGACATATGTAGACATAATTTTCAAATCCAGGTAAAATTTCTATCACATCAATTATCATTTCTTTGTGGTGATGGGGAAGAATATTTTCTTCTAATTTGTTAAAATTCAAAAAATTAAATATAGTGTTTTCTCTGTCTCTTTTAAACAGGCTTTTTCTTTGTCAATCTGATATACTCATGTGTGATTTCAATTGTGATTTTTAAAATTTTTTATTTCTGTTAAGTTGAATACCTCTTTTCTGTTTTTAAAATTTTATTTAAGGCATACAAATTTAATGTGTTTCATATATACATATTCAGGAACATAGTGATACTTCTCATCCTACCCTCCCTCCCACCCACACTGCAACACTTCTTCCTCCTCCCTCTCTTATTTCCACTTTAATTTTTACAAAGATCTATGTTCAGTTAACTTTATATTCATAGGGCAAACCCTAAGTAAATACTTAAACAATATGAAAAAAGTTTCTCAATAGTTGAGACAAAAGCTGTAAAAATTAAGCAAATCTCAAAATGTTGATTTCACTCCTAAATATTATCTTTTAAGTTCTCTTATTAGTTACCACAAGTCAGGGAAATCATATGCTGTTTGTCTTTTTGGGACTGACTTATTTCACTAAGAATAATGGTTTCCAGTTACATCTATTTCTTGCAAAAAACAGGATTTTTGTTTTATCTCTGAGTATTCTATGGTGTGAAAATCCCATAATTTCTTTATCCAGTCATCAGTTGATAGCCATCTGGTTGATTCCATATCTTAGCTATTGTGAAATGAACTGCAATAAACATAGGGGTACAGATAACTCTTTAATATGCTGATTTCATTTCATTTGGGTAAATTTTCAGGAGTGGGATGGCTGGGTCATATGGTAGGGTCTATATTCAGATTTCTGAGGTATCTCCATACTATCTTCCACAATGCCTGTGCCAGTTTACCTTCCTACAAACAATGTATGAGGGTACTTTTTTCCTCAAATCCTCACCAACATTTGTTGCTTTTTGATTTTATTATGAGAGCCGTTCTATGTGGGGTGAGGTAAAATCTCATTGTGGTTTTGAATGTTTCTGTTGGCATTTGAATTTCCTCTTTTGAAAAATGCTTATTCAAATTCTTTGCCTATATCTTAACTGGATTACTTATTTTGTTGTTGATTTTTTGATCTCTTTATATATTCTGGTAATTAATCCTTTTTCAGTTGCATGGTTTGCAAATATTTTCCCCATTATTTTGGTTGCTTCTTCACTTTGTTGAGTGCTCCTTTTGCAGTACAGAAGCTTCTTAGCTTGGTGTAATCCCATTTGTCTATTTTGGCTTTGATTACTTGTGCTTCTGGGGCTTTTTCCCAAAAGTCTTTGCCCATGCCAATGTCTTGCAGAATTTCCCCAATGTTCTCTAGTAATTTGATGGCTGGATCACAGATTTAGGTCTTTGATCCATTTTGAGGGCATTTTTGTATAAGATGTAAGGTGGGGGTCTTGCTTCATACTTCTGTGTGCAGAGATCCAGTTTTCCCAGTACCATGTGTTGAAGAGACTGTCCTTGCTCCAGGGATTGATTTTAGCTCACTTGTCAAAGATACATTGGTGGATGTGTGGATTGATTTCTGGAGTTTCTAATCTGTTCCAGTGGTCTACACATCTATTTTTGACAATACCAGGCTGTTTTGATTACAGTTGTCCTGTAGTAGTAGGTCATGACATCTGATATTGTGATGAATCCAGCTTTGTTTTTGTTGTATAAGATTGCTTTGCATATTCTGGTTCTCTTGTATTTCCATGTGAATTTTAGTATCTTATTTTCTATATCTGAGAAGTATGTATTGATATTTTGATTGGGATCACAATGAATCTGAAAATTGCTTTTGGTAGTATGGACATATTAATATTAATTCTTCCAACCCACGAACATGGAAGATTTTACCATTTTTTGTGTCCTCCCCTATTTATTTCTTTAATATTTTTATTTTTAATCATAGAGATCTATGATATCCTTGCTTAAATTTATTCCAAGGTATTTAAGTTTTTTGTAGCTATTGTGATTGATATTGACCTTAGATGTTCTTTCTGCCATGGCATATTCATTATATATGAAAACAATTGATTTTTGTGTATTAATTTTATATCCTGCCACTTTAACAAGCATCCTATGAGTTCCAATAGTCTCTTAGTGGAGGCTTTTGGTTCCCTTACATGTAGAAACTTATAATCTGCAAATAGGGATATTTTGACTCCCTCCTTTTAATTTGTACCCCTTTGATATCTTTTTAATGTCTAATGGCTCTGGCTAAAACTTTCAACAGTATCTTGAATAGTAATGATGAGAGTGGGCATTCTTGTGTGGTTCTGGATGTTAGTTGGGAATGCTTCCACCTTTTCCCCATTCATTAAAATATGGTTGTAGGTTTTCTCCTAAATTGCCTTAATTGTATTGAGGAATGCTCCTTCTATATCAATTTGTTTAAGGTTTTTATCATGAAAGGATGTTGTATTTTATCAAATGCTATCTTTGCATCTATTGAAATAATGGGGCCAGTACTGGGGCATAGTGGGAAAATCTGCTGCCTACAGTTCTAAAATCCCATATGGGCACCTATTTTGAGTCCTAGCTGCTCCACTTCCAATTCAGCTCTCTGTTATGGCCTGTTAAAGCAGTGGAATATGGTCCAAGTCCCCAGGCCCCTGCACCAATGTGGGATACCGACAGGAAGCTTCTGGCTTCAGATTGGATCAGCTGTGGCCATTGCAGCATTTGGGGAGTGAACCATCAGATGGAAGAGTTCTCTCTGTCTCTGCCTCTGATTCTCTGTATCTCTACCTTTCAAATGAAATAAATCTTAAAAAAATAAATAATATGGTTTTTATTTTTCAGTTTGTTAATGTGATGTATAACTTTTATTGATTTGCAAATTTTGAATCATCCCTGCATACCTGGGATAAATCCCACTTGATTTGAGTGAATGAACTTTCTGAGGTGTTATTGGATTTGATTAGCTGGTATTTTGCGGATTTGTGCATCAGTGTTCATCAGGGATAGTGGTCTATAATTCTCTTTCTCTGTTGTATCGTTTTCTTGTTTAGATATTAAGGTGATACTGGTCTCATAGAAGGAATTTGGGAGGATTCTCTCTTCAATTATTTTGAATAGCTTGAGAATTGGAGTTAGTTCTTCTTTAAATGTCTGATAGAATTCAGCAGAGAAGCTATCAGTTCTGAGCTTTTTATTCATTTATTTTTTACTGGGAGTATCTTTATTACTGATTCAATTTCTGTGTTGGTTTTTGGTCTATTTAGGTTTTATATGTCTTCATGACTCAATTTTGGTAGAACATATATGCCCAAGAATCTATCCATTTCTTTCAGATTTTCCGGTTGATTGTCCTACAGCTCTTGTAGTAATTCCTGAGGAGTCTTTTGATTTCTGTTGTTAAATTTCCTTTCTTCATCTCTGATTTTTTTTTGGTTAGTTGGGCCAATGGTGCATCAATTTTCTTTATTTTTTTTTCTAAACCAGCTCTTCATTTCACTGATCTTTTTTTATTGTGTTTTTGGCTTCAACATAGGAATGCAATGTATCATGCAGCAGAAGATGGCCCAAGTATTTTGGGCCATGACACTCTTGTAGGAGAACTGGATGGGGTTCCAGGCTCTTAACTTTGGCTGTCCCAGTCCTGGCCATTATAGTCATTTGGGAAGTGTACAAGTAGATGGCAAAATTCATTCATTCATTCTCTCTCTGTCTCCCTATCTCTGTCTCTTTTTCCTCTATCTGTAACTCTGCCTTTCAAAAAATAAGTAAGTATATCTTAAAACAGTATGGGGGTATTGGACACAAAAACCAAACCTGTATGAAGTATATCAAGTAAGGAAAAGTTCAAGGATATATCTCAAAATGCTAATAGTTTCTATCTTAAATGGTGTGATAACAGGTGGATATTTTAAACTTTGTTTTATGGTTATTATTTTAATCACTATTACCTTAACCAAAGTTATTATCATCTCTTGTCAGATTCATATATTTCTGGAGCTACTGATTAGGACAGTCACATTTCATTTCAGAGTACCCGAAACTGAGTCCTATATCCAACTTCATGCTAGTAGCTGGGAGGACAGTCGAAGCACTTGAACCCCTGATACCCATACAAAAGGCCTGGATACAGTTCCTGGTTTCTTGCTTTGGCCTTGTCCATGGCACCAGCCATTATGGACATTTGGAGAGTGAACCATCAAATTGAAGATATTTTCTCTCTGTCTCTGTCTCTCCCTCTCTGTCCCATTCTCTCCCTTCTTCCTCTCTTCCCCATCTCTCTCTTTTCTCTCTTCTACACTGCCTTTCAAATAGTAATTAAAAGGCTAAATAAATAAATAAATATAGAGTATAAATAAATCATAAATCTATAATATATGTGTATGTTTATATACATGAATATATACTCATTGTATATATGAATTTTTTATTAAGAGAAACAGATTTCAAGGAGATCATAGATATAATTCTAAGAGAATAATGATACTTTCTTACTCCATTTTCCTTCCTTCCTTTCTTTTTTTTAATTTATTTGACAGACAGTATTAGACAGAGAGAGAGACAGAGAGAAAGCTCTTCTTTCTGTTGGTTCACTCCCCAAATGGCTGCCATGGCTGATACTACACCCTTCCGAAGCCAGAAGCCAGGTGCTTCCTCCTGGTCTCCCATGCGGGTGCAGGGCCCAAGCACTTGGGCCATCCTCCACTGCCCTCCCGGGCCACAGCAGAGAGCTGGAGTGGAAGGGGAGCAACTAGGACTAGAACCCAGTGCCCATATGGGATGCCAGTGGAGGATTAACCAAGTGAGCCATGGCGCCGGCCCCATCCTTTTTTAATATTTGCAATAACACTTTTAATTTACTTTATAGTCATAGATTTAATGCTCCACTAAATAGTTTAACAAGTAAAAAGTATTCTCAGCAAGAATATAGACAATGGCTATAAACAGTAATCAAATTCAAATCCTAAGATATGAATTTCATTTATATTTATTAAGTTTTTTTGCACTCTATATATTAGCTACCAAAAATCAGAGAAAAATGTGGTATTTGACAGGCATCCCTACTACCATCTTTACCTCCCTGGAATTAATCTCAACACAGTAGTTAGAATGATTCTTTAAAAAAAAAAACAAGTTTGGTGGGGGGGTGTTGGTGTTGTGGCACAGTGGGTCGTGCTACACCAGCATCCCATATGAGTGCTAGTTCATGTCCCCCTTGTTCCACTTCTGATTCGTCTCTCTGTCAGTTCTCCTGGGAAAACAGCTGGTGATGATCCAAGTTCTTGGGTCCTTGCCATCCAAGTTGAAGACCCGGATGGTATTCCAGGCTCCTGGGTTTGGTCTGGCCTGACACTGGCTATTGTGGCCACCTGGGGAATGAACCAGTGCATGGAAGATATCTCTTTGTTTCTTTTTCTCCCTCTCTCTTTCTGTAACTCTGCCTTTCAAATTAATAAATATTTAAAACAATGAAAAGAAACCAAGTTGGATCTTTTCTCCTACTCAGGATATGTCAAAAATCTACATCTCATTTCTCTCAGAGTGTGGAATGGAGTCCTACAATATACAGCAAGGTCTTTCAAGTTATGACCTTTGCCCTTATTATTTCTTGACATAACTTCCTCCTCCTTTCTTTTTTGCTCAGTCTACTCCAGCTATACCTGACTTTTTGCTCTTCAGTGATCAGCTTAGGCTTCAGGACTTTTGCACTGGCATTTCCTGTGTTAAGACCTCACTTTCCCCACATAGATTTTGTCAATCCCCTTCATTTTTTCAAACCTTTCTTATATATTTTTGCAGTGAGGCCTACGCTCAAGTTAAAATGACATACTTAACTGACTCTCCTATCACCTTTACTCTATTTCTTAACAAACACACTTAACCAATTTATACCATACTATATAATTTAATTATTTGGTTAATTTGAAATGTCTGTGTCTTCTCCCACTAAAGAAATGCTATTTAGTGTAAGCATTAATGCATTCTATCTGTGAAGTCTCTAAATAAATACTTATTGAATTTCATTATGTAAACTGAGGTTTTCAAAAGTTAAATATTTAGCCCCCTTTTACAGTGGGGACATTTGAACAGATCTTACTCCAAGTCCCTATATTTTTTAACTATTCCATAGAGTTATGATTAGTACCTTGAGAGACACAATTACAGAAATGAATTATGCTCAACAGGGGCAAGACAAACAATGCTCCTAGAAGGAGTGAATGACCTTGTGTGATGGATTGGATTCTAAGTTAAAGTAAGGGGAAAGAGAATTCCAAGAAACAGGGAAAGAAGAACCGTAAACTAAGTGCTCAGAACTTGTGGCCAAGGATCAGTCTTAGTCTAGATTGACCACAGCATAAGGGGCTTGGAAGACTAGCGGGAAATGAGGCATAAATGATTGACTTCGGCTTGCTCTGAAGGGCCTTAAATGATAGGATGATGACTTAGTATTTAATTTCACAGACATTTTGAGGCCATCTGACATTTTTGACAAAGGGTTGACATGATTAAAGATAAACTTTAGGAAGATAAATTTGCTGATGGCTGTGAGTAGAATGCACAAGAATTTGGAAACAGTAAATAGAGACATGGCTAGAAATCTATTATTGTTGTCTAAGTGCAGAGGAATGAGGACTTCTACAAGGATCGTGTAAGTGGGAATGGAAAGAGGGTGGGTGGAAAGACATTGTGAAAGCAGTAGAAATAGGATGGATACACATTGAATCCAGGTAGGAGTCACTAAAAGAATAGCTACATGTTATGCTAAGTATTTGAGCTAACCTGACTGAGCAAAGCAAATCAGAAGGCGCCCATTTAGGAGGGACTGTTGGGCCCTCTCCTTTTTGTAGATGCTGCACTTGAACTAGGAGAAGCTCAGGTTGGCAGAAAATATGCCCTTTGCTTGCAATCCTCTCGACATGATTCCATCCCTCCATTCACTTACATACTGTCACATCCAGCTATACACTATGAATAGTGAAATGTCCTTTACAGAATTATTTGTGTGATACAAACTTCACTTTGTAGCTCATAAAGAAATGTAGAGGTTGTTTTATGTCTGTGTTCTTTTTTTCTTAATCAACTATAGTTGAATGTTTCAACTCCATATTCTATCCTAACAGCATTTATTCCTAAAAATTATTAAGTCAGCCATAGTAGCCCTCCTCTCTGTTGCTGCAGGACTACAAAAATGCCTTAATTGCCATGATGATGGAAACCAAATTAATCTATAGCAGATGAATGAGGATAATGAAATCATTTTCTTTTCTCTCAATGGTCTATGCAGAATCATCTCTTCTGATACACTTCAGTGTCTGACCTTTTAAACTGACAGGATGTTCACTGCTGAGGCTTTTTAAAGACATCTATCTCTCCCCAGAAAAATGGAAGCCAGACATCCAAGACCGACTTATATTTGTCTGTGAATCAAGCTGTCATTTTTGTTCTGCCAGAGTCTGTTATCACGTCTGGACAAGTAATTATTCTCTAGGTTAGGTTCTTACAACCTTGAATTTTTAGGAAAGTCCTTGAGACTGAAAGCAGTCACTTTCTTGCTGCTACAGTTCATGCATATTAGTGAGTTATGTGGTGGCTTGGCAGCTATTAGTGCTATTAAGCATTTAGGCTATTAAGCACGCAATTCTTTCAATGTTGCACAAGCTTCTAGCCTCCATCTGTTTCCCTTATTTATAAAATCCCCATTTAGTTCTCCTACTGCATTTAGGCAACTGGCAGCACATTCCCCAAAGAGCAAGTGTAAGCTGGGACATTGAAGGGCATGATGGAACAAGAACAATCCACACGCTTCTTGATGTTCTCTATATTTTCGCATGAAGTAGGAAAGAAAAGGCTTCCAACTTACTTCTTTCCTTGCTGGAAACAAGGGAACTCATACCATGCTACTGAAGAATGCATGGTGATGCCACAGTGGGTTGGGGCCAGTGGCAAAGGACACAGGGTCTAAGATTCTCTTGCAGATGTTGTAAATACGCTTCAGTAAGAGGAACGTAAAATCTAATTCAAAGTGATGCAGCTTGTGTAAGGCTAAGCATTCCAAATCAACTCAGAATTCAATACTTTCCAGTGAAAACCTGAGGTCAGATTGCAGGGGAAAATCCTCAGTGAGAGATTTAATAATGTATAAAGAGAACGGCACCTCCTACAGAATTCTGTTTGAAATAGAGAGCTTCTAGAATAAAATTCTCATTACTCACTTCTGTTTGGAAGAGAAGCCATTTGCAAGCAGTTAGGCAGTAGCTCTGTCACACATATTTTGGAGTATGAGTTTGAGTTTAGTAGTTTAATGACCATGTTTCAACTACATTTTGAAAAGAACTTACTCCTTTGTCGTGCTTACTTATCCTTAGAAAGTCACACTTATTTGTAGGCAGAAGCTCAGGCTACTCTTTCCTGATACGCACAACCCATCACCCTGTGTGTCAGGCTGTCATGATCAGTTGGAGCTGGCATATTATCCAGAGTTTTAATCTTTAAATTATCATTAATAATATAAAGTCATAGCTTTGTATCCAAAATGATTGGAGGGGACCGAAGGATAAAAGTGAGATTGGGAGCAAGGAGCATGTTTGCAGATTCATAGAAACAAAGATGAAGGCATGCTTTCCTCTTTTGAAGAATGATAGCACAGGCAAAGTGGCTGTATAGATTTCAATGCACATCTTCATCTACAAATGACAGATGACACTGACCATTCTCCTCTTCATACCTCGGGATGACTGAAACAGTTTCCTCACCTACATTTATACTTGTGCATGGGAGGCATCTTTGTGTTATTAGTTATAATGATTAAAATCTTATGACATTATCACCAATTTTTCTTACAGGGCAGAAAGATACTACACTTGAGGAATTAAGACTATTCCTAAGAATTTTACTTTCTTATCTAAAATGGAATTTCCTATTAAGCCCTGGAAATGTATATGTTGTATGGGGATAGCCTCATCTGAGTATTTTATAGTGAAGCAAGGTGAGAGAATACAGAATTCTTACAGTAAAGCTAGCTAAGAAACGATATAAAGTACTCAACCCATTCAAAATACTAACATAAAATGGGGCTACTATTATGAGTATCCCCTGTAAGTACACATAATGACAGCAACTGTTAACATGTACCTTTCTCACATGATATCATTTATCAACACTTTTCATTCTTAAGGGTCTGTCACTCATGGGGGGCGTTTGAACTGTGACTTATGTCCTCTGCTCCACTCTTTCTTAAAATGCAATGACGACTAAGACTATTACCCTATTCATTAGCTATATACTTAGTCTTTGGATGTGTACAGCAGTGGTTACAAAGGGTTTGCCATTTATTGGTGAAGCAGTTGCTGAGTTTGTGAAGTGGAGAGACTCTCATTATTCCTCATGGGTAATTATTATCTATGAATATATTGAAACAAATGGGCATTTAGGAACACACCTGCTTCTTTACTATGTAATCTACACAATTTAGTGGTGGCACCAATGTGAGAAAAGACACCATTCTCAATCATCTTTCAGTGTTAAGCTGCATGATACCAAAAAAGAAAAGATTAAAAGAAGATTTCTTCTGAATCTCCCTGTTCTATAAGCTTGTGACTAAAGTTTTTCTAAATATTGGATTCTCATGGCTTTCATTATTCAGAAAGAAATTAAATTTCTTTACGAAATTAGCCATTTTGTTAGGACTATGAGCTATACTAAACCAAAACAATAAGTAGGAAATAGAGCATCTTTTGGAATTGATTGGAAATGCCAGAATGCCATCTTTCAACTAGCAGTGTGCAATACCAAATGGGGACTGCTTTCTACAAAACATTAAAGGTTCTTTTCCATGTGTTACTTGGCTTACTGCTTGAAAAAAATCCTGTATTTAGAAAAAAAAATCATTAATTGAACTCCACAGCACGTCTCATCCAATCCTCGAGAAAATGTTCTATCTTTGCTATCAGGGCTGGGGAGTGCAGCAGTTATAAATGCTGTGGGTGTACGTATATGTGCACCTTGAGATACCATATACTGGTTGCCATTGCAGCAATAATGAAACTGTGAAATAAGCTTCAGGACAGATTTCTCTAATAGGCAACTTCAAAAAATATTTTTGCAGTTGAAAGCTGTTTTCAGAAAACTGGAGGCACAGAGTAAATGTTATTCCAAGGTCGTTATGCTTGAGTTCTGCTCTCAGATTGGGTACCGTTTTCTTTCTATTTAAACTCTTTCCCTGAAATATGGAAATGTCTAGGATGCAGTTGTTTTAGGACACAGGCAAATGTGAGACATCCTCTCTGTTCCATGCAGTGTGCTTGTAGTGAGCTTTGAGCCCAATATCCTCTAGAGGTGTTTCACTTGAGCTGCCTGGATTCAAAGAAGTTCTTTTAATATACATCACTGAGTTTTACCTAAAGCTGCCTCCTCCAGTGGCGGTTACCTAAGCCTGTTGTGTAACCATTGCCCTTGGTTTGAAGAAGGACGTATCTGTCTTTGCTCTTGATCAGACCATCTGCCCACAGAAGGAAAGTTTCCAGGCCAGTAATTCTGCTTTGCAACATCCACAATTTTCTTATCCCCACTATGTAGCAGGCACAGAGCTGTTGTTATAGCACTGAAATTACTGTTTACAAATCTGCCCCGTCTACTGGGGATTGATCTCTTGGCAGGTGGTACCTATATAGAGAGCCTGGCATTTGGGGTTACCTTACTTGCCAGGGTGGAAATAGGTTAAGAAGGGCTCAGGAAGTTCCTGGCTGAACTGTAGTGACTGATCCTAGCAGTGTCAACAGCCTGGTGATGCTACACAAGCAGCCGGTGCAGGACTGCCCTTCATACTTTTCACAACACTACCCACTGTGCTGAAGCAATGACCCCTGAAGCGAGCTAAAAGGCACTTTCCGGACAGTGCTACCCTCAATGCCAAAATCCTTTAGAATGCCAGGCCTCGTGACTTAAAACCAGTTCCAATAAATAGCTTCACTCCAATCAAGTCAGAGGAAGTTAGTCAACATTTCTCTCTTGCGCTCTCTCTACATGACACTGGGGATTTTCTAGTAAGTCATAATTCAATCCTTCATTAGAGGGAAAAAAATTAAAAATATCTCAGCCAAGCCATTCCCAGCAGCAATAACCGAAGTCTCTGCTGGCTAAACAAGAGGCCGCCAGACTGCCATCAGTACCACTCTCCCTGCTATCAGTTTAGACCACAATTAATTTAAAATTTCTACTTCTAAAGTAAAGTGAGGGAATACAATAATCCCAATTTACTTTTTTAATAAAAAAGCTTAAGTGGAAAGAGTCCACTGGGAATGTGCAGCCCAGGCCAAGGTAATTCTCATCAGGAGAAGAGGCTCCCGCTTAAAATGCACAGTCACAGGGCAGCCGGCGTCTCTTCCCAGAATGCCTCCTCTGGGCTCAAGCTGATGCTTTTATCTTTTTTTCTTTTCTTGGCTTTTAAGAAAGTAAAGTTGGACTAGCAAACACTATCAGTCACTGCCTTAGAAAAGCAATTCTAAGGAATCAGGATGCCCGACTCAAAGAATGCTCTCCAAAAACTACAGGGAGCAGGAAAATTAAGGAGTAAACCATAAAAGAAAATGCATCAAAGATATAAAGCAACCAAATAGGAGCTGGGCTCTCCTTGCATGATCAGTGAGATGGATCAGGTGCAGAAGGGGCAGAGTTGGAGACGGAAATGTGCACACATAGAAACGAGGGCAGGCACCTAGAGCACATGATCCAAGCAGCCTTGCTCAGGAGGGTGGTCTGCATGAGGGAGGACCAACCGCGGGTCAGACTTGCCTGGCATCTGCAAAGGTAAAGATCTTCCTTTTTGAACTAACTCATGAGAGCAAAGCAGAGCTCTTCTCTGTAGCACCAGGACTAGTGTAGCTGGCAAATGATTCAGGGTCATCATAGGCATAGTGGGGTAAAGCTAGTATGAGATGGAGGCATTGTTACAAGCATCTGCTCTCAAAAGACACCCTACAGCCCTGTCTCATGCATAGAATACTGAACGAACCCTTCTAGGCATGATGACAGTCGGTGTCTTGTTTCTATGACAACATAGATCTCTGTTTATCTTCTCATCCCTCCACCTTTTTTCAGCCTCCTTGCTGTGTCCTTCTACATGGTCATGGCTGTGGTCTCAAGGAATCCACCTTCAGCCCTCTTTCTGTCATGCATGCTCCCTTCCTTTATAGCTGTATCATCAAGAAATGACTTCTGGATCATTTCCTCCAACTCTTTTGAAAGTTCTGCACTTCAAAGACGAAGGGTCTGCAAGCTATCTTCCCCTGCATTTCCTAAAGTTAAATGGCATTGTATCCAAAGTTAAACTCATTTCTTGGTCTTTCAATCCCCCACTCCCTGGGAGAGTTAGCCTTTCCTGTTTATTTCTCTTCCCAGTTTTCACATTATCATATGTGGTGGACTGAGCAGTGTCCCTCCAAAATTTCTTTCTTGGAGCCCTAATGTGACAGTTTTGGGAGGCAATTGCTTAGATGAAGTCATGGTGCTGAGGCCCTCAGGACGGAAGTAGTGTCTTTATAAGAGAAAGAGACACAGAGAGTTCGCTCGCTCACTCTCTTCCTCTACGGGCACAAAGAAGAGGTCATGTGAGTCCACAATGAGACGAGAGTCATCTACAAGACAAGATAATTGGCATCAGTGTGAAACCAACTGTCTTGGAACCTTGATTTTGGACTTCTCAGCCTTCACACGGTGAGTGCATTTCAGGTGCTGAAGCTGGCCACTCTGGTGTTTTGTTAAGGCATCTCCATCAGACTAAGGTGCATTCAGTCACCAAAGGTAGAGACTAAACTTCCATTTCGGTTCCTTTCTTCTCACTTTCCTTCTGTATTCAGTCAGCTTCTAAATTCTCATTGACTGTCCTTCTCTGATTTTCAAATATGTCCTCTTTTCTCTAATTCCATTGCCTTGCCTCTTATTCGGGCCGTCTCGTATTTTGTCTGGACTATTTTGATAGACTTGCAAAGCAACTGAGTGTGCTAAGCCCTGGTCTTTCCCTTGACCCCACTCCCCACCCTGCACATGCTGCTCAAGTCTCCATGATGGAATCACCCTTTAAAAAACACAAATTTGACCATGCCATGCGCTTATTAAAACATGTTCCAATGTCTTACCATTAGATTTAGGGAACAGAATCTGAGTAATTCAGTTTTTTTAATTATTTTGCCTAACCGGCACTTATTTTTCATTTTCTTATGCGTATACATAAGTGTCATGGCCAGAACTATGGTGTAGCAGGTAAAACCAATGCCTGCAGTGGCACCATACCATATAAGTGCCGGTTTGAGTTTTGGCTTCTCTGCTTTCAACCCAGCGCTCTGCTTATGTGCCTGGGAAAGCAGTAGATGATGGCCCAACTCCTTGGGTCCCTATACTCATAAGGGCGACCTGAATGAAGTTCCTGGCTCCTGGCTTCAGCCTGGCCAGCCCTGGCCTATGTAGCCATTTTGGGAGTGAACCAGTGGATGGAAGATCTCTCTCTCTCAGTGTCTCTCCCTATCTCTGTGTAACTCTGCCTTTCAGATAAATAAATCAATCTTATAATAAATAAATGTACAAAAAATAACCATCATCATCATTAAAGCTAATATGCAAGTATTAAACTATGTGCCAAGCACCATTCATTAAAAAAATAAATAATTGTCACATCAAGGTAATTGGTATATATACCACTCAAACATTTTTTGTTTGTGATAGGAACATTAATATTTTCTAATATGATCCCTTACATACTGTCTTAGAAAACCAGATTTACTTGTACTTTGCCACATCACTTCCTTTTTCTATTTTGATGATTATCTATGCTCCCTCTCCTTGAATCTTATCCTTTCCCAAACTACCCTGGCACATGTCCATTTATCCTTTCAACATGCCACTCACATCGAAACCTGTCTGTAAATATTTTCCAATCCTTTTCTACCCTTAGATGTTATTTAAATATTTAAAATATTATAATTACTTTAAATAAAAATTTTAATATATGCCTCCCACAACTTATTTTAAAAAAACACTTATTATTTATTTGAATGCAGAATTACAAAGAAAGAGAGATAAAGGGAGAGAAAAAAGAGGCAGATCTCCTAACCACTGATTTATTCCCCAAATGGCTTCAACAGCCAGGGCTGGGCCATGCCAAAACAGGAGGTTGGGACTCCATCAGGGTCTCCCACATGGGAGGAAGGGACCCAGTATGTAATTATTTTATGTTTGTTGTTGAGAATACATAATTTATTATGATATCCTGCTTAATTCATTTTTTATTTATAGAAAAGTGCTTTGAATTTCTAAATATGCTTAGTTATTAATTTTAGTTATTAATTCCTAATCCAATATCATATTGATTAATATGTATGTTATTGACTCCTTGAAATATATTAAGACTTATTTTTCTGACTTAAATGTGGTAATATTGTAAATATTTTATATGAACTTGTATGTTCTTTATTTTTTTACTTGAAGGGTCTACAGAGAACTGTTTAAGCTCACTGAAATTTTTTTCATGTATAGTTGATTTTAGGTTTCTGATAAAACCATGCTAAAAATCTTTTAATTTTCACAATGTTGGCATTGTATATTTTGAGCCTGAATTATTAGAGACATTCAAGTTCTTGTTATTGACACCTGAGGATAATATGGAAACTATTTCCCTTATAAGATAATATCCTCTTTTTTCTATTAATGCTTTTTTAGCTTGATATATTTCAGTAATATTTTTGAAACTTTTCTGTTTAGCACTTTTTATATACATGCATAGTATATTTATTAAAAGTATTTCCAAACTGATATGTATTTGTATTTTTTGATTATTAATATTTTATACTATATATTAGCTCTTAATTTTCTAATTTTATGTGTATTGTGAAAAATTATTGGAATTTTGTCATGCTTCATGGCTTTGAATAGGTATATTCTATTCATTTTCATATATTTATTACAGTGTAACTTACTGTGATACATTCAGTAGTTTCAGAAAATATTTTATACCAGTGTGCAAAAACTGTGCGTATTTCTTTGCAAGTCTGCATTTAGTGACATCCTGTGGTAGTTTGAAATAAACTATGGCGTGATTACTAAACCACAGAAATTGCCAAATTTTGTAAATCAGGACCTTTTTTTCAGTAGAGGCAGTCAAATATTTTCAAGCATACCTCTGAATATAGTTTTTATAGCTACCATTATGTTTGTTATGTACCAGCTCCTCTTTTTGCTCTTTATTCTTACTTCATTAGGGAAATTGTTCAATACTTCCTTGAAGGCATGCTTTTTTTTTCCCTCTCTGGATAGAAAGTTCATATTTTTAAAGGTTTATTTTTTTAAATGTTGATTCATTTTTGTATATTTGAAATGCAGATTAATGCATAAAGAGGGAGAGATCTTCCATCTACTGGCCCACTCCTCAACTGCCTGCAACAGCTGGGGCGGGGCCAAGTCACAGTCATGATCCGGGAGCTCCATCTCGGTTTCTTACATGAGTGGCAGAGATTTAGTACTTGAGTCACCATCTGCTGCCTTCCAGATGTATTAGCAGGAAACTGGACCGGAAGCAGAGGCAGAGGTGGCACTTGAGCCCGGGCATGGCAGTATGGCATGTGGGCATCTCAGGTGATGACTTAACCCACTGTGCCACGATACCTCCCATGAAGGTTCATTTTTAATGGAATTATTTAATTATGATGTGTGTGTGTGTCTTGTGGTTTTGATATTTGGCTTTACACTTCCTGCTTACCTTTATTCATATCTTTCCAATGAATTCTTTTCTCCTTTTTAAGGGAAAACGTATGCTCCCTGGGTCCCCAAGTCTTTTTATATCTTTTTTCCAATTTATTTGAAAGAGAGGGAGGAAGGGGTGGGGTAGAGAAATCTTCCACCCACTGTTCACCCCCTAAATGCCCACAATAGCCATGGCTGGGCCAGGACGAAGCCATGAACTCAGTTTGGGCCTACCATGTACATAGCAGGGATCCAAGTTCTCTGTATTTCCTTAAAGTCTGGTTAACAAACTTTTTAAGTAACTTGTCCCTTGTAATCTGCTGCCTCCCTGAGTGTGCATTCCCAGAAAGCTGGAAAAGAAGCAGAGGGGCCATGGTTTGGGACCTGGCTCACATACTCATATGTGGAATGCAAGCTAATCCAAAGGGTGTCTGATTGGTGTGCCAAATGCCAGCCTCAGAAGTTCCAATTCTGCTTATGTCTACCCTGACTTGACATGCCTTCAGTTCAGAACCAGATCTTACCACCAACTTTTCACAACTCCTTACCTACAATTTATGTAATCACAAGTGAGATTTCTTACTTACTATTCCATTTAATTGCAGAACTATTATGAAATAGTTACTTTATCTGACAATAAAACTAATACATGTTTGTTGCCAAAATATAAAAAATCATTAAGAATCTAGAAGCCCAAACTCTACCACACAAAGATAGCCACTTCTAAATTTGTGAGCATACCTACCATTTATATTATTTCATATTTATTATTTCAACTTATATTACTATATAAGCACTATTCCAAACATCTAATCTTTATTTGGAAGGAAGGTAGTATTTTAGCATGTATGCAGCATTATCAGGTGGAGGTACCATAATCTGTAAAGTCACTTCCCTACATCTAGGTTACTTCAATTTTTTAAAAAATATTTACTTATTGTATTAAAAAGGCAGAGTTATATAGAGAGAGGGAAAAACCAAGAGAGATCTTGCATCCCCTTGTTAACTCCCCAGATGTCTGCAATGGACAAGGCTGGGCCAGGCAGATGCCAGGATCCTGGAACTCCATCTGGTCTCCCACTTGGGTGGCAGGAGCCCAGTACTGGGTCCATCTTCCACTGCTTTCCCAGGGGCATTAGCAGGGAACTGGATTAGATGTGGAGCAGCCTGCAATTGAACTGGTGCCCATATGGGATGCTGGCATCACAGGTGACAGCTTAGCTTCCTATACCACAATGGTGGCCCCAGTTACTTCAGTTTTTATTGGGCTACTGAAAAGTGCTATCAATTACAGTATATACTTGCACAAGTATTGTTTCCGTGCTTTAATTAGCTCTTACAAATTATTTCTTCAAGTGAAATAACTGTTTTAAAGATGTAAGTTTTTTAAAAAAGATTCATTTATTTATTTGGAAGGCAGAGTTACAGAGTTAGAGGGCGACAGAGACTGAGAGAAATCTTCCCTCTGCCGATTTACTCCCAAAATGGTTGCAATGGCCAGGGTTGCACCAGGCTGAATCCAGCCTTAACTCCATTAAGTCTCCCATGTAGGGTACAGGGACCCAAAGAGTTAGACCGTCTTCCACCGTTTTCACAGTCATATTAGCAGAGAGCTTGATTGGAAGTTAAGCAGCCAGGACTAGAATCAGCGCTTATATTGGGTGCTAGTGTCATAGGTCCCAAACTCTTTGTGCCATAACACTGGCCCAAAGAAGTCAACTTTTTAAGGAAGTTTTCTATAAGAAGTTTATACTGATGTGTGTGTGTGTGTGTGTGTGTGTATACACACAGACTCCCATCAACATTATAGGCATATTCCAAAGTCAATATATTCATTCTATGATTTCTTTCCAATGTTATTGAATTCAGTATTGTTCAGTTTACTCTTTTCTATTTTTTCTTATTTTTGTGACTTAGAGGAGGCAAAGAAAATGAATGTAATTGTTCAAGAAAAATATTGAAATATTGAAGTGGTTAAGTAGATACCCTTTTGATTTTATCTTAAAGGAAATTAATTTTTCCAAACATTACTCTCTGTGTTCTCACATAGAAATGTCAAGAAGTGCATTAGATGAGAGGTGAGTGCAGACCATTTCCTAAGAGCCAGGAACACTTGAAAGTATAACTTGTGACTTTCTTTTTTGCAGAGACTAAGAGCCTATAGACCACTGTCCTTCAAAACTAAGTCATTTCTAAACCTGTGTACATAGCAATACACTGTTTCAAATGTTTTAGTGAGCATTTTTGTCTCCTAAATGTAATGGGAAGATTTGATGATATAAACACACGTATTATGTGACCTTGATTAGGATCCTTAATAAACAAGCTTCATTTTGCTCACAAATACTCTTCTTCTTTTCTACAAACGAAGTGAATATGGGTGAGACATAAAATACACTGTCCTTGGCATTGCCCCATTTTGCAATAGACTTTTAAATTACTTAAGTATAAATAGCCTAGACTTTGAGGCATTTGCTTATATACAACTATTGCTTCATTTCCTTCGAAGTCAGAGTTTCTCTGGGTAAGGCTGTGTGATTCACCAGAAAGAAATGAAAATAAATGTAAACTTTGCAGCTATTTGGGAAAAGATGAAAACAACAGTTTGAGGTCATTGCCTGAGACAGAGATGAACTAGGAAAATCTCTGTTGGTATTTGGCTAGGCCCAGACCAAAGTTGGAGATGCCACAGTGTTCCTGGGATCTGGGGAGAAACACTGTTTTTTAAGATTGATATATTTATTTGAAAGGCAGTGTTACAGAGAGAGAAGAGGGATAGGGAGGGATGGGAAGACAGAGAAATCTTCCATCTATTGGTTTACTCCTCAAATGGCTGCAACAGAGCTGGGCGGGTCTGAAGCCAGGAGCCAGGAGCTTCTTCTGGTCTCCCACGTGGGTGCAAGGCCCAAGGACTTGGGCCTTATTCTGCTGGTTATTCAGGTGCATTATCAGGAAGCCTTATGGTAACTGGAGCAGCCAGGACTGAAACCCGCACTCATATGGGATGTTGGCACTGCAGGTGGCAACTTTCCCTCTGGAGAAACTCTTTTAAGCTGGAGGTCAACCACCAAAGAGGAAAGTTGGATACTGATATAACAAAGGGCATTGTGGAGTCATTGCAAGTTATTCCCTGGTATCTCACTTTCCATGCCTTCAATTCATCCAAAACCAACCCTTATTAAAAGTTACAGGCTTCTCAAGGTAGAATGTAAGAGAGTTAAGGACGGGTCTGACCCCGTTTTGATAAAAACAGAGATGTGGCTGGTAGTGTGCCAGTCCAGGGAGGCTAAAGACAGATCACAGGACCAAGAGTCCACTTTCAGAAAACAGAATTGGGATCCACAATAGAATGGGTATGAGTTAGTAAACATGTCCTGGAAAGTTCTATAAATAATTAGAAAAGAACTTATGGTAAGTCAAAGAAACCAGTGGAATGGAGTCAAGATTGTCGAGTTAGGCATTCAGGGGACTATGACCCATTCCCTGGTAAACTCTTGACTAACTTGTCCATTCTGACTCCAGCCCCCCTAGAGTTACCACACACTTAGTCCCCAGATTTCTGCTCTTGGTGGTGTAAATTGTAATTCAACTACATTTCATTGCCTTTTAAACCATTTCAAGATTATCTATGTGTCATTACCAAATTAACCATTCTGATGAAATCAACAATGCAACTGATTTATCTCAATTGGGTATTGTAGAACAGACATATGGCCAGGTTGTGTTTTTTTTTTTTTGAATGGCAAAACAAACCAAAACCAAACATTGAACTTCTCTTAGCTCTCTCCTTGCCAAATCAGAAGATATAGGTTAGCCAATATTTCCCTAAAATACGGTTTACCAACCTTTTGAATATTTTCTGTTTGCTCTGAATTATTTACAAGTTCTCATTAAAAATGTTTACCTATGACAAAGTTGTCTCCTACATTCTAAGGAGTACCAGGTTAACTCTGAATAGAATGAAATCATGATTTTCTGGTTCTACATGATATCAACTAATAAAAAATAATAAATTTTCATTTTGTCAGAAACTTGGATAGTTACAAAAAGAAAAATACACCGTAAATCTCAGTAGTCATTTCCTACTATGTTAAAGATAAAAAACATAATTAAGTTGAAAAATTATAGCTTAATTCATCACTAAGCATGTAATAAAGAAGTTAACATATTAAAGATAATAATGTAGTATTCACTATTTTCCATACACATTCATAGAGTGACGGTCATTCATATTCATTGAGTCTCTTTACCTCTCTTGGTAAGCAAAAATTAAAGAAGTTATTTTTCCTCTCCTGTCACACACTCCTCCTCGCTACAACAGAGCAATCAAGCAAGCAACAGAGGCACATCCAGCTTGTTTCTTGATCATTTGGATGCAAGAAGGCAAGAATGAGAGGGCGCTGAAGCCTATCCACTTATAGGATGAAAGGAGCACCTCGATTATCGAAATAGTTGTAATAGAAGATGATATCATTACTGAGAGAAAGTGGGGCGCACCTCTCCATAAAGTTTTTCTTTTAAGATTTATTTCTTTATTTATTTGAAAGTCAGAGTTAGAGGATAAGATTTATTTCTTTATTTATTTGAAAGGCAGAGTTAGAGGGAGAGACAGAGAGAAAGAGATCTTCCATCTGCTGGTTCACGCCCTGAGTGGCTGCAATGACCAGGGGTGGGTGATGCCAAAGCCAGGAGCCAGGAGATTCAGCCAGGTCTCCCGTGTGGGTGCAGGGGCCCAAAGACTTGGACCATCTTCTGCTGGTTTTCTCAGATCCATTAGCAGGGAGCTGGATCAGAAGTGAAGCAGTCAAGGCTTGAACTGGTGCCCATGAGGGATGCTGCAGTATAGACAGTGGCATTACCCACTACACCACAATGCTGGCTCCATAAGGTTGTTTTTATAAAAACATATTTAGTAGTTGTGAAACCAATCTGCTCATCAGTATTTCCAAAATTAATAATCCATGTGAGCTCTTGTCATGAATTCAGAAAAGAATTCTGAATGCTGGCTCAAATAGACCAGACAACATGATAAGTTTTTAAAGGATTTTATTCAATGGGAGAAATGCATAGGAGATTGAGGGCTCTATCTAAGGGAGAAAGGGAAATCCAGAAATTAAGCAGAGACCAGGCCAGGAGCCATACGCAGCAAGCATTTGGCTATGAGCAGCTACAAGCAGCTTAGCACAGGTAGTGAAGTGAAGGCAGAGGAGCAGGCAGCCCAATGGCCATGTGCGCTGAAGGAGCCAGGCAACAAGGGCAACAAAGGTCAGTACTGGTGAAAGAAGAGGAAAAAGGGCCGGGCCCACTGTGTTCAGGCCTTTATAGGAAGGTGTTGAGATTCAGGGGTAAGAGCTGAGGGAACAAAGAATGGTGACAAGTAGGGTGAATTGAATTCATTGTTTTCCACCATAGTAAACACTAGGATGAATACCATTCTCCATTGTCAGTCAATTATAGATGGTCTCCATGAACACAAACCACTGGCATTTTACAAACAAATACATGGAGTAGATAAGTTCTTATAACAGCAACCCTCTGCCTGTGTCCACAAGGCCGACACTGTACTTTTATCCCACTTTCAGACTTTCCTTGAAGTCTCCCCTCTTTTATTCCGTATTTTAAGATAAAGTTTAAAACAAATGAATAAACCTCTGTTTTACATTCAAACAGCTCAGAAGTTCCTTATGGTGTGCCTTACATAGCACCTTATATCAGTGCAATATTTGCTACCATTCTCAAGTTGTTCACTTAAACCAGCCAAGAAGAGCTGAACACAAATATAGCTCCCAAGTTGATGACTTTAATTAAAAGAAACAGTTCAAATTTTAGTCAAATACTTGCAACAAGGCTCTCTTTACTACCATGAAATCCCTACTAACTTTAAGGTTATCTCCACCTCCAAATTTCCTGAAAGGCACCCTCTTCTTGAGCAGGACTGGTGTGCCATAGCTCAGATTCCCCAGGGAGATGAAATGGGTTTTCTGATTAATGTTTTGTTTGGGTGTGTATCACTTACCCGAAACAGAAAGGCTTGTTTCAGAATCGAAATGTCTTTGATGTAGGCTGTTTACTGTCATGTTCACTTGTTCCCAGGAGACTCTAAAGTGGCTCTTCTGTTGATGCTTGCCTTGCTCACTAAGGAGAGACCTGCAAATCAAGTATCAGGATCAGTCTTCTGGTTAATTTCTGTTAGATGATGAGTCGATAGGACAATTGGTGGGGATATTAAGTGAATCTGTTTCCTGGCTTTCCCCCTCAACCAAGAAACAAGTATCTCTTGGGTTTTTTTTTAAAGTGTAAATTTAAAGACACAGAATAAAGAAACAAAGTATATCAACTGTCAAAATGTAATTTAAGGAGCCGCTGCTGTGACATAGCAGTAAAGCTGTAGCCTGCAGTGCCAGCGTCCCATATGAGCACTGGTTTGAGTCCTGGCTGCTCCACTTCCAATCCAGCTCTCTGCTATGGCCTGGGAAAGCAGTGGAAGATGGCCCAAGTCCTTAGGCCCCTGCACCCATGTGGGAGACCCAGAAAAATCTCCTGGCTCCTGGCTTCAGATTGGTCTAGCTCTGGCCATTGCAGCCAATTGAGGAGTGAACCAGCAGATGGATGATCTCTCTCTCTCTCTCTCTCTCTGCCTCTGACTCTCTGTAACTCTGACTTTCAAGTAAATAAATAAAACTTTAAAAAAAATTTTTAATTTAAGTGGGAAGTTACTACTGAAGGAGCTAAGGATCAATTGGAATGATAGAGGGAGACCAACCTCAGGGAAGATGGGTGTTCACTAAAAATCCCTGCCATTCAATGGTAATGCTGCATAATCAACCCAAATTAAAAACACACTAATTCCTGGAGACCTGATTGAAAGGAAGGGGATATGCAAAAGTTAGCAGCAGGGACTTCAACTGCCAATATTACTTCTATTCAGAGACTTGAATGAAATATTACTTAAATTGCTAGTTATCAAGAAATATTCCAAAGGGGTTTTTGACTTCTTTTAAAGTTTATTTTAATTTTATTTGAAAGGCAGAGAGAGAAAGAAAAAGACACATACAGAGAGAGAGAGAGAGAGAGAGAGAGATCTCCCATCTGCTGGTTCACTCCTCAAGTGCATACTACGGCTGCACTAGGCCAGGCCGGCGCCGTGATCCAGGTGAAACGGCTGTGAGGAAACGTGGCCTCAGCTCTTGCTTCGTGTGGAAGAAGAATTTCCATGTGGATGAGGCAGTGAGAAAGGCAAGACCGGTGTGAGTCAGAAACCTCCTGCCACAGTGGCTGGCGAGGCAGGCCCCAGAAACTGCGATGGTCCAGTCTTCCAAGCACAATGAATCAATGAGAGGGTGTGAACAAAACCTATCAAAAGGCCGGATGGCAATCCTGTCTAGCTTGTTCATGATACAAATGAAAAAAAGCCGTGGGAAGGATGTGCTGGATGGAATCACTACTTCCTTCCTATTCTGGTGATAAAAACCGGAAACTCGGGAGTGGAATTGGCACTTTTATATTGCTAAAGGCAGCTTCTGGGGTGAAGCTCGCATTTTGTATCCTCTTAAAGAGACCTTCCCCTTGCTCATTCTGACTGACAGGGACCCGACATAACTGCCTGTGAGTCCGTCAGCCTCCTCACTTCAGGAGCCCACAACTCAATATGGCTCTCCCCCGTGGGTGTCAGGACCCAACTACTGGAGACATCATCTGCTGTTTCCCAAATGTGCGCATCAGCAGGAAGCTGGCTTGGTGGAGCTAGGACTCCAACCTAGGCACTGTGATATGGAATGCAAGCATTGCATTTGGCATCCTAACCACTGTGCCAAATATTTGTGCCAATTTAAGTTTTCTAAGGAATTGTGTGAAGTTGATTATGATTTGTATTGTTTCATTTGTATGTGAGATAA